>NC_081343.1:38686056-38813147 GCF_029784015.1 Lycium ferocissimum
ACACCTCGTACTCTAACATAAGCTTTAACCATGATCCTAGACTTGAGAAATCGAGATAAAGAATGTGGGAATTGGAAATTTCTGTTCCGTTGTGAGATAGTGGTTTACGCCCATGAACAGTGGACGTATTTCAGTTTACGGGCCGTAAACCAAGTCGTAAACTGGTACCAAGGACTTCTGAGCATTCTGGAATTTGGCAGTTGGATGTCATATGGTTAAATACGGACCGTATTTCATAATACGGCCCGTAAATCAACTCGTAAACTGAAACCAAGAATTTCTGAACATTCTGGAAATTGGCATTTTAATGCCACATGGTTAAATACGGACCGTATTTCATTTTACGGCCCGTATTTCAAAATATATTTGGAATTTGGGAAAACTTCCTTGATGAAAGTTGTAGAGCTTTGAAATACCTTTCCAACGGTATATTACGGGGGTCAAACGGACATCTGTGCAAGAAGTTATGGCCATTTTACTGAACGAGGCAGCGGTCAGTCCATATTTCAAAATACGGCCGTATTTTGAAAACACGGCCCGTATTTTGAAATACGACCAGATATTCTTGGGCCAAAAAATTTATTTTTCCAGAACAGTATATACTCGTCCATATCAATTCAAAACATTATTTTCATTCCTTCAAGACCTAGAACGACCTCCTACCTTCTTCCATCATCAAGAATACCAAGGTAAGCCTATCCTAATTATTCCAACTCAATTCTAACATCTATCCTTGTAATCTAAACAAGAAATTATCATTCTAAAACTAGGGTTTTCAAGAAAACCCATCTCAAGGATCAAGAATTCAAGGTTTTGGAAATCTCCTTCAAAGCTCAAGTATTTAATTCAAGTTTTGGAGCAACTAAGGTATGTAGAGTTACTATCTACGTGTGGGAACATCATTGTTCTTCCCCACGCCTCAAAATCCATAAAATTATGATTTCTCTACTAAACTAGGGTTTCAATACAAAACTAGGGTTTCAATACCATGCTCATGATAACCCTAGGTCCATGTCCATGATTATATTATGTATGAATTGTTATAATTCCATCATTGTGTTCTTAATATTTCTTTATGATTATTGAGAATCCGTCCGTAATCTATGAAAACCCATATCTTGTATTCCATGGGTTCTTGCATGCATGTTTTTGACTAAGAATGATTGTTTCATGAATATCCTACATATCTACAAGTTTTCATGCAAATGTAGTACATAATTACTTTCATGCTATGATACAAGATACATACTCTCTAAATACAAGTTACTTCATGAAACCATGCTTACAAATTATTTTATGAAATCATGTTTACAAGTTATTTCATGAAACCATGTTTACAAGTTATTTCATGAAACCATGTTTACAAGTTATTTCGTGAAATCATGATTACAAGACAAGTACAAGTTAATTCACGAAAATCATGGGCTTCTTAGCCAATTATATCATGTTCATGTTTTTGGGAGTTGCACGAATTACCGAGAAGGCTCAGATAGCCTGAAACTACGTAGCCACCGTAGGAAAAGGATCGCTCCGCCCAATTAGGACGATTCCTTAATTTACACTGAATGGATCCATCAGGCACGTTACAACCTTATACCCTGGCAAGGTATAGGGGCTCTGCTGGTCTGACGAGGTACCAGACTCCACGTACCCACGTGGTGATATTATATTGTCGGTTTATGAAATGCTCTCCTACTTATCACGTTTTTATGTATGCTATATATGTATATATGTATTCATGCTCATGCTCATGTTTATGTCTAGGTTTTCGCTCGGTTCTTATCATGTTATTCCATGTCCCATGTTATTTCTTTCGGTTGCTTTACATACCAAGACATTCAATGTGTTGACGTCCCTTTTATTGCCGGGGCCTCGCATTTCACGATGCGGTACAGATTTACGGGACGACGCCTGCTCGCTAGGATGCACGTACCGGCTTATTGGTGAGCCCCATCTCATTCGGGGTTTAGACATTGTCATTCTTTAATTAGTTTTGCATCTAAAGGTATCTTTGGGGCCTTGTCCCGGCAAGTATGGTTTTCCGGTCGATTCATGATTAGAGGTTTCATAGACTAGTCGATTAGTTATGTTAGACATGCAAGGTGTTTAGCCATCTTTGGCTCAACTCATGTTATTTCCGCATTCATGATTTAAACAAGTATTTCATTAAATTATTATGACATCTCATGTTTTATAAAAGCTCATCACGTTCATGCTATATTTCCGCTCATGTATGCCTCATGATGATTCAGCAAGCCATGTGGTTCGCTCGGTCACACGCAGTATGGCACCGAGTGCCGTGTTTCGCCCAGGCCATGGTTCGGGGCGTGACAAAGCTTGGTATCAGAGCCTAGGTTCAAGTGTCTTTAGGGAGTCTATGAAACCGTGTCCGGTGGGGTCACTTTTATATGTGTGAGGGCCCCATACATATAAATAGTTGACCACCAAGACATTCAGGATTGTCTCACTTCTTTCATATTCTAGATCGTGCAGTTAGAGCAGTACTTTTAGGATGTTTTTCTAATTCGTGCGTGTACGTATTTTCAGAAAATGCCTGCGAAAAGGAAATACACCAGAAAGGCTACAGCCACTAGCCAAGGGGCTACTGCGGAAGCAACTCGCGAAGAGACCGTTCCGACTCAGACAACAGCCCCAACCGCTCCTACAGTTACACCTCCTAGTGATTCGGATGGAGATGTTAGGAATGCTATCAATATGCTCACACAACTGGTAGCAGCTCAGGCCCAACGTCGTAACTGGGTCAAGTTCGGAAATAATGGAGAGTCTTCTAAGACTAAGGATTTCCTCGAATGAATCCCCCGCCTTCACGGGACAAAGAAAGACGAAGACCCTCGGGACTACATTGATGCTCTTGAGAAAATCTTCGGGATTATGACAAGCACTGAAAAAGAAGCCTACTTTTGGAGCTCATCGGCTACGAGCATTGCTAACACATGGTATGAATCTTGGGAATTGTCCCGAGGGTGAGGATGCACCCGATGCTACATGGGATGAGTTTGCAAGTGCATTCCTAGACCACTTCATGCCAGTAGAGGTCAGGGAAGCTAAGGCTGAGCAATTCCTGAAGCTTAAGCAGAATGGCAGGTCAGTTCAGGACTACTATTTGGAGTTTGTCAGTCTGGCCAAGCATGCTTCAAATATGGTACCGGACATGAGGGCGAGAGTGAGGAGGTTTGTTGGAGGACTTGATTCCCATTTGTATGATGGAGCCAACATTGCTGCACAGAATGGGGGAATGACTATCTCCAAGATGGTTGCTTTCGTACAGGGCAATGAAACAAGGCTAAAGGAGGAGGAAGCCTTGCAGAAAGAGAAAGACAAGGAGTTCAACAAGAGGGTCAAGTCTCTTCGGACGGTTCGGGGGAACGGAAACAGGAAATTCTTTAAGAACAGATCAGCAGGACCTGCTCCGTCCACAGCAAGTGCCCCACTCCCCAAGTTTCGTAATGATAAGAAGCAGAATTTCAGGTCATCAAGTTCTTACTCTCATGCTAGTGTGGGTCAGTCGACTTATATTCATCCGATATGCGGCAAGTGTAACAAGAGACATTCGGGTGAGTGTCGTATGGGTACTGATGCTTGCTTTAGATGTGGCCAGAAGGGCCATTTTCAGAAAGACTGTCCATCAGCCAGACAAGGTACTGGAGGTAATGTGACGCAGTCCATAAATTCAGCAGCTCCTCGTCACAATCAGGCCCAGCAGGGGCGTGGAACAGCAAGGTCCGGAAATACGGTGGTGGTCGAACCGTTTGTATGCATTGACGGTCGTCGGGATACGAGGCTAGAGCGAGATGTTGTCACGGTACACTCGCGCTTTCACTTTTGAAGTTTATGCCCTTATTGACCCAAGATCCACCTTATCTTATGTAACCCTTTTTTGTTGCTAAGAAATTTGGGTTTGAACCGAAAAGTTGCATGAACCCTTTGAAGTGTCCACCCCAGGTGGGAGAGTCAGGTCATAGCTAGACGTATTTATAGGGGTTGCCCGAGCTTTTAGTCTATCACCGCAGAACCATAGATGATTTAGCGGAATTAGAAATGGTAGACTTTGATGTGATCATGGGTATGGACTGGTTAGCTTCATGTTATGCCACAGTATGTTGTAGAACTAAAGTTGTAAGATTCGAGTTTCCTAATGAGCCAGTCATAGAATGGGAGGGTAATTCAGTAGTACCCAGGGGAAGATTTGTTTCTTATCTAAAAGCCGAAAAATGATTTCCAAGGGTTATATCTATCACCTAGTTCGAGTCAAGGATTCAGATGCCCAGACTCCAACTCTCCAATTGTACCAGTTGTAAATGAATTTTCAGAGGTCTTTCCCGAAGATCTTCCAGGAGTCCCTCCTGACAGGGAGATTGAATTTGGAATTGATCTACTTCCCCGATACTCAGCCGATATCTATTCCGCCATACAGAATGGCTCCAACAGAGTTAAAAGAGTTAAAAGCCCGAGTTGAAAGATCTTCTTGACAAGGGGTTTATTAGGCCCGATGTTTCGCCTTGGGGTGCGCCGGTTTTTATTTGTCCGAAAGAAGGATGGTTCCTTACGTATGTGTATAGACTACCGTCGCCGAACAAGGTCACCATTAAGAACAGTACCCTCTTCCTAGAATAGATGACTTATTTGACCAACTTCAGGGCGCCCAATGTTATTCCAAGATTGACCTCAGATCAGGCTATCATCAATTAAAGGTTAAGGAAGTTGATATTCCGAAGACCGCTTTCAGAACCCGTTATGGCCATTTTGAATTTCTTGTTATGTCATTTGGGTTGACAAATGCGCCACCGCTTTTATGGATCTTATGAACAGGGTCTTCAAGCCTTATCTCGACTTATTCGTCATTGTCTTCATTGATGATATTTTGGTGTATTCTCGTAATGAGGCTGATCATGCAGAACATCTCAGAATAGTGTTGCAGACTCTTAAAGATCGCGAACTTTTTGCAAAATTCTCAAAGTGTGAGTTTTGGCTTAAGTCAGTGGCATTCTTAGGCCATGTGATCTCAGGAGAAGGTGTTAAAGTTGACTCTCAGAAGATTGACGCGGTAAGGAGTTGGCCCAGACCCACTTCGATTTCCGATATAAGGAGTTTCTTGGGTCGGCAGGGCTATTATAGACGTTTCGTTGAAGGATTTTCCTCTATTTCTGCTCCGCTGACTAAGTTGACCCAAAAGAAGGTTAAGTTCCAATGGTCAGATGCTTGTGAGCGAAGCTTTGAAGAGTTGAAGAAGAAATTGACTTCTGCTCCAGTTTTGACTCTACCAGAGGGAACCGAAGGGTTCGTAGTTTATTGTGATGCTTCGGGAGTTGGTCTCGGATGTGTCTTAATGCAGCATGGTAAGGTTGTAGCTTATGCATCTCGTCAGCTCAAGGTTCACGAAAAGAATTATCCGACTCATGACCTAGAGTTGGCGGTATCGTAGTTTTTGCACTTAAGATATGGCGTCATTATTTGTATGGAGTGCATGTTGATATTTTCACGCATCATAAAAGCCTCACAAGATATCTTCAAGCAAAGGGAGCTAAATCTTAGGCAAAGGAGATGGCTCGAATTGCTTAAGGATTACGATGTGGATATTCTTTACCATCCGGGCAAAGCGAATGTTGTAGCTGATGCTCTTAGTCGGCGTTCCATGGGAAGTTTAGCCCACGTGGACGTAGATAAGAGAGTTATGACAAAGGAAGTTCATCGTTTAGCCAATCTTGGAGTTCGACTTTTGGACTCCAAGGATGGTGGTGTGGTTGTTCAGAATAGAGCTCTTTCCTCTTTAGTCGTTGAAGTCAAGGAGAAACAGTTTAATGATCCCTACTTGTTGCGCTGAAAGAGAGGATTCACAAGCACAAGACACGACGGCTTTCGAACAAGGGGGAGATGATGGTACCTTGAGGTACCGAGGTAGATTGTGTGTTCCAGATGTAGATGGGCTCAGAGAGCGAATCATGTCAGAAGCTCACAATTCCAGGTATTCCATTCACCCGTGTTCTACTAAGATGTACCATGATCTTAAGGAGATTTATTGGTGGAATGATATGAAGAAGAATGTAGCAAACTTTGTAGCTAAGTGTCCGAATTGTCAGCAAGTGAAAGCTGAACACCAGAGGCCTGGTGGCTTGGCTCAGAATATCGATATTCCGGTCTGGAAATGGGAAATGATCAATATGGACTTTGTATCAGGTCTACCTCGTTCGGCTAGGAGACATGACTCTATTTGGGTGATCGTTGACGAAAGCTTACTAAGTCGGCGCACTTTTTGCCGACCAAGACCACGGATTCGGCGAAGATTATGCCAAGCTGTATGTTAATGAGATTGTCAGATTGCATGGGACACCAGTGTCCATTATTTCAGATCGTGGTGCTCAGTTTACAGCGAACTTCTGGAAATCCTTTCAGAAGGGACTGGGTACCAAGGTGAACCTTAGCACAGCTTTTCATCCGCAAACAGATGGACAGGCAGAGCGTACTATTCAGACTCTGGAAGACATGTTGAGAGCATGCGTCTTGGATTTCAAAGGTAATTGGGATGATCACCTGCCTCTCATCGAGTTTTCCTATAATAACAATATCATGCTAGTATTGGGATGGCACCGTTTGAAGCTCGTGTGTGGGGCGAAGGTGTAGGTCACCAATTGGTTGGTTCGAAGTTGGTGAAGCAGAGTTGTTAGGACCAGATTTGGTTTTCCAAGCTATGGAGAAAGTCAAGTTAATACAAGAGCGTTTGAAAACGGCTCAGAGTCGCCAGAAGTCGTACACAGATGTGAGGCGAAGGGACTTAGAATTTTCAGTTGATGATTGGGTGTTCCTAAAAGTCTCACCCATGAAGGGTGTTATGAGATTTGGCAAGAAAGGCAAACTCAGTCCCAGATATATTGGACCTTACAGAATTCTGCGAAGGGTTGGTCTAGTAGCTTATGAACTTGAGTTGCCACAAGATTTGGTTGCCGTACATCCCGTGTTTCATGTATCCATGTTGAGGAAGTGTGTAGGGGACCCGTCGTTGGTTGTTCCTGTTGATACCATATCAGTTAAGGATGGTTTGACTTATGAGGAGATCCCCGTAGCTATTCTTGACCGTCAGGTTCGCAAGTTGAGACTAAGGAAGTAGCCTAAGTGAAAGTCCTATGGAGGAGTCAGAAAGTTGAGGAAGCTACATGGGAAGCCAAGGAGGATATGAAATCCAAGTACCCATTTTTGTTTGAAGAGCAAGCAGAGAACTCTCAAGGTAACTTTCCATAGCCCATGTCATGTCATGTCATGTCTCATGTTTCACGCTCATGTCATGTATCCAGCGCTTATGTTTCATGTCTCATGCTTCAGTATTCATGTTTTCATGTAATCACGTCCTTTCATGTCTCATGTTTCGTGTTATGTTTTCTTCACATTCATGTATTCAAGCCATGCTCAACCATATTCTTAACCATGACCCATCATTCGAGGACGAATGATCCTAAGGGGGAGATATTGTAACACCTCGTACTCTAACATAAGCTTTAACCATGATCCTAGACTTGAGAAATCAGATAAAGAATGTGGGAATTGGAAATTTCCTGTTCCGTTGTGAGATAGTGGTTTACGCCCATGAACAGTGGACGTATTTCGCCATTTACGGCCGTAAACCAAGTCGTAAACTCGGTACCAAGGACTTCGAGCATTCAATTTGGCACGGATGTCATATGGTTAAATACGGACCGTATTTCATAATACGGCCCGTAAATCAACTCGTAAACTGAAACCAAGAATTTCTGAACATTCTGGAAATTGGCATTTTAATGCCACATGGTTAAATACGGACCGTATTTCATTTTATGGCCCGTATTTCAAAATATATTTGGAATTTGGGAAAACTTCCTTGATGAAAGTTGTAGAGCTTTGAAATACCTTTCCAACGGTATATTACGGGGGTCAAACGGACATCTGTGCAAGAAGTTATGGCCATTTTACTGAACAGAGAGCGTTAACTTGTCCATACTTCAAAATACGGCCGTATTTCAAAATACGGCCCGTATTTTGAAATACGGCCAGTATTTAACTGGGCCGAAAAATTTATTTTTCCAGAACAGTATATACTCGTCCATATCAATTCAAAACATTATTTTCATTCCTTCAAGACCTAGAACGACCTCCTACCTTCTTCCATCATCAAGAATACCAAGGTAAGCCTATCCTAATTATTCCAACTCAATTCTAACATCTATCCTTGTAATCTAAACAAGAAATTATCATTCTAAAACTAGGGTTTTCAAGAAAACCCATCTCAAGGATCAAGAATTCAAGGTTTTGGAAATCTCCTTCAAAGCTCAAGTATTTAATTCAAGTTTTGGAGCAACTAAGGTATGTAGAGTTACTATCTACGTGTGGGAACATCATTGTTCTTCCCCACGCCTCAAAATCCATAAAATTATGATTTCTCTACTAAACTAGGGTTTCAATACAAAACTAGGGTTTCAATACCATGCTCATGATAACCCTAGGTCCATGTCCATGATTATATTATGTATGAATTGTTATAATTCCATCATTGTGTTCTTAATATTTCTTTATGATTATTGAGAATCCGTCCGTAATCTATGAAAACCCATATCTTGTATTCCATGGGTTCTTGCATGCATGTTTTTGACTAAGAATGATTGTTTCATGAATATCCTACATATCTACAAGTTTTCATGCAAATGTAGTACATAATTACTTTCATGCTATGATACAAGATACATACTCTCTAAATACAAGTTACTTCATGAAACCATGCTTACAAATTATTTTATGAAATCATGTTTACAAGTTATTTCATGAAACCATGTTTACAAGTTATTTCATGAAACCATGTTTACAAGTTATTTCGTGAAATCATGATTACAAGACAAGTACAAGTTAATTCACGAAAATCATGGGCTTCTTAGCCAATTATATCATGTTCATGTTTTTGGGAGTTGCACGAATTACCGAGAAGGCTCAGATAGCCTGAAACTACGTAGCCACCGTAGGAAAAGGATCGCTCCGCCCAGTTAGGACGATACCTTAATTTTACACTGAATGGATCCATCAGGCACGTTACCACCTTATACCCTGGCAAGGTATAGGGGCTCTGCTGGTCCGGCGAGGTACCAGACTCCACGTACCCACGTGGTGATATCACATGGTCGGTTTATGAAATGCTCTCCCTACTTATCACGTTTTTATGTATGCTATATATGTATATATGTATTCATGCTCATGCTCATGTTTATGTCCAGGTTTTCAGTTTCAGTTCTTATCATGTTATTCCATGTCCCATGTTATTTCTTTCGGTTGCTTTACATACCAGTACATTCAATGTGCTTTGACGTCCCCTTTATTGCCGGGGGCTCGTATTTCACGATGCGGTACGGATTTACAGGACGACGCCTCGCTCGCAGGATGCCGCACGTACCGCCTTATTGGTGAGCCCCATCTCATTCGGGGTTTAGACATTGTCATTCTTTAATTAGTTTTGCATCTAAAGGTATCTTTGGGGGGGCCTTGTCCCGCAAGTATGGTTTTCCGGTCGGGATTCATGATTAGAGGTTTCATAGACTAGTCGGGCTTAGTTATGTTAGACATGCAAGGTGTTTAGCCATCTTTGGCTCAACTCATGTTATTTCCGCATTCATGATTTAAACAAGTATTTCATTAAATTATTATGACATCTCATGTTTTATAAAAGCTCTTCGCCCGTGCCATGGTTCGGGGCGTGACAATAAGTGTGGCGTGCTTCACACCCATAAACAAGACTCTACTGGACACAGCTCGTAGACATTCCCAAGGAAGAACTGCTCTGATACCACTTTGTCATGACCCAATCAGAGGGCCATGACGGGCACCGGGAGCTAACCTACCGAGTACCTCTAAGCATACGTCTCATAACCATTTTACGGGTGGACCCCAAAGGTAACTCATGGTTGTCATAATCTGTAAGGACATATATCACAACATAACGGTGCATCTCTATATAATCATTAACAATTATTCCCATCATCACCAGCCGACAACGCTACCAATATATTATACAATAATATGAACCGGTGGGGCTATAAAACATCTAACTGTACACACACGTCTACGATCCTCTACATAGAATACAAATGATCATAAGGACCAATTCCAAATAAACTGCAGCTCCGAAGTAAGTGGAGTGCTCCTGAGAATCCGCTGATAGAACACCTACGGGTCTGATCCGTCTCCCTGCCTACCTGCGGGCATGAGCGCAACGTCCACAAGAAGGGACTTCAGTACGAATAATATACTGAGTATGTAAGGCATGAATAACAACATAAATTAGATATGAAAGGTAACATGGACTATGAGAGACAACCTATACATCTGGATGCCTTATAATACGGATGTCATGCATGCTCAGCCTTTTAAAAAAAACTTTTTCATACATACGTATGTGTGTGTGTATATATATATATATATATATATATATGTATATAATATCATCATCATAACGTACCGGCCTTTTTAGGACTCGGTGTGTAACGTACCCGGCCCTTTCGGGACTCGGTGTATAATACCAAGTGATCAGTGATTGCACAATAGGTGTCGTACCAGGCCGACTATAGCGCGGCTCGGTGTGAGAAAATACATACATATATATATATATATATATATATATATATATATATATATATATATATATATATATATATATAAAACATGCATGAGAGGCAAAAAAGCTATAAATACATCGAGTGACGTAAGGTCGTAACCTCCGATTTATATTATGGAATAATCATCATCGCTATATCTCACTCAAGGAACAATTATTATAAGATGAGATCAACAACAATGAATAAAATCGAGAAAATCATGAAATAAGCTCAATAATCTTATAATAGCATTAAAATCATAAGCTTTGGAATTTCTAGAATTAAAATCATCATCATCATGTTCATCATAGAAGGCATCTCATCTTTAGTATCATAAGAAGCTTTTAAGAATCATGAACTTCTAACTTTTGGAAGTAAGAAGGTTATGGAAACATATATGGAATCATAATATAGGAATCATGCCTTTTAAAGAAAACAAGGGACTAGCCTTAACTTACCTGGACGCTTATTTCTCGACTTTCCAACTTACTTCCTGTCTTGCAATTTA
Source organism: Lycium ferocissimum (assembly GCF_029784015.1). Lineage (NCBI taxonomy): Eukaryota > Viridiplantae > Streptophyta > Magnoliopsida > Solanales > Solanaceae > Lycium > Lycium ferocissimum. The sequence continues at coordinate 38,697,187 of NC_081343.1, forward strand.
CTTAAGATCATTCGTAGTCTCGTAATCTACATATAAAACAATTCACACTACTGTTAGGCTCGTCCTCATACGCTCGTCTTAAGCCTTCAATTTAAATCAATTTAGAATCTACCGAAATTCGAGCAGCATCTCCCCTGTTTATATTACATCCCAAAAACCACTAAGGGTCATCAAACAACCCAACAACAACAACAATCAACAATAGCAACAACTACAATATAATCTAATATATCCTTCTTTGATTACTTTAAGAATCATATCGAGCAACAAGCTCGTTTAACGAATAACAAACGTCATTCAAACCCAACTCTCCTTTCATAATTCAGTCCACACCCTTCATAAAAATATGCATATATTTACCATATCATATTTTAGTTCAAAATATCCTTAAATGTATTCCAAAGCAATCCATACTCCTACGCCTCATCCTTTACTTTCTATTCGTAGATTACATATATTTTCTTCTCCAATCTTTCCAACTAACACATGAATAATCCCAATAACCGTAGGGATAATATATTCAGGTTATAATCCACAATTTACAACCATTAGAAGTTATATTTAAACATTCAAAACAACCCCTACAAAATAGTGGCTTAATTTAACTTATTTCGATGTAGTCTTGCGATGTTTAGCCTCAAACAACTTTATCAACATCAATTTAAGCTAACACATGACCAAAGGGGTGTTATACATACCTTAAGCAGTGCATACAACCCAAGAATCACGGCTGCATCAGTTCCGCTTCACCCTCAATCACTAGACAACACCGTAGGTTTGCTACTCTCATAGTTTCTAACTTTCTTGATGGAAGATTTGATTGTTCCACTTGATTTGGGCTGAAATTTCGTGGGTGGAAGTTGGGAAAATATTCTAGAGGGTTGGGGAATGTTTTAGAGGTGTTGGATGAAAAAAAATGAGGGTAAAACCCCTTTTCTAGAACTCTAGAGTCGGGTACTGCAGCAGCTCGGTTACTGTAGCAACGCGTTTCTGCTCTGTCAGCCTGGCTTGTAACGTCCATAATTCTCTACTCCGATGTCGTATGGATGAGCGGTTTGTTACGTTGGAAACTAGACTTCATGAACTTCAATTTAGGTTTTTTGTTTTGCTTCAAAACTCCTCATACACTAAAAGATATTCTTCCTCAAAGTTTGGCCAAAATTGCCCCTCATACTTTCTCCAAAGTCCCACAGACTTAATTTTCTTGATTCACTTGACCTCCAATCCTTTACATAACTTATAATATAAGCTTAAACCCTCGTAACCATAAGATAGACGCATGTAATCTCATATACCCTTGGAGGTAACTCCAATGTCCATACTTAAAACATCCAACCACTTATAAATTTCAACGTACAAAACTACAGGGTGTAACAATTTTACCCTCTTCTTTTTTACTTCCTTTTTTTTGTACGAGTATCATTTCTTTTCTCTCTTTAAACAAACATCTTGTTGGATTCTTACTATGCAGTTATCTCGGGAAGCTAATGATTCAAAATTAATTAAAGTGAATATACTCTTTTCTAATTTACTTTCCTCAAGGTGTGTGAGAAGGAGAGGAGCAAAGTACTGTCTAAAAAGAATTTGAGGCCTCTCATTAATGTTTGGCTTTAGGCCACAAACTTTCTTGAGCTGCCCCTGTCCTACACGCGCGCTAATGTGTCTTTCAGTATAACGTGTGAGAGGGAAAAACAATCTGTAGCAGTGTGATAGCTCGAAGTACAACGTATAGTACTGTATTGGTAATTGGAGAAAACATTGCCCATGAAATATGTATCAATTCATCGTCCTGGAACAAGCCAAGTCCTAATCTCCTCACATTGGATAATTTCCTTAACTATAATTATTAATATCACCGTTTCAATTTATGTGATATTATATTTTCTTATTATGTTGTTTCAAAAATAACAGTAACATATTTACATACATTTGAAAACAATCCAACTTTTGACTTCCTATTTTATTTGTAATTTACGAGAAAATTTTATAGTTGCACAAATGATGTGGCATGTTTAAGATTATAAATTTCAAAATTATTTTTACGTATTTTAGACCATAAATTTCAAAAGTTTTTACTTCTTTCTTAATTTCCATATCAAATTAACTACGGATTCCAAATTAACTATATCACAGAGGAGTAATTTTTTTTATGATACCAAAGGAGTGCATGATATATCTTCCTCTGATATGTTCCTTTTGTCTGACTGTCTGTGGTTCAGCCCACGCAGAAGGCTATTTTTCCAACAACCAAACAAAAAAAATTGCAACCCTCTCTGCCTCTTTTAGGCATGATAGCTCCGAGTCCGACTTTTTTTCTTATTATTATTCTTAGGTTTTAGGTAGAATGTCTTCTTGTCTGGGTTATGGGACAAATGAGCCAAAATAAGCTGTGTTATTCAGTGTCTCTCTACTAAGTACTTACTCCAGCTTTTTACCAAACTCACTTGGTTCTCTCCTTAAAAAATTATATTTCACTTTTATACTATGTTCAGCACCAATCATTATCCAACAACCACACCTAAACCAACAAGCATCAACATGTTTAATTTCCATATCCCGAATTCCTTTATTTTCCAGTAGGGTTTAGAGTATATGCCACAGGATCTTTGAAACCGTACTGGAAATTGAGGAATCGTGATATAGAAACGTTGAGCTATTCACAAATTTGAATTTAGATTTTAATTAGAGTTGGTAGATTCAAAATGAATAGACTAATCTTTTTATATGTATACATTATATTTTAATTATTTTATAAATATATGTAATATAATTCGAATTGAAAGCTGCGAATTCAATACAACTCAAACAACATACTCAAATCTACCTCTGAGAAATTTATATGAAGTCCATGAGGGTTAACAGACTTGAAACAAGTCCCCTACTTTAAGTCACCTATAACCCCACAAAACAAAATGGTGATAGTGACTACTCCACCTACTTTCTTTAATTAATTTCATCCTCTTTGACAAAAACTATTCAAGTAATTAAGCAAGCATAACCTGTACTTACCGTTGTACTTCTTCAAGATGACAAATTGGAATTGGAAGAAATGTCCTATGATAAGATTCAAAACTTGGGCAAAATGTATATTGTAAAAAATCAGGGAAAAAGATAATCCTCTTAAGTACATGTGATCTAAAAATTCAGTATACAACATTCATGACAAGACACACAAGTGATTCAAAATATTATATCAGCCGGCAATTATCAAGAAATCCGTAAGTGAATACAACATAATGAACTTTCATTAAGTTAAATAATGCAAACGCAACAAGAATCTGGTACATTCGCACCACGAGAAGCGTTGAAAACAGTCTTTTGCTCTTTCATAATTAAGAACCATTAGACGACTCATAGCCCAGAGTGAGTCTGATCAGTGTCTAACAAGTAAAAATATAATTAAGGAACGATAAATTAAAGTGAGGAAATGGAATTAAAAATTAAAAAAAAAAACTATATGCCTCATGCCTGGCTCCATTTTGTATGCCTCTTTCCAAACTTGAAGGTTCTGCAGTATTTAAGAGCCCTCTATAATGTTACCCCTCACTTTTGAAAAACAGAAAAAATAGAAGAGACCATTTTCCATTTGCTTCCATCCTACAAACTCTTTTCCACTTCTTTTCCTCATCTTCTACTATGAACAAGGATTCAAATATCTTAAGGCTATTAATATTCATGTAAAGAGATTATATAGAATCACTTAATTCCTCTTCTTGGGTGTAGTAAAGGCTAGGAAGAGAAAGGGGTTAAGACGTACGTTTTGGAGAAAGGAATAGACTATATATACGGAGAGGAAGAGGAAGCGGCATCTTGTCCATGCGGTTTGTTTCTTCAGGCTTTATCTTTTTTTTTTTTTTTTTTTTTTTTTTGCTAATTCGGGTCGGCCATATTATTATGGATTCAACTTAATTAGTACATATATAAAACTACTTAAACAACCGTGTAAAGAATTTTATATTACTAGTATATTTTAATCTATTATAACTGATAACCTGGCTGCCATGTTTTCAGATACTAATCTCACCTTAGTTACTTCTTTGGTGACTTGGCGTAATTGATAGGAGAGAGAATCCCTCTCATTTATTTCTTACTGCCTACTGCCTTCTCTTTCAGTCTGTAGGTTGGTTTAATTTTGTAAAGATGTGGGTTTGTCCACAATCTTCTATTTTTGCTAAGAGGTTAGGCGCAAGATATCTCTTTTGTGTATTTGACTTTGATAAATATATATGGTAGGAGTCTGCCTAACCCCACCAGGAAGGTGGCTTAATTAAAACTATGATAGTAGTGTAAAAACAAATTTAGCCATTTCAATGTATAAATGTAAACTCGATTAATTATTCTTAGAACCGAAGTAAGAATTTTGAGAGGATAAATATAGAGATCCATACACATTACTACTCCCTTGGTTTCATTTAAATGCCGATTTAGCTCTTTTCATGTCCATTAAGAAAAATAATAAATACAAGGTATAGTTTACTAAGTTACTTTTAATTTTGGAATTGATCAATGTTGAGGGTATTGTTAGAAACAATTATTACTTCCTCTGTCCCATATTATTACTTGTCCACTTTCCTTCTTTAAAAGTCAAATTATATAAACTTTGACTAATATTTTGATATATATTTTTTCACGATATTAATATGAGAAGAAATGCAACTTGGTGGTATTTTTCAGGTAGTTTTTGAATATCTGAATTATAATTTTAAAATATTGAATTGATCTAATCCAATTTAGCTCCGAAAATCAGTCAACTTGACTCTCAAAAAGCAAAATATGCCACAGAGAGAGTAGCTTTAGTCTCGAATTTATAAATTGACAACTATTTGAATTTTTTTTTTTTTTTGAGCTAAAGAGATAATTAAAATGAGACGGAGGGAGTAATTATCATGTGAACATATTCAAATAGCAATATTACGAATTAACAATGCTGCGATTAAGTGTGTGAAAAAGAAAGATTTCAAGTTTCAACAGACATTGCCTTTTTAGTGACTGTGCAGAGGTAAAAAGACACAATATCATGTTTTGGAAACCGGTAAGGGAGGCATTGGATCGTGGTCTCATTCAACCCATCAATTATCATAATTTTACTACACTATTGACCAAACCCAATAACGCGTGAGCTATGTATTATTCATCTCTTTTGTCCACCCAAAAAGCATATTAGTGAATAAAACCATGTTTTCCAGATGGATTTTACCCTCTTCTGGTTTACTCCCTTCTTTTGTACGGAGTATCGTTGCTTTTCTCTCTTTAAACAAACAAACAAACATCTTGTTGGATTCTTACCATGCAATTGTCTCGGGAAGCTAATGATTCAAAACTAATTAAAGTGAATATACTCTTTTTTAACTTACCTTCCTCAATGTGTGTGTGAAGGAGAGAAGAGCAAAGCACTGTCTATCTCTTAATTAAACTGCAATATAATAGGTCGCCGTGGTTTATTTCTTAAAAAGTTGTTCTACTCAACATCGACTTTTAATTATTCACTTGCCTCAAAATTACTGGAGCACCTAAATATATAATGGGACTGGCTTAACAATCCAGTAGAATTTGTAGTGTAGATTTAATAGAAGATACAGAATTGAATTTGTGTCTTACTAAACTTTATCAACCTAAACTCACAAGTGATAAATTCCACATATAGCATTGAATTCAAGGGGTAAAAAAAACGAACAACATTCATGTGCCTTTTTGTGCAATTTATAAAGCGGATTTAAATTAGACCTGAATAATTTTAGTAATTTGGAACCAAAATAATTCTAGTAAGTTGGAAACAAAAAAGATTTTTTGGCACATCATGCAAAAATATTCATGCGACAAGGCTCGTGAAAAATATATGCGGTAGATAACATCACGTGCAATGTGCATTAGATTAGACAGTTAATAATATTATACTGCACGCATTGCATTGTATTATCTTAGTCAAATGTTCTTCGGGATACATTGGAGAAAGTTGATCACTTTCGATCTGTGTACAGATAGACGACACAGCTTCCTTATTTGACATTAATGAGAGGAAGGCGTTCAGGGCTTGGGTAAAAGGGATCTAGGGGGTCGTAGCAATGACGATTTTTTTATAGTTTGCAAAGTTTGACAGAGCTAGTGCTTTTTCAGTTGAAGTATTTATGTATTTGCTTAGAAAAAGGGGAGGGGGTCGTCGTGACGGCGATTTTTATTATAGTTTGCAAGCTTGACAGAACTAATGTTTTTAGTTGAAGTCTATATGTATCTGCTTGGAGAAAGGGGAGGGGGTCGTCGCAATGGCAATTTTTATTATAGTTTGCAAGTTTGACAAAATTAGTGTTTTTTTAGTTGAAGTTTATATGTATTTCAGAGAAATAGTGCAAAAAGAAGTTAAATAAATTTTAAATTTACTTTTTTTCAATTTAGAATTCATAATATCTAAATTTTGTGTTTGCTCGTGGAAAAAGGAGTATTGTGCCTGAGTAATACATAAAATGCTTCTTTGAAACAGATCCCAAGTAGTGGACATTCCCTTTTTCCATAACACTATTATCAATCTTATAAACATGAAAAAGCAAAACAAGAGGAGGAGAAGAAGAAACCGGCTAATTTGAAGATTTAGCGTGAACAAATACCCAATTTGGGGCCGATGTAACCTATAGTAGAAGTTGACTTTATCTTTGTAAATAATCTCTTTGAACTACTTCAATATACAAGATTGAAGTAGCAAAAATTTGTATTTGATGTTTGACAAATTTCGGACCTTTTTCGTCTAAAGTATAGCTTTGTTAGGGTCAAACTTACAATATTTTTGCCTGAAGTTGGCCTTGGCAAGTTAACATTTTTCACTGAAGATGTAGCTTTGGCAAGGGCAAACTTAAGACATTATTGAGTGATCTTGCGGCCCTGGCAAGGTCAACTTCATATAGTGGTTGCACTTCCGACATATAACAGTTTGTCAAGGCCAAACTTCAGACATATAGCAGCTGCACTTTCGACATTTTGACATGAAATTTAGGTAAAGAAATTTTTGCAGAAATAATAATAACAGTTCTTCGAGCTTCAACAATCCAAAACTCAATACCCAAATCTATCTTAAATGAGCTCAAATTTGAAACCTAAATATTTTAAAGAACAATCTCCAACCATTCATCTGGAAAAACAATAACAAATCTAACAAACTCATTTTGTAATAATAGTGATTTGATAATGTTTTCAAGCTTTTCCAACAACACCCATTTTATTTCAATTGATTTTTCATATTCAAAATTTAAAACTCACTTTTGTAAAGTATTATACTTCAATTGCTGTAAGTTCGAAAAATATTATTATTCAACGAAGAATGAGAAAAGGGGGGATTAGGGTTTTGGGGGGAGGGGAGGAGCATGAGAACCTCTTTTTACAACTATGGTGGTTTGCCAATATTTTCCAGCTTTTAAAATTGGCAAATCATCATTGTTTTAGAGTGAGGTTGGTAGATTTATTGTTGTTTTGGAAAATTGATGATTGAGGCTTTTTCTTTAATTATGTTACGAATTTGATCTCATATAAGGTAAATTTGTGTGTTAAATCATCTATTAGATTGCTGAAATTCAAAGAATAATTGTTTCCAAGCAAAAATTTGTTCACGTGAACTTCATACCAAAATGTATGTAGTGCAGCCACTTATATGTCTAGACTTCATGCCAAATTTTCTGAAGTGTAGTCATTGGATGTCTGAAGTTTGGCCTTACCAAGGGCACAAATTCAGTAAAAATGTCTGAAGCTGACCTAGTCAATGCCACAACTTCAATAAAAAATGTACGAGTTGGCCTTGACAAGTCATTATATGACCGATGCAACTAGTATATGTTTGTTGACATTTCAAATGCCACAACTTCAATAAAAAATTGTTTGATGTTGGGCTCGGCAATCCAAGTCAAACTTCAAGCAAGAATATCTGAAATTTGGCCTTGACAGGCCACACTTTTGGGAAAAAATGTTTGAAGTTTAACAAACTTCATACACGAAATTTTACAACTTTAATTTCATATTTTTGAAGTGATTCCAAAGTCGGTATAGTTGCAAAAGCAGTCAATTTCGGTTACAACTTAAATATTGATCCCAGAATCGCGTATTTGTGCACTTCGCCCTAGCGAAAGGTTGATCTACCTCTATTAGTTGGTTCATTCGCACAAATTCCCCTATTTTTGGGTCGTCTTTAATTTTTGCACTTCAGTACTTTTCGCATGGCATAAATTTAGATTTCGCTCGGCATATGTATCATAATATCCCACAAGTTATGCTGGACACGGAAAAAGTTTCAACACTCAACATAGTCTGAAGAATACTACACAACTTATGTTGCATGAGTTAGTTCCTACATAATTTGTGCCAAGCGAGGGAAAAGTTCAATTTCCGAAGATAAATGTTATAGAATTTATTCCGAGCGAAGTAGATCTAATATTTTCACTAAATGAGCAGCGCAAAGACTAAAGATCACATATACGAGGGGGGAAATTAAAGACCAGTACATTGAAGGGAAATCCATGCAAAAACGTCATATTTGTTATAAAACTATATAATTGCAAATAAATAAGAGAAACAAGGCAAAATAACTTTGTAGATAAGGGATAGATTGTATTATTACTTTTCTTGGTGTTACAAAGGAGAAGGCAAAGCTCCTTACTTATAGAAGAATTTTGCCTCTCAACCTAAAATATACAACTTGTGCAAGTTGATGGATACGACTTGGTACAACTATGATACAACTTGCAAGTGCAAGTTGCATTTATCACTTTAAGTCAAGTGGTACAATTTATACTTCTATTTGTATAATCATTAATAATGCATCCAAAATACAACTTGACATAATAGTTTATAACATTTCCCCTTGGATGTCTTATTAGTAGATAATGTGCTTTGTTAAAACCTTACTACGAAAAATTCAGTGGGGAAAAATCCTAGTGAAGGAAAAAGAGTACACATATCTGCTAATACACATTTCTAACTGCCTCATTAAAATCTTACCAGGAAAACCCAATGGGAAAAAACCTTGATTAAGGAAAAAACAGTACAGCACGTATTTTACCCCCTGATTAAAGCATCGCTTAATCCTTGAAGATGATGTACTCCGATCTTGAATATCAACTTATTTGTATGTTGAGGTTGACAGTTCCTTTATGATCAAATCTGTCAAATCATCATGTGAACGAACTGGTTGATCACCTATGCCACCATTCTCTTGATATATATATATATATATATATATGTTGGAATCACGTCAAGTACATTCTTTACTTGCTTTATAAACCGTTATTATCTTGTCATGTAGAGAAACATGGTATTACTGTAACCCCTCATGGGAATAAATAACATGTTTTGATCGAACATTTGCATCGATCATATGAATATCCTATATATTCAAGCACTTGATAGTACTTATTAGGATAAGCACATTTATATCAGAGCTTTCATTTGTAATATACAATTGATCTTATTATTCAAACCTTATCTCCATAAATATTTTCGTGGAGAGAGAGTGCCGACCAATAGCGTACCCCAAACAACTCGTCAAGTTAGAATTACTGAAATCCAACTCAGTGATGGAGTCTCATGCTGATAATGTGTTATATAAAACTATACAATTGCAAATAAATAAGAGAAGCAAACCAAATAACTTTGTAGAGAGGAGGGAGAGATTGTATTATTACTTTTCTTGGTGTTACAAATGAGAATAGCAAAGCTCCTTATTTATAAAAGAATTTTTCCTTTCAACCTACAATATACAACTTGTGCAAGTTGATGGATATAACTTGGTACAACTAAGATACAACTTGCACTTATCATTTTAAGTCAAGTGGTACAATTTACACTTCTAGTTGTATAATCATTAATAATACATCCAAAATACAACTTGACAAAATAGTTTATAACAATATTAGTTTTCACTATTTTTTTTTTCTATTGACTCTAGTCCACTTCAAACAAAGTCAATGTAATTGGGTGGAAGCCCAAATACATAGGCTCCAAAATGGATCCATATTCATCTATTCTTAAATTCAATGTATCAAACATACCTTTGGAGTGTAGACAATTGCCCATAAAAATAAGGTATCGTAAAGGAATTTTCCTACAAGTTGGGAATTCAACTATGAATTAGGCCTTTCTCTTAGCAGCTCAATCTTTTAAGCTAAAAGGCCAAAACATTTTAATCAACTAGTATGAATTAGATTGACATCAAATTAAGAAAGGATTGATCCGAATACGAAATCTGAAACAGTTTTTTTCTTTCAAGAAATGCATACTTATGCAGTATTAGATTTTCTAATACCAGTAGGATCTTTTTAGACCAATGCATATTCTAATTCTAGTCTAGTATAGATCGAGGCTTGACCTTTAGCAATTTGTTTAAGCCAGATGAGTTGTCTGGCTTGTGCTTTATAAATATTATTTTTGGTTATTAATGAAAAGTCTAGTTACCAAAAAGAAGAAATGAATTCTTTAAAAGATTTTCTTTTCTAATCCTATATTAGTTAGAATAAGATCTAGTGAAGAAGAACACGTTAATATAGTCAAACCTCTTTATAATTCTCATTCATTATTGTATTTTTTTTATATCAAACCTACTAGATAAATTTTTTTTTAACCACTCTCATACTATCATTCTTGCACCAAGGTGATTATATAAAGTGTCAGCCTAATACCAAGTACCAAACATGGGTAGCAACACAAATCATTTTGAGTTACATAGAATTATAGCTATTAAAAGTAAAATCAAAGAAGCATTAGTCCATTGAGAGTCCAGGATAAAAAGTAGTCTATCCAAATTGCAGGTCCATCTAATTGTAGCCTCAAATTAAAATTTCTTATATCAAAACCATGATAACAAATTAAAGCCTGACACAAACTCCATCATCTTCTTAAGTCATTCTTCCACAAGCGGTTTTTTTCGAGTTTCAAGCCTAAAATATAGTTCTCCCGCCAAATATCAAAATAATACAGATCCTTTAATCAAATAAGAATATAACCTCAATGTATAATAATTCTTAATCTACTACGAGATACCCTCAAAATTATCTTCATCCTAATCTCCATTACACTAAACATATCACATCTTAATATGTCTCAAAGCCATAAATATACAGATCCTTCTACTTAAACCTGATTTAGTCACACCAATAAATTTACATATATATCAAAGCTTGAACCTTAAATCCTAAACTTCAAACACCGTAAGAGAACAAGCAAAACAAGAAAGAATAAAATCCCAAAGGATGTAGCCTAAAAGCACACTCTCAAGAATTCCAAAAGTATAGCCTGTGTCTTTCAATTCCTGACTACTTTATCCTCTTGTTCATGGCTTATACTTGATCTTCTTTATGATCAACACTACAGGGACAGACCATCATAATATTTCATTCTAGTTTCGAATATACTCTAAGTCTCGTAACTTCTTTACAACACTTTAATATTTTTCTAATAAAAACTAACTATACCATAAGAAAGTCTCAACACATATTCTAATAAACAATTAATTTAATGCAAGTAACCTCTACCACTAATCTCATGCTATTAAGCAAGGTGCAAAATAGTGTGCGAAGCCCTTGAGATGGTCTCAAAAATATAAATCTTGACAAACTTACTGCTAATAAACTCTATGTTTCTCATTTGTTAAATAAAATATAAGATCATTAAATTCTCAAAAGGTAGTTAGTATAAAGTAAGGTAACAAGGAATGAGTATAAGTGTTAATACCTTAATCTTTGGAATGTTACTCTCAAATAGGCTTATCACTACTTGTTAATATGAAATATCTCCAAATCTCATCACGTATTTTCCTTCACCTAGGGGCATAGCCATCCTACTCTTCATCTAAAAAATCAATGACACGCAGCTAGATACTTCCATCCATCACTATCCCATCTTTGGCCTACTACATCTCGTTTTCTTAGTAGAGGTTACGTCTATCGCATTGGAAAATTTCTCTATCTTAATAACTCTCGTAGGCCTCCCAAAATTTTGGCAGAGTTTCCCTATAATTAGAACTACTGTTGTTTCTATTCATGTCTCAATTTATCAACAACTACAGCCTACAATCACCATATATATGCACCTACTATTGAATTTCAAGCGACTTCGTACCATCTATCACAGTATAAATTACAACAATGTGCACCGCATAGCACCATTCCTGTTACGCCCCGAATTTTCGCACGTTAAAGTCGCATCGTGAGTTAGTCGACGCAAGTGTGAAAGAAATTAAAAGAGATTGAGATTATTAATATAAATGGTTATAAGGATCTATAAATATGATTAGTAAGTAGCAGAAGGTTTGGAGGGTGAATGAATCGAAGAAGAACAAGTTTCGTCAAAAGTCAGCAAGTTGGGAATACGATAACTCGTACTTTTGGGGTGAAATTAGGAGTGCTTCACATGCTAAGAAAGTAATGATATAAAGTATTTGAATCATATAATAGTCGCTTGTTAAGTTTGGAAGTCAAGTGAGTTGTAAGAACGAAAGTTGACAAAGGTCGTCGCAAGTTACATTCACAATTTCACTGAAATTTGGATCAGATGTCACGGACCTTCTTTTAATATACCTGGAGTTACGGGGTGATCCACCCACCAATTGAAGGTATATGAGTCTAGTTTCCTACGCATTTTACCGTTTGTCGATACTACGTCAGAGTGGAGAGATATTCACATTTCCGTCCAAGGGTACAAACTGTCGCGAAACCAGCGAGTCCAAGGGAGGCTTTGGTCGGTGGAAACATCCCTTTTCATATAAATTAAGCCCCAAACTAATTGGAACCTCATTTTCTTCAACTACAGACCTTAAAACACTTCCTAAACTCTCCTAAGCTATTCTCTATGAAGCAAGATCAAGTCTAAGAGCTAAGCAAGCTAATCTAACGCAAGAAAGTCCGGGGTAATCATAGAATCATCATTTCTACATCGTTTCGCTTTTCCGAAGGATCCTTCATCTCGAAATAAATTTGATGCTGGATTAATTCCTACAAATTAAGGTATGTTTTATTCTCCTCATGATCTCCTTATGATTCTTTAAGTAATTAACTTAGAAATTATTGAGGGAATTCCATGAACATAAGCCGTTATTAACTTCTATGGATTTAATTAATTGTTGGGCTGTTTTGAATGGATTGAATGCACTATATGGAGTTATGGATGGAATTGTAATGAGGAGTAGGAGCAAGGGAGAAGAAAATGGCAGCGTTTTATGGAGAAATTGAACTACCAATAATTCTATGAACTTACGCCCTCAAGTTGCTGGATAAAAAGTCTCAATGAATGTTCTTATAAGTTATAGACTTGGAATTGATCTCGAATCCTTCGTATGATGAATATAATCAGTTGTAAAGGATATGAGGGATCATGGGACGGGATTCGCTTCAACAACGAGGTATGTAGGGCTTTCTCTTTCTCTTGTGGCATGACGAGAATTCAACAAACTTTCCTTGAAACTTTTTTCCGATTAACATGATATGAACACACCTCTTCGGATTGAACTAAGTTCTGCCCTATATATATGATTTATATCCAACACCTTTCATGTTTATTATCTCTTGCATTCATGAATTGAAACGTTTCCACTAAACTTGAATTGATCATATACCATCTGAATGAGTTGAACCCTTCTTCATGTGTAATTCATATCAAATATCTTGCATGTTATCCATGTTTATTACCTCTTGAATAAAAGGATAAAAATGTAGCGACAATAATGATAGTCGGAGGATAAAGACTACAGGTCACTCTGACTCTTTTTATGATTTTTACTACCGCGTCGTGTTATAGTCGACCGGAAAGGCATGTAGATGTGTACCTAGATGCATTTCTTGCATTACCGCGCCGTGTCATAGACGGCTGGGAAAGCACGTAACTGTGCATACCACTGATCAGTTGGGCAGCGATTTACCGCGTCCTATATGACCGGTAGTTATGATGAACTCACCCCACTGAGGGATTTATTATTATATGATATTGTATATGCCTCTACAGTAGGAATGATTTTACGAGCAGGTATTTACATTCATGTTATAGTTATGGATGCCCACAGTGTCCTTGTTCTGAGTTTCAGGTTGTCTCTATATCCCTTCTTATGTTATTTACATACTTTGTGTTTATGCTTACCGCCTTACATAATCGGTACATCTTTCGTACTGACGCCCTTTGTGTGATTTGATTATGCCAACAGATGTAGGTATATAGGTCGGTGCGCCTCCCTAGTAGGGTACCCGAGTTCAGCAGTTGGTTATGTCGCACTCTACTTCTCCGGAGTTGTTGGTCATAGTCATCGGGTAGGATACATGCATGTATGTGTATATGTGTATATATATATATATATATAGACACACACACACACACATACATACATACATACATACATATATTTTATGGTTATAGGGGGCCCTATTCTGACCAGTTGATGCATCTTAGTACTCCTAGAGGCTTATAGACTATCAGTCAGTGCATATGTGTTTTGTCGGCCTTCTGGATAGTTGTCTTTCTTGGTTATGGCCTTGTCGGCTTAGATATGCATATATGTATTGTTAGGCCTTTCTGCCTGCAATTTGTTATGTTTTATTCTCATTATTATCATTTAGCGACTTTCTCGGCCCACGGTTCATGTTATAGAGTTCAAATATCACAGTTGGTTCGCTCGGGCCTTCGGGTGCTGGGTGCCGGCCACACCCCCTAAGGTTGGGGTGTGACAATTGCTCACATAGTTAGCAACTGCATCATAAGTTTAAGTCATTTTCATGAGGCACGAGTATCTAATACATCAGAATGATCCTAAAGAGAAGTTCAAACTTTATAACACGATATAGAATAAAGGAGAGTAAGAAACACCTATAATGTCTTGGTAGTCATACATCCATACAAGTGGCTAGTTTTCATGAAGAAAGATCCACTAGACACAGCTCCACACAAAATTCTAGGACACTTATAAACCTAGAGCTCTGATACCAAGGTACCCACGCCCCGAAACCCACCCTGGCACAATAGGCATCCGATGCTATTAACAACATCGGAAGTACCTTATAAAATCAATAAACATCTAATCTCTTTCGATAATCTTTCACTTTTTATTTAAAATAGTCATTTCTGGCTAACCGAAATCATACTCATACTTATAAAAATATGCAAAAGTTTAATAGGAATAAGATGCCATAAAACGTGGCAAATACCCCCAACAAGTCATACGAGACTTCAACAATCTACCCACAATTCTGACATCTATCTATGGAGCTTCTACGATAAATAAATGTATGGATTAACTTCGGGACGCAACTCGAAAACTAAGAGCAACAAACTATGATAGAGAGGTGTCCCACCAATAAGGATGTGGGCTCACCAATAAGGATGAAAAGTAGCAAGTTCTCCTACTCCGTACACATATCACGAACCTGCTCTTCTTCAGTATCTAACATACCATAAAAAACAACAATTGTATGCCTGAGTATTGGGTACTCAGTAAGTGTCTCAGGGAAATAGTTAGTAATCCAAAATAAGATAGCTACAGTAAAACTTGTGAATCAATAGTAGTAAAACAGTTTGAAAGTAAGAGATAGAGAAAAAGTCATCAACCTTAGTATAACTTTATGTGAACAACCAAATGAATAAGAAATATACCAATTTTAATCTGTCAAACCTTTTACCACATTAAGTATTTTATTTGGGAAGTCACGAGCATCACAAGCCACTCACAGGCGACCAAAAAATTAACACATGCCGACTCAGGGGCGAATAATCATTTGATACACCGAGGCTAGTATCCCACGAAGTCTAATCTCCTTCTGGACTAGCACAACAATAGATACGCCAGGCTACACGCCTCAGAGGTCAATCGTCCTCTGGACTAACACAACAATAGATACACTAGGTTATATGCCACAGAGGTTAATCATCCTCTAGATTGACACAACAATGCTCATAAGTGATACGTTAGGATCCATAATGGATAATCATCCTCTAGACTAGCACAATTTTTAATCGATGAAAAAAAGAAAGAAATATTTTTGTCGAAAAAAAACATGCGGTTTTGTTTCATAGCTAAGAGCCCTTTCTAGATTTTTTTTTTCTATTACATTAGGAAATGATGAATTGAGTTTGTATAGGCATTTTGGATGCTACTATTTCTATATTTCAATGAAGGCCCTCCATGGATTCACCTATATAAACTGTAGCTAAAGTTGCAAAAATAAGAATTTGAATCCACTTAAAATTTGAGTAATATTACTTAAAGTGGTTCTTTTGATCATTCATCGAAAGAAGATACTTGATTTCGATTTGACCAATTGAGATAACAGGAAACAATATTCTAAATTTCTTCACTCGAAATGAATTCTTAGCCTATTTCTGTATTCTTAGCACCAGAGACTAGCAGGACCATTACAGCTAGTTCAGATACCACAGTAGAAGTGTGACGAGTGTAACGATCCGTTCGTCGTTACTGTGACTTTTAGGAAATTCGCAACCTTGACCCCCTTTAAAACACCTCCGAATCTCCACGCTCTTAAATCACTAACTTGATCGGACCAATCGTGCGAGTCGCGTGTAAAATGTCAAATTTGGGCCAGTTATGCCGCCATAACGGCAGAGTTTCTGCCCCAACGCAGGCGCCACAGTGGCCTGGAACCCCGCTAAAGTGATTATGCAATAGCTCTGATGGACTATCGCCACAGCGGCCTTGGGATCGCCACGGCGGTTGACAGGCAGTTATTTCCCCATTTAAAACCCCATTTCTTGACTTAACCTAGCTTTCATTTTCCTAAGTCATAGCCGTCACCTGGAGACATTTTCAGTTCCTTGAGACCCATAATGTTGGGGAGGTAATTTCCTTAAAACCTTTATTCCTCTTCTTTAATTTCCCCTTTTCTGCTTACGCCAATTGTGATTATGGCAAAGATTAAATGAGGTTCTTTCCTAAATCTTCTAATTTTCTTAATGGGATAAGTTGTTAGAGGCTAATAATGGCTTATGGGGATCAATTGGGTAAGTTTGGCCTAGATTAACCTTGTGTTCCACAAAGAGGTGAGATTTGCATAATCAAGAACCTAGGTTAATTATTTTAAGAATGTCAATTTTGCCTGTATGGCTCGAATTCTTCAGGCTTTGCTTACTTGAATATGTCCATCATTCCTAGACCTCTCGGATCTACAGGTTCCCTACGAAGATGGAAAATAGAATCCAAGTGGATGTTCGCGCTCTTGTTCGGCCTCAAGGTAAGTTACGCTTTCTTTTCGGTAGACTCCAGTTAGACTTACATATTCGTGTATTAGATGAAACGGAGAATACATGTATAGGATTTTGGAGTTTCGGATGGATCCTTAGGATGGTACTGTTATGCGATTTGTGTGTTCGGGCTTGTGACCTGTAGATTCCCTAGGTTCATGTGTTGGTTTTTTCGTTAGTATTGGTGGACTTTATGTGACTTGGAAGATTATCTGTTCGGTACTTAGTTTACTATGTCCCTTTAATGAGCAGTTCCCGTATTGTTACGCCCCTCGTTTTCGTCGTAGGAGAACTTATGGTTTCCTAGTTAGATATTCCTTTGGAATAGATACCCGTACCCAATTTTTGGAGATAGAAAGTATCTTACCTCATGTACAAAGGTACCAGCAGGTATTCCTAGTAATTTATAGGATTAGAAGCTGAACGAATAGAATCGACACAATCTGAACTGATTCGAGAAAATTTACAGATATCAGTCAACGTCGATGGGCTGTCGACATGTCGACAGACCGTCATTGCACACCATCAACATGTCTCTGCAACCTCTGATCTGCAGGCATAGATCGACGGAGCAAGTCGACGAACCGCCGACACATCGATGGGTCGTCGACCCGCTCGTCGAACCGCATCGCTTGAACTTTCTAGTTCTAATTATAAATATAAGATCCCATGACTTATTCTTTATTTTTCCTCATTACCAGACCAGAGAAAACCCTTAAAACCTTTCTTTTAATATTTTCCATCATATTAGTGGAGATTTGGTAAGATCCAAGCCCTGTAAACCCGAGCTTGTGAAGAAGAAGGTTATTCCTAGGGTTTCATTAAGTTGTGAAGCTTGGGAAGTTGGAGTTGAAGTTGATCCTTGGAATCTTAGACCCCTCAAGGTATGTAAATAATTTCTACCTTTGTACTTAAGTCAATTACTACGAGTTTTAGTGGTTTTAAGTAAAGAGAAGATACTTATGAAAGTGGTGAGTTGATGAAGGGTAATATAGTGATTTGGGGCTGTTTTAAGAGATGATTGGGAATAGATTTGAGTATATTTTGATATGTAAGTGTTGTCATAGTTATTGTGGATATTGTGATTGATGTTGGATTGAATGGGAAGGATTGTTAAGTTTACAAGAAAATGCTGTCCAGAATTTGTTAAGCTCTTTTTGTATTTAAAATGGTTTGTAAATGAGGTAAGTTAATTAAGGCATATGTTATCTTGATTGTAGACTTACGAGTTTGAGAAGTAGAAGTTGGACGATTGGATACATTTCAAGGTATGTTAAGGCTATTCCTTCTTCATTTTGGCATGATCCTATGTTATGAGCCAACAGGCGATTGAACAAGCTTTCATATTACTCTACTCTTAGAAGTACGAGGAGTACTTCAGTCATTGATGTTCCTATACCCTGTATGATTGTTCCTTCTGTTCATGGGTCTTGAGATTACATATGTTGATGATGTTAGCTCAAAGGCTGTCCATCGGAGGTAATATGACCTTATGTCACTCTGAGCGTTCTATGTATACACTTCAGTTATGCATTGCATTCATATATATATACATATTGACCCATGACCAGGAGGCGTTATATACGTGTGTATTATATGTATATAGGGTATGGGGAAAAGGATATGCGTTATATACGCATTATCACCTGATCTGCTGGTGCACCTTGATGATGATATATGGATAAGGCCGTACGTCCCTCGGCATTATTATATGATATATGGATCGGGTCGTACGTTCCTCGGCACTATTATATAGGATATGGATCGGGCTGAACGGCGTATCACTATGACCTATATTTATATACAGGAGCATGATTATCATTGAGAGCATGCATATTATGCGGCCACAGAGGCATTGTCAGAGATACAGACTCATGTACGTACTTTCAGATACTAGTTCATACAAATGCATGCAGATAGTCAGTTTGACTTTTGAGTTTCAGATTCCATTTATGATTCTTATGCTTATGCTACTTTTATGCCTTACATACTCAGTATATTATCCGTACTGACTCCCCTATTGCTAGGGAGGCTGCGTTCATGCCCGCAGGTTCAGGTAGACAGACATACGGTCTATCTTAGTAGGACCTCTATCCAGCGGTGGTCAGTGCGCTCCATTTGATCCGGAGCTGCAATCTATTTTGGTATGTTATTCTTTTGAGATGTCTATCTATATAGGTATGACGGGGCCCTGTCCCATCCTTTCTATAGCTTTTATTCCAGTAGAAGTCTGTAGGCAGTTGTATGTATTTGTCAGATGATGTAGCCTTGTCGGCTTCTATTCTTTTGTGTATAGTATATGTAGCGGCCTAGCTATCTTGAACTGTTCTTTTAGTATGCATATGTATATACAAATTGTACAGAGTTTATGATGTCACCCCCTTCATGAGGCAGTATGAGATCATTTTAGGTCACTTATGGGCCCTTGATGACTAGTAGGGTTCAGATATGTGTGTAGGGGCGTTTGGTCACTAAAGGTCAGACACTCGTCACGACTCATCGGTTTGGGTCATGACACGTATGATGCGCATAACATATCCTGTGCTATTTAATATTGAATCTTATTTGGTATTGAATGGATAAAATGTGCCAAGAACGTGAGATGATTTTAGACTGGATGTTAGTGATGCCTTTGTAAGTATAAAGTGCAATTGTCATGTATTGTTGTTGTTAGGCAGTAAAGAAATGAGGTGATATTGTTATGTGACTTTGTCCGTGTTGGTTATCAGAGACTATTGATATATCCTGGTTATGATTTGGTAATATCTTACGTATTGTCGTTTGATACGATGATAGTGTTCTATTATGGCTTATTGTATATCCTCTTCATGATATTGTTGGTGAGCTCATGCGTGGTACTTGTGATATTGATTGATTATTGACATTGAACTCATACATTGCACGCATGCTCATCCTTCATGATATGTTGTTAATACATTGATGATACTTGAGGAAACATTGTGATGAGCTGGGCTTAATTGGATGAGAGTGACGTGAGAACCGATATCCAATTATTGTCCCGAAATCGAGGTTATGCATAGCGATTACTGAGGTTTTTGCTGGAATCGTGAAGTAGCGGTATCCGAGGTTGTTACCGGAACAGTGAGGTATATGAACTTCTGGGGTCCCCCATGGGTTGTGCTACCGAGACATGGAGATTCTCGTCCGGAGTACATGTGTACACAACATTGCATTGCATATACATTTCATACATTATTGCATTGCATTGCATTGCACTGCACTATGGCTTCTATTGTGATATTCTTGTGATGTATTTGTGATATACAGATTCGGATTGAGTATTTGAGACTTGACACAGTTGGGCTTAGTTGCTATAACCATAGGCCATGATCTTGGATTACCTTTGGTGATTGTTCGTTGGTTCAGTTGTATATGTTGGTTTCCTAAAATTAGGTGAATATCAGAATGACGGAATGACTTTAGATACTAAGATTGAATAGCGTAATAGTAGTTGACTTGTGATACTTGTGTGAAATTGTCTATTGTATGCTAAAGAGATAAAAGCGAGTACAATGTAAGTTAGGCAACATATTACTAGGGAAAAGTTAGTGAGAATAAGAACCTTTGTTGTGGTAGCGAGCGGTAGGTAACGTGCGTTGTTGATTCAGTTTACTTACCATGCTTATTTGTGAACTCTTTTACTGATATGTTCTTCTAACCATTGTAGGCCTATGATGCTTACCAGTACTAGTGTTGTGCTGATACTACTCTTGTTACATCCCTTTTTGGGGTGTGGTGTTTTTCAGGAAATTGATCGCTGGAGTTTTTCGGAAGATGCACGGTTTCTATCTTGAAGGCCTTCATCCTTTTCATTCAGAGATGGAGGTTGGGTCATAGATTTATTATTGTATTACGGTTCAACATTAGTCGCTTTTGTACTAGTCTAGACCAGATCACGGGAAAAATCGAGTCAGTGTATTTATAAATTGTTGTAAACACTTCCGCTAATTTATTTGAATATATTGGTTTGATTTCCGCTGCTGATTATAATATTTCTTGAAGGTTAATGAATCTCGTTCTTTACTTGCAAATATTTTGTTTTGGTTGAGGGTTCGCCTACCGAGGTGGGAATGATAGGTGCTCGCGGGATCCTAGATTGGGTCGTGACAAGTTGGTATCGCAGCCTAGGTTACCGGTTTCACAAGTACAAGAGAAATGTCTAGTAGAGTGTCGTGGAATGGTACGTAGACGTCCGTGCCCATCCACGGGAGGCAATAGGACATTTAGGAAATTTCCCCTCTGTCTTTCTAATTATGCTTCTTCAATCAAATTGGTATCTCGGTGTGTCTAATTGGTATCTAGACGATTCCAATTAGTATCTAAGCGCGCAATTATATCATGCTACGGATTAGACCTAGTTGGTATGGGAAACGTTCGATTTAATTCTTAGTGGCGAAAGTGGTTCGGGCATGGTATTGATGCCATCATCCAGTGATTGCGCCACAGCGGTACGTCAGCCGCTGCGAAGTCTTTTGTCACGGCCCAACTAGAGGGCCATGACCAGCTCTCTGTGCTAACCGACCCGGACACCTCATATTGTACATTCATATTCACATCTAGGTGAGCCACATGGCCTACTCATGATTTCTATGCATCAATGGTGCTAATCTCATCGGGCACCGACACATTTATATCATCATCAACAACTATGCCCATATCCATATACACAAGCCGACGAGGCTAACAAAATAATATACAATATGTAAGCCGACAAGGCTAAGAGACATCTAACCATACACAACTGTTTACGAGCCTTTAAAGAGAGTATGTAACATCATATAGACGGAACAGGACCCCGCCATGCCCATATGTATGTACACAAAAGAATAATACCAACAGCTGCAGCTCCGGATCAAATGGAGCTCCTCTATGCAGTCTCTGAACAAGCAATCTATGGGTCAAGTCTATCTCTCTGTCCACCTGTGGGCATGACGCAGCGTCTACAAACAAAAGGATGTCAGTACCAATAACGTACTAAGTATGTAAAGCATAATCAACATCATAGTAGAAGCATAAGAAATAACATAAGATAGGAGAGTCATGAGATAATAGAGCCATTTGTACCTCTAGTGGCAACCGTCCTGTTTTCTTACCCATTTTCTAATAGGAACCTTCCAGTTCTAATGCTTACTTATATATTAGTAGCATACCCGACCATGAAGGTTTGGTGTTTCACATAGCCGTCCATGACAAGGCTCGGTGTTATACATACCTGGCCCTACCAAGGCTCAATGTTATCCGTACCCAACTGCAGTGGTGTGCGCGCGATAGATATCATACCCGGCCATAAAAGCTCGGTGTTACATAATAGCCATACATACTTATACCCGTATACATAAGAGTCCATAAGTATCATCATCATCATTTTCGTTACATCTCTCCTTAGAGGATCAACTATCCTATAAAGGAGGTAATAGCATTGTAAAAATATGGAGAATCATGAGCTTTAGTATTTCTAGGGATGGAGTCGTTTGGAAGACATTTTCGAACCCATGAGATGGTATATAACAAAGGAATCATGCCTTAATGAAAGAAGGGTTAGCCTTACATACCTCATCATCTTCTTAACTACTTAAAGTTTACCGTCGAAGCTTGAGAAATCTACATTTAGAAGGATTCATACCATGGTTAAGCCTTAATGATACTCTTAAACCCAAACTAGAACAATTCATGATCCAACGAAAATTGGGCAGCATTTTTCCTATTTCATCAGCTTTCACTACATTACAAAATAACTCCCAAACATCCATAATAACATCGACAATATCATAATCAAGTAATCACATTCCATTAAGTCGTCAATATTCATTCTCATATTCAACTCATACTAGCAACTTCATACCAACTTTTGCACATTTTCATACAACGCTTCCTCATCACCATTATTACCTTTTATAACAAGAACATATCTACATCATACTAAGAATCATGACTCAAATTAGTTTACTACTCATAAACATCATGAAATCCATATTTAGAACTCATCCTCTACATTTCTCCTTTCACCCAAGTTTTATTACAACCAAGCATTCTTAATAACATGAAATAAGCATGAAAACTAACCTTTTTATCTCATAGGAACAAGCTTTAGAGCAAGATATCAACTTGTGCAAAACCCTAGCTACAATACCCAAGTAAATCTTGAAATCTATCAACCCTAGGGAGCCTTCTAACACATGAACACTTCAATTCTTGCTATTTGATCTTTGTAATCTCTTGGGTTTGAGTGTAATATGCTTAGAGAAGGGTTTTAGAGCTTTGGAGAGTTTGGAGGAAGTGGGAAATGAAAAAGAAAGTAAGGGTCGTCCATGTATATAAAAAGAAAAATCTGACCCGACCCGATTATATGGCCAATTATACGGGCCGTATAATTTATACGGTCCGTATAATTGGACTGTATAATCTCACCAGGGATCACTCTTCTCTGGAAGTAATCTACGGACCATAATACAGGCCGTATATCTTATACGGTCCATACAAATGACCGTACAACTGGAAATTCCCGAATTTTGTTCTCGTCGACTCGTTTGACTTCCAATCCTCACGGAACCTTCTTGGCACTTATATAACACTTAATTAACCATACAATAGGCCCTATAGCAGCCCCTCAAGATATTTATAGATAAATATTAGCTCAATTATAGCGAAAACCTTTCCGAACACGACTTACATTTCACTTCCTTCAACAAACTAAATTTCACATATTCATATGACTTCAAAATCTTATAGTATGCACCTTAAGCTATCTAATACTCTCCTTAATCTCGTAAGGACTTCATGTTCATCTTAATCTCACATTAGTCTACTCTCAAAGCAACAAATCCAAAAATTCCGAGGTGTAACATTCTCCCCCCCTAGGAACATTCGTCCTCGAATGTTAGGTTCTTGGGGATTCTATAAAAATTTCGCCAGAGTTTCCCCTATAATATGGCACTGCCATCCTGTCACAACAACCTAAAATACATCGCCTCACAGGGCTATAACAACTACATCAATAACCATGGCTATACACGACCAGGAAAGTATCAAGGAAAGCACTACATACCTGAGGACAATGGCCTCTCTGCCTGAGTCTTCTCTGGAGGTGGAAATAAATGCAGCTACCTGAACTTCATGTCTTCTTATGCTTCCCAAGTCATTTTCTCTCTATTATTATTCCTCCATAAAACTTTAATTGAAGCTACATCTTTGGTTCTGAGTCTCCGTACTTGCCTATCTAGAATGGCAATGGGAATTTCTTCGTAGGGTAATTGCTCAGTGACTTGGACATCATCTACTGATACAACTCTAGAAGAATCCCCAATGCACTTACGAAGCATCAATACATGAAAAACCAGATGGACTGACTCCAAATCCGAAGGTAGATCTAATTCATAGGCCACTTGACCTACCTTGCGTACAATCTCATAAGGTCCAATATACCGAGGACTAAGCTTGTCCTTTTTACCAAATCTCATGACACCCTTCATTGGCGACACCTTCAAGAATACCCAATCTTTCACTTAAAACTCTAAGTCTCTTCGACGATTATCTGTATAGGATTTCTGACGACTATGAGCTGTTAATAATCGATCCTGTATAAGCTTGACTTTCTCTATAGATTACTGGACCAAGTCTGGCCCTATCACTTTAGTCTCTCCTACTTCAAACCACCCAATTGGGGATCTACACTTTCGCCCATATAAAGCCTCATACGGTGCCATTTGAATGCTAGAACGATAACTATTGTTATAAGCAAATTCAATGAGTGGTAAGTGATCATCCCAACTACTTTCAAAATTCAATAGACATGCCCGTAGCATATCCTCAAGGGTCTGAATGGTACGTTCAGCTTGTCCATCGGTCTGTGGGTGAAATGTTGTACTAAGACTCACCTGAGTCCCCAAACCTTCTTGGAAAGTTTTCCAGAAATTGGTTGTAAATTGAGTCCCTCTATCAGAGATAATAGATATTGGAACACGGTGAAGTCGCACTATCTCTTTAACATAAAGCTTTGTATAATCTTCTGCTATATATGTAGTTCGGACCAGTAAGAAATGAGCTGACTTCGTGAGTCTATCTACAATCACCCATATAGAATCATACTTACGTCAAGAACGGTGTAAGCCTGCAATGAAATCTATGTTTATTACTTCCCATTTCCAAGTTGGAATTTCTATAGCTTGCAACAATCTGCCGGGCTTTTGGTGCTCGATTTTCACCTGCTGACAGTTAGGGCATTGAGCTACAAATTTCGCTATGTCCTTCTTCATTCCATTCCACTAATATATAGATTTAAGATCATGATACATTTTCGTTGCTCTGGGGTGAACGGAATAACGGGAACAATGAGCTTCTTTCAAAATCCGACATTGTACGTAACCTGCAATATCGGAACACACGACTGCGTCGACATCGGAGAACTCTATCTCCCGAAATCTCGAAGGATGACTTCTTCTTCTGAGGGAGTGCAGTTCTGTAATGAACTAGCATGGGATCCTCGTATTGACGCTCTTTCACTTCAACCACTAGTGATGAGACCGCTGAATTCTGAATGGTAGCTCTCATTTACCTGAGTCCACTACCCGAACTCCTAGGCTAGCTAACTACTGGAGCTCACGAGCTATCTCTCTTTTCTCTAGCTGAACATTGCATAAACTTCCTATGGATCTATGGCTAAGAGCATCAGCCATAATATTGCTTTCCCGGGATGATATAGGATGTTAACATTATAATCTTTCAACAACTCCAACCATCGCTTTTGCCGCAAATTCAATTCCTTCTGCTTGAAAATATACTGAAGGCTCTTATGATCCATGTAGATATCCACATGGACACCGTACAAATAATGTCTCCACATCTTCAATGCATGAATCACCGCAGCTAACTTAAGATCATGGGTCGGGTAATTTTTCTTATTTTTGCGCAACTGCCTTAAGGCGTAAGAAATCACCTTACCATGCTGCATCAATACACATCCTAATCCCATGCCCGAAGCATCACAATAGACAACATAACCTTCTAGTCCTTCTGATAGCGTCAGGACTGGGGCAGAAGTTAATCTGTTCTTTAGCTCTTGGAAACTACGTTCACAAGTATCCGTCCATTGAAATTTGACTAATTTCTGGGTCAACTTCGTGAGTGATACAGAGACAGAAGTCCATCCCTTAATCTATAGGATGCTAACTCCACCGATTCGGTGTCCGAAGCATGTATCAACCGAAGTGTCCTCAACATTCCATCAATAAAATTCTGAGGGTCCTCGTCGGCTTTGATCCAAAGAATTTTGGAGGGTTCAAGTTAATAAAATCACGGAAAAGCCTTGCACCAATCGCCAAATCGCATTTGTTCCTTTTCGCCGCCGAGTCCGGGCGGCAACCAATTGAGTAAGCAAATGAATGGCCTCTTTTACATCTTGTCCCGAAGCATCCGCGGGAGGAACCGGAGAGGCGTCTTGGAGTGGGGCAGGCTCCCTCACGCTCCTCAGAAATAGGCACTGAATGGGAGGACTGAGATTGAGCCGCATCAGGACTCACTTTCCTCTTCAACATTGGCGGTGGTCTTTCGGCCGTTTTCGCCTTGCTTGCCCTTTTGAGATACCCGTAGCCTTTCTCTTTACAGGCATCTCTGAAATACATAACACACGGTTAAGAAAAAAGAAGTTCTTACGTCATAGCTCTATCGCACGATCTTATGAAGAAAGAAGGTCATTCATTCCTAAAATGCCCGCAACCTCTTGTTTATAAGTGTGGCGCGTAACACACCCATAACCAAGACTCTACGGACACGGCTCGTAGACACGCTGGGACGAACGCTCGATACAACTTTTGTCACGACCCAACCGGAGGGCCGCGACGGGCACCCGGTGCTAACCCACCCGGGCACCTCTTAACGTACTTTCACATTTACATCTAGGTGAGCCACATAGCTAAATCATACTTTCCATCCATTATTCATACTAATTCCATTGGGCAACAATACATATATATCAATATCAATAATAATGCCCATATAGGTATACATAAGCCGACGAGGCTAACAAAATGATATCTAAAATATAGGCCGACAAGGCCAAACACATCTAACCACATACACATGTCTACGAGCTTCTAAGGAGAGTATGTCATATCATATAGGCGGGACAGGATCCCGCCATGCCCATAAATATGCACACAAAAGAATAGATACCAAAAGTTGTAACTCCGAATGAAATGGAGCTCCGCTATGTAGTCCCTGAGTAATAAAGCTATGGATCAAGTCTCGTCTCCCCGGCCACTGCGGGCATGACGCAGCGTCCACAAATAAAAGGACGTCAGTACGAAGAATGTACTGAGTATGTAAAGCATGATCAACATCATTATAGAAGCATAATAAGCAATATAAGAAATAGCATAAGATGGGAGGTAGTAGAACCATCGTCATAAATACTTACTTGCTTTTCATAGGAACTTTCCATTTCTAATGCGTGATTGTGTACATACATCCATATCCGTACTTATTTACATTTTGTATCCATTTTCGTATTCATAGCATATTCGTATTTATATTCATATTCATATCGTATACATATCCATATCATGTACCTAGCATACCCAGCCACATGAAGCATGTTCGGTGTTTCACATACCCGGCACTGGCAAGGCTTGAGTATACATACCCGGCCCTACCAAGGCTCGTGGTTATCCGTACCCAATGCCGGTGGTGCGCGCGCAATATATATATATATATATATATATATATATATATATATATACTACTATATTCTACCCGCCATATAAGCTCGGGGTTTCATAATAGTCATACATGACACACGTACATAAAAGCTCATAAAGCATCTTTAGAGATCATTACTATCGTCGTTTATTACATCTATCCCTAGAGGATTACTCATCATAGGAGGAATTTAGTACAATCGTAACATATCGAGAATCATGAGCTTAATAACTCTTAAAGATAGAATCATTTGGAGGACATCATAGGCTCATAGAAGAATAGATATTTGGCCAAAGAACCATGCCTTATGAAAGAAGGGTTAGCCTTACATACCTTTCCGTTCAACTATTCTATCACTTGCACGTTCTCCTTCAATGCTCACGTTTCTACCTTCATTAGAGTACATACTAACATTAGAAAATCGATAGCTTAGCATATTTGACTAAAGCTAGAGAAAATTGGGCAGCATCTCTTTTATTTATACGACTTCCGCCATATCATATATCAACTCCCAAACATCTATAATACCATTCACAACATCACAACAATAGTCTTTATTCACCTACATTATCCATATTCCTCAATTCACTTTGAGTCACCCATATCCATGGTCATAGCACACTATTACATTCACTCATATACAATGTTTATCCCATGTTCTCAATATCATTTATAACATGATTATAATCATAACATATCAAGAATCATTACTCAACCCAAACTATTACTCAAAAATGACACTATTCCCACATTCATGACCCATTTTCTATATTCTTCTACAATCCAAGTGTTTCAACCTCTCAATACCTTAAATAACATGGAAAGACCATAAAACTTACCTTAGATGGTGTAGGAATAAGCCTTGGGTGGAAATACTTCACTTGAGCCAAAACCCTAGTTTCACCTTCACTTGGATTCCTTGTCTTGGATGAACTTTAATGAGTTTCTTACACTTGATTCACTTGGTTTGATGAAGTTGATCACTAATATCTCTTGAGTTCTTATGGATGAAGAGTGGAGAGGGTTCTAGAGAGTTCTTAAAGTGTTGGGTGAAAAATAAAATGAAATAATGAACTTGGTCCCCTTTTTAATAACTTAAAAATCTGATCCGTCGGGAAAATATACGGACACTTATACGGTCCGTATAAAATTATACGATCCGTATAAACTTATACGGTCCGCATAAATTTATACGATCCGTATAAGTGACTGTGAAATCGCCCCTTCAACATCTCGCTTCTATGACCATTATACGGTCCGTATAATTTTATATGGTCCGTATAAGTGACCGTATAATCCCATCAATGAGGGACCTTCACTCCCATCAATGAGGGACCTTCACTGTGACAATTCTGTGAACCATTATACGGACCGTATAATCGGCCGTATAACCCGTCTTTTCTCTGATCTTGTTCTCGTCACTTCGTTTGATCTCCAATCCTTATGGAACCTTCTTGATACTTGTTTAACACCTCATTAACAATCTAAGGGACGTTATAACTCTTCTCCAAGACACTATTAAATCATCATTAACTTGTTACTCGTAAATCTCTTCCGATACTTAACGTATACCTTGCCTTCCTTGGCAGACTTTCTTCTCTTACCTCGAATGTCTTTGAAATCTCAATTAGGGTCATCAAATGCTATCTCTTACTTATTGAAATATCGAATAGTTCGTGTCCTTCGTTATTCTATTCACTGTGTATCAACGGGAAATTTTTCCGAGGTGTAACAGGCTTTCCCGAAAACTGGAAGCGAACCATTTTCATTCTACAATCAACATTGGCATAGCAAGAAGCCAACCAATCCATGCCCATGATAATATCAAAGTCCACCATTTCTAACTCATGTAAATCGGGCATAGTATGATGGTCACAAATCACAACTACACAATTTCTATATACGCGACTAGCTATTACCGATTCACCAACGGGTGTCGATAGCTCGAAAGGTTTGATTGACTTCGGTTTGACCCCAAATCGACCCGCAATATATGGATTAACGTAGGACAGTGTGGAGCCCGGATCTATCAATGCATATACATCAAGAGAAATACTGACAATATACCTGTGACGACATTAGGAGAAGACTCGAATCTGTCGCCTGACCAATGCATAAATACGATCTTTGAGGACCCATAGAACCTGTGGGAGCTCTTCCTCTACCTCCTACCATGGCTGATTGGCGCACCGTGAACCTTGCTCCCGAAGGCGTATCGATGATGAAGACACGTCGATCCGAAGGCCGGACCCCTGCTTCCACCAATCGAGGGGCGATCACGCATGATGTGGCACAGCCGACCATATGTATAGCAAACCTGCGAGCCTAAACCGACAACTGCCCTAGTGTAACTTCTCTGCCCAGAACATCGTGGCACGGGTGTCCTTGCACGACCCGAATCGCCTGCGAAATGAGAACACAAAGCCACCAAAACTCTGACTCGACCCGGAGTGAGTAGATCTATCAAATCTCTGGCCCGTAAATTGTGGAGGTGCACTATTCATCGAATGGCCTGAATGCCTAGAAAACAGCTGTCTTTGCCCTCCTCTGAACTCACTAATCGGACCCGAAGATCTAGCCCTCTCACGCTCACTTCTTTGTTGTTGTTCGCTTTCCTCCAAATTCTGGGCATGGGCTTGAATGCGTGAAATATCCATGTTGTCCTGAAGGGACGCAGTCAAGTATTTATCCATCAAATGTGGCCCTAAGCCACTCACAAATTGGTGCACTCAATCACCTATATCCGCTACCATAGCCGGAGCATACCTAGCCAAAGAATTGAAGCAGAGACTATACTCTAAAGCTCTCATGCTTCCTTGCCTAAGATTCAAGAACTTATCGGCTCTAGCCCGTCGAACCTCTGGAGGCAAGTAATGTCGGAGGAAGGCATCTATAAATTCTTGCCATACCGGGAGAGGTGCATTAACTCCCCTTGAAGCCATCCAAACTGTATACCAATGAACCGCGACATCTCGCAATTTATAGGATGCTAACTCTACTAATTCAATGTCTGAAGCATGCATTAACCAAAGTGTCCTCAATATCCCATCAATAAAGCTCTGCGTCCTCATCGCTTTGACCAAGAATTCCGGTGGGTTTAAGCAAATAAAATCACGGGCTCTTGCACTAAATGCCCCTATCACCTTCACCGTGCCTTGCCGGCGGGTACGAGCAGCAACCAACTGAGTGAGTAAATGAATGGCCTCTTTCATATCTTGGCCCGAAGCATCTGGTGACGGAACCTCATTCCGGGATTCATCCCTCTCTATAACTGGGGGCGGTATTCTTTCAGCCCGCTTTTCCATCACTGTCTTGCCCTTTTGGGCTGCCGTAGCTTTCCTCTTCACAGGCATTTCTGAAATACATAATACACGGTTAAGGAAAGAGAAATCCTTATATCATGGCTCTATCGCACGATCTATGAAGAAAGAAGGTCATTCATTCCTAAAAATGCCCGCAGCCTCCTGTTTATAAGTGTGGCGCGCAACACACCCATAAATAAGACTCTACTGGACACGGCTAGTAGACACACCCTAAGACAGAACTGCTCCGATACCACTTTTGTCACGACCCAACTGGAGGGCCATGAGGGGCACCCGATGCTAACCCAACCGGGCACCTCGTATCGTACATTCATATTCACATCTAGGTGAGCCACATGGCCTACTCATGATTTCTATACATCAATGGTACTAATCTCAGTAGGCAATGACACATTTATATCATTATTAACAACTATGCCCATATCCATATACACAAGCCGACGAGACTAACAAAATAATATACAAAATGTAAGCCGACAAGGCTAAGAGACATCTAACCATACACAACTGTCTACGAGCCTCTAAAGAGAGTATGTAACATCATATAGACAGGACAGGACCCCGCCATGCCCATATGTATGTACACAAAAGAATAATACCAACAGCTGCAGCTCCGGATCAAATGGAGCTCCTCTATGTTGTCTCTGAACAAGCAGTCTATGGGTTGAGTCGTTCTCTTGTCCACCGCGGGCATGACGCCGGCGATCCACAAACAAAAAGGACGTCGATTTAATAATGTGCGAGTATGTAAAGCATAATCAACATCATAGTAGAAGCGTAAGAAATAACGTAAGATAAGAGAGTCATGAGATAATAGAGCCATTTGTACCTCTAGTGGCAGCCGTCCTGTTTTCTTACCCATTTTCTAATAGGAACCTTCCAGTTCTAATGCTTACTTATATAATAGTACCATACCCGACCATGAAGGTTCGGTGTTTCACATACCCGACCATGACAAGGCTCAGAGTTATCCGTACCCAACTGCAGTGGTGTGCGTGCGATAGGTATCATACCCGGCCATAAAAGCTCGGTGTTACATAATAGTCATACATACTTATACCCGTATACATAAGAGTCCATAAGTATCATCATCATCATTTTTGTTACATCTTTCCTTAGAGGATCAACTATCATATAAAGGAGCTAATAGCATTGTAAAAAAAAAAAATCGAGAATCATGAGCTTTAGTATTTCTAGGGATGGAATCGTTTGGAAGACATTTTGGAACCCATCAGATGGTATATAGCAAAGGAATCATGTCTTAATGAAAGAAAGGTTAGCCTTACATACCTCGGCGTCTTCTTAACTACTTAACGTTCGCCGTCGAGAAGCTTCAGAAATCTACATTTAGAAGGATTCATACCATAGTTAAGCCTTAATGATACTCTTAAATCCAAACTAGAACAATTCATGATCCAACGAAAATTGGGCAGCATTTCCCCTATTTCATCGGCTTCAGTAGTTAGCTAGCCTAAGAGTTCGGCACTTATATAACACTTATATAACACTTCAAAATCTTATAGTATGCACCTTAAGCTATCTAATACTCTCCTTAATCTCGTAAGGACTTCATGTTCATCTTAAGCTCACGTTAGTCTACTCTCAAGGCAACAAATGCGGAAATTCCGGGTGTAACATTCTCCCCAGGAACATTCGTCCTCGAATGTTAGGTTCTTAGGGATTATAAAAATTTTGCCGAGTTTCCTATATAATATAACGCACCATCTGTCACAACAACCTAAAATACATCGCCTCACAGGGCTACAACAACAACATCAATAACCATGGGCACACACGACCAGGAAAGCATTACATACCCAAGGACAATGGCCTCTCTGCTTGAGTCTCCTCTGAAGGTGGAAATAAATGCGGCTACCTGAACTTCATGTATTCTTATGCTTCCCAAGTCATTTTCTCTCTATTATTATTCCTCCATAAAACTTTAACTGAAGCTATATCTTTGGTTCTGAGTCTCCGTACTTGCTTATCTAGAATGGCAATGGGAACTTCTTCGTAGGATAATTGCTCAATGACTTGGACATCATCTAAAGATTGGTGGAGCGAGCTTGATAGGCACCAATCCTCAGAAACTCCTTCCACTCCTGAATGATCTGCGACCCCACATTTACTAGTATGTCCGCAAGGATGTAAGCAACAACAAGAGCACGGGGGAAGGTCACATCATAGGTGTTCGAAAAAGGACGGATCCGGCGGGAGACAATATTTAACTATCTCTTCTCCTCTGCAGTAAAATGGTCACTATATATTGCCACCTTACCATAAACCCAATGAGCTTTCCCTATATCATCTTGCACCAGTTTAGAGTCCAGCCAAATGGAATCCTACTTAGCCGCCTTAACCGCTAAAGGCTCCTCTGGGTGATCATCTAGCCTATAAACCCGATTAATATCCCTCGACCCTACTTTTACCGGAGTACCTCTTATTATGATCTCCCGGTTAGGAGAATCCCAATCAACTGTGGACATAGCATAAAACTCCCTCACCTATGATTCATTGCAGTCACCCGGATCCCTGACCAAGCGAGTCCCCTTTGCCTTTATCAATCCATTCCAGAAGTCCGGAGCACGCGTTTCTACGTTGGTCATATCAAAGCCCCACTCCAACAGTATGGGAAGAGACCTCTGGCTTAGGTGTAAGCTTTTTCTTTGGCGAGTGGGAAGTTTTTCGTACGTGGGAACCTCTTCGTCCTATGGTACCTATTCTTGGTTTTGAGCCATCTTACCTGCAAAAGAGATTGAAAACACGTTAAATTTTGCATTACCCAAGTTCTGTACCAATTCTAGTGCGTTATAATGGAAACAACTCATCAAAACGACAAGCGTATCAGATTGCTTAGGTTACAGTTTTCTGGCGCTTGATGTAGCGAGCGTCGGCCCCCGCGGTCATTCGGACGGTACGCTGTAACGATGCCGCGGCGGCGATCGCTCGGTTCGTTGCGGCGTTCGTGTCCCGATATCCCTCGCACGACACACGTGCCCTTCACCGTCATCCACAGTAACGACTGCCCCGGCGGTACGAGCGCCAGCTGCAGCGCCAGCCAGCTGTGTGATCTCGTTATCTTTCTCAGAACTGAAATTTTTTTAGAAATCCAACCTCGATTTTTGACTCAAAAACTTGTTATTATGAATGGATCGGGCAGACATCAAGCATGCGTGATGTATACAACCTATGGGAAACAATTTTTAGCAACAAAACAACCCTAAATTAATGGAAGCAAAAACCCTTTTTCCCAACTAAAGATTCTTTACTATGTTCAAGTTTTCCAACCCAAATTTGTGCTCTAACTACGCAATATTCAATGTATGGGTTATGCTAATGCTAGAAAAGTGTGTCTTCCAGTTCATCTACACCCATGAATTTCATCAACCCAAAACCCAAAAATTCGAAACCTTTGAGTTACAAAATCCAGTATTACAAGTTTAATTATTCGAAATTCTAGTTCTAACATCTATCTACCAGTTACAGGTAACGATTTCTTACCTTTTTGGTGGAGATTTGAATGAGAATAGTGTTGTTGAGTGGTTGCCCTTTGAAATCCCTTTCTTTCTTTTGAGAGAAATTTATGGGTGTAGTGTTGTGGTATGTGGTGTGGTGTGGGAGTAATAGGGAGGTTCTAGTTGCTTTGTAGTAGGAAGTGGGAAGTTTAATTAGAGAGAATTTGAAGGAATTTCGGATGAAGTAATGGAGGGTAAGAGTAAGAAGTGAAGGAGTCAACTACCTTTTATATTTCTCCTGACCCAGCGGTAACCGCTGTAGCGGTCCCTCATCGTTGGTGCGAGACCGCCATAGCGGGTCCTCGGACCATTAGAGCGGTTTCTCCCTGAAAACTCAATCCACCGTAGCGACCCTTTTGCCGTCCCAGTGATACTGCTCCAGCGCCCCCTGACCGCCGTAGTGGCTCTGACCAGGATATCGTTTTCATTTTTCGTTATTCATCTTAAGGTATATTGAACCTTATACTCCGCCCATGTGGCCCTGGTGGGATAAGCGCAGTGAACTACTTGAGGTTTCGCTTATTGCCTTGATTAGTCTTAAAATTTCTTCGTGAGACCCATTCGATTCAACGGTTCCTATTCGTTCGCAACGAGAATTTGTCGTGCGTCTTTGTTATATCCGCAATTGGTCGACGCAATACCTTTTACAAAATCCTATCCCTTGAGTTATTACCTTTCAACTCTCCTCGGGAAATATTAGTCGAGCTATCTCAATTATAAGCTGCCAAGAGTCAACTTCACGTAGGATGATCCTCATTGCTAAGACTAGACGGAAACGATAATGATCTTTGAAAAATTGTTAAGCTGAGTTTTACTTTTTTCGCGCCTCCCCTAATTCGAGCTGATTTAAATAAATGCTCCTCATATTATGCTAGCACGAATTTCCGTAATAAGTTATTCCATATCAACCAAGGATTTCTCACCTATTTTTCTGACCTTATTTTGTACGTGGTAGAACATATTTCTTGTTACTGATAAAACTGATGAATACCTTGACCCTTGCAAGTTCGACTGTCAAGTCCGTTCCTCGTGCCTTTGCCAGCCTTGTCGTTCAAGGAAGAACGATTGTTTAATTGGTATCTGATGTAACCAATTTCATCGTTACCGTGACTTTCGAGAAATTCGCAACCTTGAACCCCTTTAGAACACCTTCGGATCTCCATGCTCTTAAATCGCTAACTTGATCGGACCAATCGTGCGAGTCGCATGTAAAATGTCGAATTTGGGCCAGTTATGCCGCCATACCGGTAGAGCTTCCACCCCAGCGCAGGAGCCATAGCTGTCTGGAACCCCGCCGAAGCGGTTATGCAATAGGTCTGATGGACCGTCCCAGCGATGGGATATCGCTGAAATGGTGCAGCCACAACAGCCTTGGGACCGCCACAACAATTGACGGGCAGTTATTTGCTTATTTAAAGCCTCATTTCTTGACTTAACCTAGCTTTTATTTCCCAAATCACAGCCGCCACCTAGAGACATTTTCAGTCCCTTGAGACCCAAAATGTGGGGGAGGTAATTTCCTTAAATCCTCTATTCCTCTCCTTTAATTTCCCCTTTTCTTCTTACACCAATTGTGATTATGGCAAAGCTTATATGAGGTTCTTTCCTAAACCATCTAATTTTCTTAATGGGATAAGTTGTTAGAGGCTAATAATGGCTTATGGGTATTAATTGGGTAAGTTTGACCTAGATTAACCTTGTGTTCCACAAAGAGGTGAGATTTGCATAATCAAGAACCTAGGTTAACTATTTTAAGAATGTCAGTTTTGCCCCTGTGGCTCGAATTCTTCAAGCTTTGCTTACTTGAATATGTCTATCATTCCTAGACCTCTCGAATCTACGGGTTCCCTACGAAGATGGAAGATGGAATCCAAGTGGATGTTTGCGCTCCTGTTCGGCCTCGAGGTAGGTTACGGCTTTCTTTTCGGTAGACTCCGGTTAGACTTACATATTCGTGAATTAGATGAAACGGATAATGCATGTATAGGATTTTGGAGTTTCGGATAGATCCTTAGGATGGTACTGTTATGCGATTTGTGTGTTCAGGCTTCTGGCCTGCAGATTCCCTAGGTTCATGTGTTGGTTTTCAGCGAGTATTGGTGGACTTTACATGACTTGGAAGATTAGTTGTTCGGTATATGTCCCTTTGATGAGGAGTTCCCGTATGCTATTTAATATTGAATCTTATTTGGTATTGAATGGATAAAATGTGCCAAGAACGTGAGATGATTTTAGACTAGATGTTAGTGATGCCTTTGTAAGTAGAAAGCGCAATTGTCATGTATTGATGTTGTTAGGCAGTAAAGAAATGAGGTGATATTGTTATGTGACTTTGTCTGTGTTGGTTATCAGAGACTATTGATATATCCTGGTTATGATTTGGTAGTATCTTACGCGTTGTCGTTTGATACGAAGATACTATTCTATTATGGATACTGTTCTATTATGGCTTATTATGTAGCCTCTTCATGATATTATTGGTGTGCCCATACGTGGTACTTGTGATATTGATTGATTATTGACATTGAACTCATACATTGCACGCATTCTCATCATTCATGATATAGTGTTGATACATTGATGATATTTGAGGAAACACTGTGATGAGCTGGGCTCAGTTGGATGAGAGTGCGTGAGGACCGATATCCGATGGTTGTCCCGAAATTGAGGTTGTGTGTAGCGATTGCCGAGGTCTTTGCCAGAATTGTGAGGTAGCGATATCCGAGGTTGTTACCGGAACTGTGAGGTACATGGACGTCGCGGGTCCCCCAAGGGTTGTGCTACCGAGACGTGGAGATTTCCGTCCGGAGTACATGTATACACAGCATTACATTGCATATACATATCATACATTGTTGCATTGAATTTCACTATGACTTCTATTGTGATATACAGAATCAGATTGAGTATTTGAGACTTGACACAGTTGGGCTTAGTTGCTATAACCATAGGCCATGATCTTGGATTATCTTTGTTGATTGTTCGTTGGTTCAGTTGTATATGTTGGTTTCCTAAAATTAGGTGAATAATGAATATCAGAATGACGGAATGACTTCCGATACTAAGATTGAATAGCGTAATGGTAGTTGACTTGTGATACTTGTGTGAAATTGTCTATTGTATGCTAAAGAGATAAAAGCGAGTATAATGTAAGTTAGGCAACAGATTACTAGGGAAGATTTAGTGAGAATAAGAACCTTTGCTGTGGCGACGAGTGAGAGGTAACGTACGCTGTTGACTTAGTTTACTTACCATACTTATTTGTGAACTCTTTTACTAATATGTTCTTCTAATCAGTGTCGGCCTATGATGCTTACCGGTACTAGTGTTGTACTGCTCCTACGCTTGCTACATCCCTTTTTGGGGTGTATGTACACATGTATGTTTTGTATATATCTCCGTATGTTGTGCGTATGTACACATGTATGTCTTGTATGCTCTGTGTATGGCAATGTATATATATTTGACATATAATGACATGCATTGACATATATATATATATATATATATATAACATGTAATGATGTAGGAGGAGATACGAAATTTCGAAAGAAAACTTCGGCTAACAAGAAAGCTCTTGTGAAGAGAAAAGCAATAGATAAAGTCATTTGATTTTTCAGCGGATCTTTGACAATTTTCCGGTCTAGCAATGGTGTCGAACGATGGGATGGTGACAAGGATGGCTAGGATTTGTGTGAAAGAGCAAATAAAATCCCTAATTTAGTGAGATTTGGAGGTTATATATTTTTTATAAAATTATTATTGCTAATTTTAAAAAATAAATATTATTAATTATAATAAATATGAGTTTATTTTTTCATATTTCAATGTGAAAATATTATAACTATATAGAAGCATGGGTTAAAACCCATGCTTCGTCGTCCGTTAAGCACCAAAAAAAAAAAAAAGTGTGGTCCCCATATTAACACCAACCAATATTAAAAAAAAAAAACACCAACCAATATTAAAAAAAAAGAAGTAAAAAAGTAAAAAAAAAAGTGTAAACTTTGTATTCGTAGCAAACACTAATATAATAAAGTTTTAGATACGGGCCATGGCTACAATGTTATATTAATCGTGTTTTGAATATATATAACTATATAGAAGCATGGGTTAAAACCAATGCTTCGTCGTCCGTTAAGCAAAAAAAAAAAAAAAAAAGTGTGGTCCCCATATTAACACCAACCAATATTAAAAAAAAAAAGAAGTAAAAAAAAAAAAAAAAAAAAAAAAAGTGTAAACTTTGTATTCATAGCAAACACTAATATAATAAAGTTTTAGATACGGAGCACAAACTACAATGTTATATTAATCGTGTTTTGAATATATATATATATATATATATATATATATGTGTATATATATATATTATATGCATAAAAATAGTGCAAACTAATAATGTCCAAAAGGGTGGGCCCCATACTAAACAACACCAAGCAATATAAAAAAAAAAAAAAATCATATAAAACATCGGTTTAGACCCATGCTTCGTCGTCCGTTGTCCCTTAAAAAAAAAAGGGGTGTGGGCCCCATACTAAATAACACCGAGCAATACAAAAAAAAAAAAAAAAAAAAGTGGAACTCACCATCTCCGAACTCATGGGAAAAAAAAAGTGGACCCTATATTAAAAAAATCAAGCAATATCAAAAAAAAAAAAAAGTGAACCCCCATATTAAAAAAAATATAATGTTAAAAAAAAAAAAAGTGCGACTTTGTATTCATAGCAAACACTAATATAATAAAGTTTTAGATACGGAGCACAAACTACAATGTTATATTAATCGCGTTTTGAATATAATATATATATATATATATATATATATATATATATATATATATATATATATATATATTATATGCATAAAAATAGTGCAAACTAATAATGTCCAAAAGGGTAGGCCCCATACTTAACAACACCAAGCAATATAAAAAAAAAAAAAAAACCATATAAAGCATGGGTTTAGACC
Organism: Lycium ferocissimum; assembly: GCF_029784015.1. Lineage (NCBI taxonomy): Eukaryota > Viridiplantae > Streptophyta > Magnoliopsida > Solanales > Solanaceae > Lycium > Lycium ferocissimum. Next base: position 38,736,908 of record NC_081343.1, read on the forward strand.
CATGCTTCGTCGTCCGTTGTCTCTTTAAAAAAAAAAAGTGTGGGTCCCATACTAAATAACACCGAGCAATACAAAAAAAAAACAAAAAAAAGGAAGAAAAAAAAGTGGAACTCACCATCTCCGAACTCATGGGAAAAAAAAAAATGGACCCGTATTAACAAAATCAAGCAATATAAAAAAAAAAAAAAAGTGAACCCCATATTAAAAAAAATATAATGTTAAAAAAAAAGTGCAGACTTTGTATTCGTAGCAAACACTAATATAATAAACTTTTAGATACGGAACACAAACTACAATGTTATATTGATCGTGTTTTGAACATAGTATATATATATATATATATATATATATATATAAATAGTGCAAATTAATAATGTCAAAAAAAAAGGTGCACCCTATATTAAAAAATCAAACAATATTCATATAATTTCTAAAGTATCTCATTAAGTCAATAATGATGGATTCGTGCTTGCGTGCGTATCAATCCTTTAGTGGAAGCAAATGAAATTAGCTTTTCTTCAAAAGGTTAAGTAGTCCAAACCATACAATTTTTTTTTTTTTTTTTTTTTTTGCTATTCCGCCATGTGATTTATTTGTTATGTTTACTAAAATAAATATACTTAAAATATTTATATTTTAAAATAAGATAGAATTTAATTACTTTTTTATTTTTATTCTTACTCTAATAAATGTGAAAAGAGATTAATGTCGTAAAAAAAAATATACCAAATGAAGATCAAATAATGAATAAGGTAAATGTCAAATTATAATTCTAATCAACGTTTTCTTAAAAAACCATGCAAAAGACAACATGACAAGTAATGAAATTTCGGCTCAACTGGAATATTTACCAAAAATAAAAAATAGTATTTATCTTCATTTAAATAGAAAATCAATTTCTACTTTGTTTCGTTTTAAACAAGTAAAATTAATTTAATAATTTGAATTAGAATTATCCAAATTAAAATTTGATAAAAAATAATAAGTATTTTACACCTTTAAATTAATAGAATTAAAATTGAAAGTATCAATGATCTTAAATATTCTTGTTCTTTATCTCAAAGAGAAAAATAGTTTTTTTTAAACAAGTCTTCTCTTTTAAAAAATATTAATAAATTTGCCGATTTTTGTATTTGTAGCAAACATTAATATAATAAAGTTTTAGATACGGAAAGACAAACTGATGTTATATTAGAGCCGTTTGGATTGGCTTATAGCTTAAAGTTTGTTTTAAACATAAAGGTTGAAAAAATAAGTTGGGGTAGTCCAACTTATTTTTTTTTTTGGCTTATAAGTTTTTTTCGAACTTTTAAGTTTCTTTTAGATAAACTAAGTTAAATGGGTCAATTATTTTTTTGAGCTTATTTTAAGCACAAAATATTTCGTTTAACACTAAACAGCTCGAAAAAAAACCCCGAAAAGCAAATTTATAAGCCAATCAAACGACTCTTAATCGTGTTTTGAATATATATATATATATATATATATTAGTTATCCAAACACTATATATATATAGATCTATTATAATGCTGTTGGTAAAGATGCGGCCGTCTAGTCTTCTTTATAAAAAGACCTCGAAGGATAAGTCTTGTAGTCCTTGGGCTTAAAAAAATATAAATCCAATTTCACACATACCAATAAACGATGTCGTCATCAGTCGATCTCTTCCATTTTCTTCTTTGTCGATCGCTCTACTTATAAATAAATCATTTCACCTCTGCTGTTCATCATCTCTACTATTTGTCTTTGTCTTTATAATTTCACACACCCAAATTGTCAAACCAAATCCAATTCGAATATGGAGCGCAGTGCAGAACGAATCGCCACAATCTCAGCCCACCTTAACCCTTCTCCTTCTTCTTACCAGGTACGATATTACTAAAATCTTTTTGCCTTCTTTAATAATTTGATCAATTAGTACTTGAGATGCTCCCTCCGTTTCATGTTGTGTGATTCTCTTTTACACGCCCCTTAAAAACATTAATTACAAAGAGTTTTTATCTATTTTACCCCTTTATTGGTATTTGAACAATCATAACGTCACATTTGAACAACATTGAGGCGCTTGTAGTCTTCAAGAACAATACTCCCTCCGGTTCAAAAAGAGTGTCTAATAAAACAGCCACCTACGCAAAAATAGTTAATTTGACTAAACTACAACGAATTAAATACGTGTTGAGATTTGATCACTTCACACTTAATAAGGGCAACTTTGGAAGAATAAGGTTAATTGTTTCTTGATTGGTCAGTGGACACTCTTTTTGAACCCAAAAAATGAGGGCGATCCGGAGGAAGTAACTACCAAGGGTGAAATAAGCAAAAATCATTAATTTTGCTTTGAACTTCTGAAAACAAATACTAATTTAGACTACAATTGATCATACATATACTAAATTTATCATTTGGGGCTCAAGATGGAGGGAGGTGTGGGTTTGAGCCGAGCTAATTGCAGGGCGAAAGGAGGTTCTCCGGGATTCAATGTGGCGATTTTGGGTGCTGCAGGAGGTATTGGTCAGCCACTTGCTATGCTTATGAAGATCAATCCACTGGTTTCGGTTTTGCATCTTTATGATGTTGCTAATACTCCTGGTGTTACTGCTGATATTAGCCACATGGATACTGGTGCTGTGGTAATTTCTCTTCCTACTTTGCCTGTTTTTGTAAGGAATTACTGCATGTTTTAAGCATAGAGTAGATATAATGGGATCTTTACACATAGCTGACCGGATTCACTCTTTATTTTATCTAGCCGATATACACTGACTATACATACACTAATTGTACAATGGATTATACATAAATTATACATCCGCCAGCTATTTTTAGTTTAAGCTGTTTTGTGGGCGGCTATTTAAGCAAAAAAATATGTGCTTTACTTTGAATGGAACCATGGGACTGCGAAATTGGAGCAGTTAAGAAAAAACAGAGTTGTCAAGGAAAAGAACAGCAAAATTGATGAGAAAGATTGAGTAAATACTGTGCTGACATAATACATGTTTTGCTCAGAAAAAAGCCTATCCATTATGAGATACAAGTGAAGCTGCTTGAATATAATTCAAGTTGAAGGGAATGAAGTAGTTCAATGAAATTGGAGAAACAAAATGAATCAAGGGAAGATTAGACGAAATCGTGATGCCTAAATTCGGAAAATTCAAATATTTAGGTTCAATATTTCAATGAATGACAAGGTAGATGAAAATATGACATATAAATTGGACATGAATGAAATGAAGATTGCTATTGGAGCGTAATGTGATAGGAAGATACCTATAAAAATAAAGTAAAAGGCAAGTTTTATAGAGTAGTTTTGTGGCAAACTATGTATAGAGAGTGAATGTGTGGCGTCTAAGGCCCAACATATCCACGAGAAGAATTTGCAGATATGAAATTATTAAGATGGATGTATGACTATACAAGATTGACAGGATTAGAGATGATCACATCCAACATAAAATGGAATTTAGCACACGTAGATGTCAAAATGATAGATGGTCTCTTATGATGCTTAGCATGCTCTATATAGATTTCTAGATGTATCGGTTTGTAGAGGTTGACAATATGATTATGGGAGAGGGTAAAAAGATATGAGGTAGGCCGAAAATCATGTAGAACGAAATTATCTCAAAAGACATGTAATATTTCGAAACAAATTGCACTTATTTAAGAATAGAACTCATCAAAGGTAAATGATACATATAGGCGGTAAGGACTAGTTTGGATACAGGTTAGTGGTAAGGCTTACACTTAAGTTAGATCCTTTATCTCCGAGAATTTTTTCGTTCTGGCTTGAGATGAATTTAAATAGGGAACAGTTGAGATTAATAACCTGTCCTAACTTGTTCGGGACTGAGGCGTACTAGTAGTTGTTGTTTTAAAGACTTGTATGTCTCTGTAGGAAAATAGTTTTGAACCTTTAATTTTAGAGATCCCCTCCTTTGCCTTGAACGGCAAACTATATAGTATCGCTGTGCAATGTACCTGAATAAAGCGAAAGAACAAGAGACTCGTAAACCTGATCCCCACTATTTGGGGAAGAGGCATAGTTGATTGACTGGGTGTGCATCTACTAGAACTGTCCCTTCAAAGTCATAGAGGGAGGATTAATATGAAATTTTGCTAAAAGGTCTGATATATACCACAACAACAACATACCTAGTGTTAAAAGGCCTGATATGTAGGACTCATAAATTCATTGCTGAATATATGGTGAAAATTGAATAATCTGTTGAGATGCTAGAAAAAATAAGGGAATATAGCACAACAAACAGGAAGTTGATTGCAATTCACAACATCTAAATGGTTAAATTAATGCTAATATGCCAATAAGAGGGCCGTTCACTTGTGAAATTTCCTGTCCCCCGTCATTCTGTCAGGGACATTTATACCATACCTCAAACTTAGGCGAGACTGAACTTTGCCTCTTTCAACACTGCTCTACATAAGTTGATTCTTGCTTAGTTCTGAGATATAGCCCATACTATTAATGTTGTGTTGTTTGACATTGATCATGCCATTCTTATATGTCTTTAAATAATTAACTTGAGTTTCTCGACTTCCAGGTTCGTGGTTTTCTAGGGCCTCAACAATTGGAAGATGCTCTCACTGGCATGGACCTTGTAATAATCCCTGCTGGTGTTCCTAGAAAACCAGGCATGACAAGAGATGATCTTTTCAACATAAATGCAGGAATTGTTAAGACTTTATGCGAAGGAATTGCCAAGTGCTGTCCTAAGGCCATTGTAAACATAATTAGTAATCCTGTAAACTCTACAGTGCCAATTGCTGCAGAGGTTTTCAAGATGGCTGGCACCTTCGATCCCAGGAGACTTTTGGGTGTCACTATGCTTGATATTGTCAGGGCCAATACCTTTGTGGTATGCAGAACTTTCTGAGTTGATTATTTTGTGATTTCCCTACTTCCACTTCCCTTTGAACAGAACAGCTACGCAATGTTTAAAAAGCTAGAAGCTGATAAACAAGTGCTTTTCTTGACTGCCTATTTGGGACAAAGATTGATTGGACCATGTTACTAGCTCCAGCCAGAAAATCGGTTTTGGTCTATCCCAAAATTAGGTCCACAAATTTCTGAATGAAAAATTCATCCACTATTCATTTTCTCTTGAATATCATACTAGCTCAGATGTTAATGGTCACCCTTTTTATCCTTTCAAATTAGACTTGGAGAAAAGTCTACTTAACATCAGAAGTAGACAATTTTTTCTTGTAGAGACATTTTAATTTCATCTTTACTCTCTATATCCATGTTAGCCCAAACCTATAGAATTTGTTGGAGTACTGTTGTTTTACAGTTTGTAGTTCAACTTATTTGAACCTAGTTCATTTTAAATAGCATGTACCATTGCTGTAATGTTACTTTTTATGCTTCACAGACCTGTTGCATTATTGACCTTGTTTACAAGTATAAACTGATTACAAGGACCCTGAGGTGAATGTTGTATATTCCTGATTAGTTTGTGGAATTGAGACCAGCTATAAGGCATCTAATCCTGGTTTAATTTGAAAGATATACACCTGAAATTTGCTGAATATTATATAGCATATCATCAAGAACATTAAATATTTTATGGATTATTTTGTGTTTACCAACAGAACGCTCTTTGAGTTGTACTTTGGCATTTAATGTTGAGCTTCCGCCTGTGATCTAATCTCTTTCATGTCATGAAGGCTGAAGTTTTGGGGCTTGATCCCAGGGAAGTGGATGTTCCAGTTGTCGGGGGTCATGCTGGTGTTACAATTCTACCTCTTCTTTCCCAGGTTTGGTAAACTTATTTCAAGCTGAGTATAGCTTGCTCACAGTATCTTATTTGACCTATAATTTCTTTTTCACTTGCCTAATGGAATTCAGGTTAAGCCTCCTTGTTCTTTTACTCCAGCGGAAACTGAATATTTAACATCTCGTATACAAAATGGTGGGACTGAGGTTGTCGAGGTAAGATAAAATTGAAGACTTATGAAATGAGTCTTTTGGTTGTTATGTTGAAATAATTGTTGTGCGTGGCTGGTGTTGCTTTCCCTTATTTTTTTGGTCTTCCTAGACCTTATTGCATAATGTTTTTGTTGTTTATATTCGACTTACCATAGTCAGCAGTCTAACTCCATTGGTGGAATTCATCTGTTATTGAATGAACATGGTGCTCTTTTTTGCAGGCAAAAGCTGGTGCCGGTTCGGCAACCCTCTCTATGGTTAGAGTATTTTTGTACTCTTTTATTTCAATTTTCTCTTGTATTGCAGTTGAGAGATCATATCATCCACAGAGATACTGAACGACAAGTCTGTCCTATCTTTTCAGGCATATGCTGCGGTTAAATTTGCTGACGCATGTTTGCATGGATTGAGAGGAGATGCTGGCATTGTTGAATGTGCATTTGTGTCTTCCCAGGCATATTTTAAAACTTTGTCATGCTAAAGTTCCTCTGCTGCTTGTATTTGTTACATCGCACTTTATTCTGGAATATAGAAAACTTGGATGTTCATGACAGTTACATCGCACTTTGTAGGTGACTGAGCTTCCATATTTTGCATCAAGAGTACGGCTTGGGCGTAACGGAGTTGAAGAAATATACCCCCTTGGTCCCCTAAATGAATACGAGAGGTCAGTGTTCTGATCAATTTACCCCTTGATATCACTACCATGTTCATTGTGATGTTATTCTTTGAAAATACTTGGCAGATTTTTCTCAATATATCATTTTGTAGGACTGGGCTTGAGAAGGCAAAGACGGAGCTAGCAACAAGTATTCAGAAGGGTGTTACCTTTGTAAAGAAATGAGCACACAACTAAATGACTTCCAAAATATGTTTTTTTTTTGTGGCCATATATCTCAAAGCCAGAAAAATAAGAGTAGTTTCTTTGTTGTATTGAAGGCCAATCATGTTCTACTTTCTACGGATTGATGCCTTAGTGCAGAAAATAAGTGTTGTATCTGGTCATGTAAAATAATTACAATGTCCCTAGTGAATGTTAGACTTGCAAAGTATTACATCCCTTTGATACTACATTTTGGTGTGGACTTTTTCACATATATAGCCATTAAAATGAAGAGTTCGAGCTTAGCTATCAGCTGCCCGTTTTATTAATCCAGAATTGTAAGCGGTTAAATAGAGGCCTACAAGCAGAATAAAACAAAAAATCTGAATTAACATTAGATATTGTTATTACAAATTTCAGACTTCATGATTAGTTGGAAAACGAAATTACAAAGAAAACAACATTTTCCGGTAAAGCAAGCAACAAAGACCAAGTCTAATTTCAGCAATTTAATGAATTCTACATCCTAGTTCATATTGTTGCACAATTTCATCAATCAGAAGCAGTTATCGATCGAGCTGTGCTACGTATAGTTCTGTCTGACGGAAAAAGAGCAAGTTACTGAAACCTATTCTAGTTCTCGAAAGATCAAATTCCACAAGGTTGTCCTGCACTTGATAAGATCCAATAACAATTGCTTGTCCCCAATCTCGAGTATGTCGCTCAAAAAAGGCTAAACACACAACATCCTCGTTAACTTTTGCCGATGAGTTCGCTCCAGTAATTCTCCAATGCACATTTTTCTTGTGGAGACCGATGTTAATTTCAGGAGCATTATAGCCAAGTCGCGATAAACCAATATCTCTCGAGTTGAAGCAAGTTGTAAAGGGTTCAACTGGAGTCACAGATCTAACTTCTTTTGGCATCTCATTGACAAAAGCTTTTGTCAGGGCATTGTAAATAGAAGTGGCCAATATAGTATCAGGTGCACCCCTGCTAATACTTCTCTTCATTACTCTCATTGTTTTTTCAATGAGAGTAATGTTTTATGAAGTGGCACATTTTTCCCATTGATGCTAATGGATGAAACTTTTATATGGTACTCAGAGCCCTTACATAACCAATCTTCCTTAGTTTAGTGTTCTCTTCATTTCCTTTGATAAGACGGCGTTTCACTGTATAAGAAAAATGGAATTTCTTTTATAGCAAACATAATATTCAAACTTGTAACTTTGAACATGATATGATTTTTTTTCTGTAAAAGTATGTTATTAAGGTTAAATAAAAGTTTTACAGTTAAAAAATTCTTAAATATAAGATGTTGATGGCGTTTTAGAGCATTTTTATATTAAAATATATTGTATGAAAGCTCATTGATCAAATGCAACATTCTATTGCTGCATTCATTTTCCGTTGTGTCCAGTGGCCATAAAGAGGCAGAGAAAGGTTTCATTTTCTCTCACGTTTTGGAGCCTTAATTGGCCTTTACTTTTTATTCTTCCACTATCTCATTACTCACCCATATTCATCCTCATTCAAACTTGTAACTTTGAACATGATATGATTTTTTTTCTGTAAAAGTATGTTATTAAGGTTAAATAAAAGTTTTACAGTTAAAAAATTTTTAAATATAAGATGTTGATGGCGTTTTAGAGCATTTTTATATTAAAATATATTGTAAGGAAAGTCATTGATCAAATGCAACATTCTATTGCTGCATTCATTTTCCATTGTGGCCAGTGGCCATAAAGATAGAGAAAGGTTTCGTTTTCTCTCACGTTTGGAGCCTTAATTGGCCTTTACTTTTATTCTTCCAATTATCCTGGCTTTCCACCCATATTCATCCTCTTTAGAACTCATTTAACTCCAACTAATAATTCTTCCATTATCTACCTACTTTACTATCCCATTCATTTCCTATTCAATTCAAGGATGATTTTCCTACCTATAAATAGTTATTCATCCTTAACTTGTGGGGTGTAGAGAAAAATATATATATTTTGGAGAGTTCTTGAAAAGCTAGAGGAAATAAAAGAGCTTTTATTAGTTGAAGAAGCTTCTTCTTTTGCTTAGGTGACCAACATCTTCATTCGTTGTCATTAGCTATACGTGATCTATTGTTATATCGACGTTTTAGGATTATCGCTCGGACCGTAGAGATTTACCCATAAATAATTTTAAAGAAATGCTAGATATCCTGTTCAAGATATTTTTATTTCTTCATTTTATTTTTTCAATTGTAATCGTAATTTCATTGTTTTATCACCAACAGATGTCATTTCTAACACTACAAGTAAAGGGCCTTTTGTGGCAATACAAGTCGCCAGAACAAAGTCACCACAGATGACCTTTAGTGGCGATCACGGGTCGTTGGCCATACTAAGTATCTGATACTTATTCGAGATTCAAACAATTGAAATTTTGACTGATAATTTAAAATGTAATATTTTATCAAATTGAAATGAGAATAATTGCAACTTATAGTACTTCTTGTATAATTTTTGAATATCTAAATTTTATTTTTAAAATATTAAGTTGATCGTCTAATCTAATTTAAATTCAAAAATTATTCAAATTGACTTTTGGTAAAGAAAAATGTCACACAATTAAGGAGGAAGGGTGTAGAGATTTACCACCAAATTTGTATGTCCGCTCAAAATTAGCATGAGATTTGGCTTGGAATTGCCAACGCAACATTTTAGCTAGAGCGATTCCTGTGTGACTCAATTTTCAGATGGAAAACATTGGCTAGGAGATCGGAATTTCCTACTTAAACTCGTATTTAATGTAGCATAGTAGCTGAGACTTAGTATCGCTAAAATTTGTAGCTAATTTTTTTTAAAAAAATAAAATAAAATAAAAATGTAGCTAATTACATATTCTCTTGTAGTGTTTAATAGTGAAAACCACTAAAAAGTCAGCCACCAAAAGCTACCCCTTTCGTTGCTGGGTTGTATCAGCAGAAGCGGCGACCTAAGTGCAGTTGCCACTAAAACATTCACTTTTTGTGGTGATAATTTTGAGTTACAGAAAACTCACAATTTGTGGCGATCTAAAGGTGCTCACTAAACCTCTACTTTTGTGGCAACTACAAGGTTGTCACCACTCGTCGCCCCAAAAAACCTCAATATTGTAGTGCTAGTATTCACTAAGAAAGAAACTAAACGAAAAGGAGTGTCATATCAAATGAAACACAAAAAGCACTGCTATAAGACTTAGTTTTCTCATTTCTTTTTTTCGGCCTTCACAGTTAAGAAAAAACAAATTGCGTGCACTAAGAAAAAAAAAATGAAAGATGTGTATATGGTGGACATAAAAGAAGACTTTTGTCAAGACTTTCAAGTTTGATATCCTTCGCCATCATCTTCTAATTTATTTATTGTTTTGAATTTGTTTTTAACTGGTTGAACTTCCACTGTCTCCGTCAATGGCATTTATAGATAGAGCAGACTAGTTTAATTAATCACCTCATAATTGATCAGTGGACAAATGGACTTGTTAAAATATACTAGATACCGGAGCTCGTGCCAGCACGGCCCAACATATGTTAATTATTTTATTTTTATGCAACAATAAGACTCGCTCGAACATATTTTATGATGTTTTTATTCGCATCTTGTTGATATGTTTTCATAATTATTGAAGTTCCTTCGTTATTTAATTGGATAATTTTTTTTAAAAAAAATTATTTATGAGAAAGCAAGGTTAGTAGGAAAATTCCCAAATACCAAAGGAACGCAAGTGATTCAATATCTATAAAATAACATGATAAAATGTGATAATTACAACTCAAAGGAAGATCGTAAATGAATAATATTTTTTGTATTTTTATGAATGTGTGAGTATGTGATTTTCTTATAGATAGAAATAGATTTCTTTTGATATCTATTAATTTTTCACTCATTATTTTATGTGTCAAGTCTTTATGTTAGTTAAAAGTGATTTTTAATCTTAGTATTAGACGAAATTCAAGAAATAACCTAAATTCATCAAAATGAAGCTCAAGAATCAATTTATATATATATTATGCTTAAAAAAATTAATTTTTAGTTAACCACACAAGAGATTTTAAAGACAACCCGATTTTAATCGATAGCGCTATCTTCATTTTCAACCCTATATGACACCATGTAACAATTTTTACTCTCTATATTTGTAAGCAGATATGAACTTACTATAGAAGCAAAATTTTGGAAGTTCAAAACAAATAGAGAGAAGAATACGGAGAGGAACATATGATGTGTGATATGTTTAAATGTAAAATAAGATCTAGACCTAATAAATGTTTCGGTAATAATGGATAATTTTGCCCAAAATTACGTAAATTAATGTATACGGACAAATAATGTAAAAGGTACTCCTCCGGTCCACATTGTAGGCATTTTTAGTTTGAAAGACACCTCCTTAAGAAATCACCACCTTAAAAGACTAAGAAGCGTTTTTACTAAATTATTCTTAATTAAATAGAGCACCAATTTAATTTGAGTTCTTGGTTATGTAAAACTTTACTTATCTACATAAGGATAAATTTTAGAAATAATTAATACCTTTTCAATTATGTAAAAAGTTATTTATTATGGATTATATATAAACGTTAAAAACTCCACATACTCCCAAGTAAACTTATACTTGAGTAGATGAAAAATAAAACTTCAGCAAATTTATAAAAGATTGAAATTATTTTTAAGCTTTTAAATGTGATTCTAACAATTGTAATAAAAAATGCTTTAGGAATAGAAATTTAGGCTTGCTATATTACTTCTACAGTTGAACAATTTTAAAGGTGGCCTCAAAAGGAGAAGTTCCCAAATGTCATATATACTGTGGCTCTTTTGCATGTCATCTGTTACAATGAAATTGTCATTTAAGCCTTATAAAAAGGCATTAAAGATGGTCTTATTTACAAAAATATACAAGGCTATGGAAATAATAACAAGATGAAAAAGCAAAGGCAATAATAGCCTGCAAAAGTAGAAATGGACGTGAGACCCACTACATAGAAGAGATCATTAAAAGATTACACAACACAACAATAATAAATAGGGAAAAGGGTCAAAAATACCATTTCTACTAAAAAAGTGCTAAAATATCCTCCGAACTTATTTTGGGTCAAAATACCCTCTCATCCTTAAAGTTTTCAAATATACCCCTATCTCGACGGAAATTATCCCGTCAATTTCTAAATCATTTTTTTAAACTCGCACCCATCATTTAAAACTCCGACCCAACTAAATAATTATAAGATCCCTTATTCCCCCAATATGTAGGTTTGAAGTTTGAGGGAATTGGGGGAATAAGGGGATCTTGTGGGTTATTATTTAGTTGAGTCAATGTTTAAATGATGGAGCAGTTTAAAAAATGATTTCGGGTTATTTTTGATAATTTCCATTAAGACAAGGGTATATTTGAAAACTTTAAGGATGAGAGGGGGTATTTTTGACTCAAAATAAGTTCGAGGATATTTTTAAATTTTTTTTCCAAAAGTTTATTTTTTGACCCTTTTCCCTAATAAATATCCACCGGGAGTACTCTTCAAAAAATGAATTGAGGAAAATGCAACCAATAGCCAATTTACAACATCCACGTGTAAGCATAAAACATTGAAATTCTCATTGAGCCCCTGTGAGGACGACGATCCTTAGTAGAAAACCCATGCTTCTATTATAGTAAAGTAATAATAATAACAATAATATGTTCCGGAAACTTCATATGTTTGTATTGGAAACTGTATGTATGGTCAAAATTTCACATTAATTGTCATTACCCTCACATTACCCTCTGCCTGGTCCCTAGCTGCTTTACGTAGATTTTGTTGAATATTTGTTCCACGGTCTCATTTTTCTTCTAGGCATAGGCATCTATGTTAGGCCAAACTAGGTTGACAAATCATCCCGTTACTGCTTGCAGGACCACTGAGCTTGTTATAATATGTTACCGAATCTTCAAGTTTTTGTACTGAAAACTGGATGGTCCGCTCATTGTCGACGTCTGTTTTTGAGTTTGCAAACTTTTAAGTTTATTAAAAGAGATAATTTCTTGGATGATCACCCAAGTTTAAATTTTTTTTTATAAAAGTCATTTTTATTTCATTTAGGACAATAAAGTCATTCAAATATACTATTTTCCTCAAAAAATACTAAACACCTCAAAAGTCTCCTTCTCTCCTTGTTGGCATGCCACGTCATTAGAATTTCCGATTTGTTTTAATATATTCTCTAGGTTTCACTTTGTTTGAGCTTATTCTGTTCTAAAAATAATAACACATACTTATATTTCTTAATGAGATACAAATGCTATGACTTGTGTATATCTACAAGTCAGAAAATTTTATAATCACACAAATATTATGAGATGATTATTAATATCATAAATTTCGGAAGTCTTTATTTCTTTATAGACTATGAATAACAAAGTGAAATGAATGAGAAATATTTGTCGAAGAAAAGTTTCTTAAAGGTTTCCAAATTTAGTTTTTTGAAACTCCAAAAATATTGAGTCTTAAAATCTTTTTTCAAAAAAATACTGTAAAAATAGCTCAAACCAACAATTTTTGTGTAAACTCAAACTCAGTTTTTGCAAACTAAAACGCTACTAAACAACACAAGATTTCACTGGCTTTTGCTGATACACTCTGCAGGGTCCCTACCTACTTGCTTTAGCTAATAATCTCTTTAATTTTTTGTCGTTAACCACAATGCCATCGTCCATAATTCCTAAATCCAACTGAAGCGAAGCAAAGAAGTCAAAGAAAAGACATGCTCCATGCCCCACTTATTTAATATTTTCATTGTAGTCATGAAGAGGAATACAAGTAGATCCAAATTAATGTAAGCAAATTCTGTTGTGGCCTTTAAGAACCCAAAGGGTCACAACTCTAGAAGCTAGAGACCACAAGCAATAAACTGTCCTCCTCTCTCTACTTTTATTCTAGAATGTCCAGTGTTATAACAAGAAGCAGTGACGAATTCAAGAATTTCGTTATGAGTATTCAAGATTTAATATTTATAGATAAAAAATAATTTTTGATCTATTTATCATATAATTTTTTGATGAACCACTCTTCACTATATGTAGCTCTACCCCTGACAAGAAGCCAGAGTACTCTTTCAAGTTTCAACTACAAGTTAATCATATATGTACAAGTAAAACAAAATTTGCAATGGTAATTAATTACATCGGATGATGTACATCAAGACTTATGTATGCAACTTTGCTTCTTGTTCGAATCGCTATAATATTTATATATAAAAAGTAATTTTTGATCTATTTATCATATAATTTCTGATGAACCACTCTTCACTATATGTAGCTCTACCCCTGACAAGGAGCCAGAGTACTCTTTCAAGTTTCAACTACAAGTTAATCATATATGTACAAGTAAAACAAAATTTGCAATGGTAATTAATTACATCGGATGATGTACATCAAGACTTATGTATGCAACTTTGCTTCTTGTTCGATTCGCTGTATGTTTAACATTAATAATTTGCCATTAATTATAAAGATGTAAAACACAGTGCGTATGTGTGTGAGAGAGTGAGTGCATCCTTTGTCGGTGTGACAAGAGGGAAATTTAAGGTCCTTTCTTTCAAAGAAGTCATATGGTAGGACAAGAACATAACTAAATTGTACTGCATGCTACATTATATTGAATTCCCCACCACTTTAATGGCATTTTTCCCTCTACGTGATAACTCAAAGCAATTAGAAATTTTGTTCCCTAATCTCAACTTATATACCCCCTTCTCTTAATTTTATGTGGTAATATTTAATTGGAAATGAATTTAATAAAGAAAGCAAGACTTTTACCCTGACATTACTGTAGTAATAAAACCAACTCCTTAAGAGTAAATAAATATTTTTTAATTAAATATTTTTCGAATATAAAAATGTGCCTTTCAACCACAAACTAATCGTTGCTACAAGCAAAACCAATTTGCCATGGTAATTACATCAGATGATTTTACATTAATCAAGAATTTGTATGCAGTTGTACATGCTTCTTGTTCGACTTGCTATATGTGGAACACATATAATTTGCCATTAAAAAAGAGGGAAACACTATATCCTCTGTCGGTGAGACATCACAAAATGATTTTGAGGTCCTTTCTCGAACTGCCGTTTGGACAACGAAACAAAAACTCAAACATAAGGCATACTCCCTCCATTTGAATTTAAGTGACATGTTTGAATTGTTACAGAGTTTACGATATAATAGAGATTTTTTAAACTTGTGGTCTTTAACATAAGATAAAGATTTATGTGGTTATAAAGTTTTCAAATCATGTGACATTAAAATGTCATAATATTCATGTGGTTATAAAATCTTTTCATTTATAGTAAATGAAAAATGTAAACTTAATTGTTTTCAGAAAAAAAATCATATTTTAGAATGAACTAAAAAGAAAAGCGTGTCACATCAATCGGAACGAAATAAATACTATTATGGCATATATCTTTTGTTTGTGCGGAAGTTCTATTTTTAAAATAAAGCGGAACAAATCAAAAGATGAGTAGATTAGTTCTATCACACTCGGGGGGCCCGGATCGTTCTATGACTTTCTTTGCAACATCTCCGTAGCTCTCCTAAGTTGGCCTTGGTCATACCGTGGTCTGTGGATTCCTGCATCGCCCCTTGGAGGGGGGCGGGCTGAGTATGGCTCATACCAATCTCTCGGGTTCCTTTGCCTAGCAGGGAGGACATTCCCAGGTCTACCCTACGACTTACCTTTTATTTCAATCCGGGCGCCGGTTTCGAGGTCATCCTCTATCCTCATTTTGGCGGTGTACCTTTGTTCAATTCGTTCTAGCACTTGGCCAGGAACTCCCTCGGGCTCTCCTTTAATTTTCTCGACGCGTCCAAACCGTTAGCGTTCAAACGATCTGCAAATGCCGAAACGGCCCAGTCCTCAAGTATAGCAGGCAGCATCATTCTCTCCCGCTGGA
Organism: Lycium ferocissimum; assembly: GCF_029784015.1. Taxonomy (NCBI): domain Eukaryota; kingdom Viridiplantae; phylum Streptophyta; class Magnoliopsida; order Solanales; family Solanaceae; genus Lycium; species Lycium ferocissimum. Next base: position 38,752,624 of record NC_081343.1, read on the forward strand.
ACCATTCCACATACTTGTGGAGCGACTCTTCATTCCTCTATTTTATAGCAAAGATATCCTCCTTGTGCATCTCGACTCTTTGAGCTTCGATATGAGCTTTCACAAACGTATCTGCAAAAGCAGCAAAATAGTCAATAGAATTTTTAGACAAAACAGTATACCAAGAAAGAGCTTCCTCGATGAGCGTGTATTGGAAGCATGACAGATTTGAGCTCGTGTTGTTTGAGGTCGTGCCCGGTGACGACCTCTTCAAAGGTCGTTATGTGTTCTTCCGGGTTCATAGTTTCGCCATATTTAGGTATGTCCGGCATTTTAAACATCTTTGGGATAGGCGCGGGAGCTACTTGTATGGGATCTTTCTGTACTTTCTTGCTCCTGCCCCCTTCAAGTTAAGGGAAGCCCCAGGTATTTGACTCATTCGGTCATGGAGCTCCTTTCTAGTTTAGTGATCCTTGCTAAGCTTGCGCTCTGCTCAACTGGCTCCGACTCCATCTGTCCTGCGTTTACTCCTGGAGTCCGAAGCGCCTCGATAACCTCTGGGTTATTTGAAGGGTGACTGACCGGTATTTTCTCGGTCAGAGAATTTAAAAGCTTCTTCATGCGTTCCATCATCTCTTTGTTCGATGTTAGAACCGCCGCTAAGGTCACTTCCGATGGGGGGTCCTTCGCTTTGTACATCGCCTCCACCCTAGAGTGAGGGCGCCTTTTCCTTTTTCCAAAATAACGTCCTATGGGAAGCACTTCCCTACTTTCCGCCTACCGGTTAGGATAGTTCTCCCCAGTTGGAATCTTGTCATGAACCTCCTCCGGGGGTGGTGTTATCTCCTCCCTCTCTTCTCATTCAATGGTGTGTACAGGTAAAGCACAATAAGGAACAAGAATATAAGACAATGATTCAAGAAGCTAAATAAGTAATGAGTAAACTCGTGTATATTGCTTTTTGAGAGAAAAAGGGTACGGTTACAAGAGCATGAACAAGATGGGTCCCTTTCCTTCTCTCCTAAGCTATCCTTATATAAGTCAAAGTTCGACTTTTCAAACCCTAAAGTACGGGTGATGTAACGTCTCTGCAGCTCCAACGTGCATACAAGCTACGGCACTCTGGTCGAGGTCTGCAGACATGACCCAAGTTGGTAGGAGTGGAGGCCAGCTGGACAAGTCCCCCGGTCCTACCGAGCATCCGGTCATGTAAACTTACCTCGGCTGCATTTTTCACCCAAGACAAACTCAAAGCAATTAGAAAATTTTGTTCCCTAATCTCAACTTTTATAGCCCTTCTCTTTATTTTATGTGGTAATATTTAATTGAACATGCATTTAATAAAGAAAGAATGACATTTATCCTGATATTTCTGTAGTAATAAAAGCATCTCCTTAAGAGTAAATAAATATTTTTCAAATATAAAATGTGTCTTTCAACCACAAATTAATCGTTGCTACAAGCAAAACCAATTTGCCATGGTAATTACATCAGATGATACATTAATCAAGAAAATGTAAACACATATAATCTGCCATTAAAAAAGAGGGAAACACTATATCGGTATATCCTATGTCGGTGAGACATCACAAAATGATTTTGAGGTCCTTTCTCTAACTGCCGTTTGGACAACGAAACAAAACCCAAACATAAGACATGCTCTGTCCATTTGACTTTACGTGACATGTTTGAATTGTTGCTGAGTTTACGATATAAATATAGATTTTTTAAACTTGTGGTCTTTAACATAAGATAGCATTTATGTGGTTATAAAGTTTGTAAATCATATAACATTAAACATGTCATAATATTATGTGGTTGTAAAATCTTTTCATTTAGAGTAAATGAAAAGTGTAAACTTAATTGTTTTTTAATGTAGAAACAAAGTCACATTTTAAAATGAATTAAAAAAAAAAAAAGTGTGTCACATCAATATTATTCTGGCATATATCGTTTTGTTGTGCAGAAGTTCTATTTATAAAATAAAACGGAACAAATCAAAAAATGAGTAGATTAGTTCTATCACATAAAAAAACAATTCCCACAATCCGAATAATTTGAAGTAGTCAGAATAGAATGAAATAAAACAAATTGTAAAAGCAAAACAGGATAGAACAGGACACAATGAAGTTTCAAAAAGATAAACAGGACAATGAAATTTAGAGGAGGCCAACATGTGCCAAAGTCAAACGGTTGTTCTTCCTTCTCCGTTCCTTCAAACGTAAAGCAGCGCTCTCTTGGCAGAGTTTTAGGCGGCAAGAGACTTTAGGGCTTGTTGGAGTCTGAATTGTGTACTGTACTCAACAGGAAGCGTCATAGCCACCCCCTCAGAGATTGAATTGAAAGTCGACTGATTTGTATGGATGTAACTCATTTCATAAAGTTAAATTGTTTCTAAATATAGAATTGTGTCAATTTCTCACACCCCGAACCATGGCCTAGGCGTAACACGGCACTCGGTGCCTTACTACATGTGACGGAGCGAACCACATGGCTTGCTGAATCATCATGAGCATAAACATGAGCAGAATATAACATGAAATATGATGAGCCTTAATAAAACATGAGAAATCATAATATTTAATAAAATACTTGTATAAAACGTGAATGCGAAAATATCATAAACTGAGCCAAAGATGGCTACACAACTCCGAGTATCTGACGTAACTGACTGTCTAGTCTATGAAACCTCTATCATGAATCTGAACTGTAAAACATACTTGCTAGGACAAGGCCCCCAAAGATACCTTAACTTGCTAAACATGACATGAAAATAAATAAGGATAACACCCCAAATAAGATGGGGCTCATCAAAAGCTGATATGTGGAGGATCCTATTGCCTGTAAATCTGTACCTGTATCGTGAAATGCAAGCCCCCTGGGAAATAGAAAGGGGACATCAGCACATTGAATGTACTAGCATGTAAAGCAACTGAATGAGATAAGCATGACACATAAAATAATAGAACTGAAACTGAAACCTGATCATGAGCATGAACTTAAATACATATATATAACATGAGAAAGTATCTGCGGGATAGCATTAATGTAACCGACATGAAACCACCACGTTAGTACGTGGCGTCTGATCTCTGCCCGATCAGCTAAGCCATCTTATACCTTGCCGGGGTACAAGACATGAACATGACATGAATAGATCGATATCCCTCAATGGGAAATATATGAAAGAATCATCCTACTAGGCGGAGAGATCCTTATCCTACGTTGGCATACGTAGTTTCAAGGGTAAAACCTTCTCGGTAATCTGTGCAACTCCCAAAAACATGAACATGATATAATTGGCTGAGAAGCCCATGAATTTTATAAAAACATGACTTGTATTATAACATGGATAAAGATTTTATAATTTATTTGCATGAAAACGTGTAGATATGTAGGATATTCATGCAAGTAAGCATAATTTATCTTGCATGTAGGAACCCATGAAATGCAATATATGGGTTTTCATGGATTACGGACGGATTTTCAGTAACCAAAATGGAAGATTAGGAATACAATAACGAACTAGTAATCTAACATAGTATATCATGGTACATGGACTTAGGGTTTATCATGAACTTGTCTAAAAACCCTAGTTTTGGTGAACTCTTGTATAATCATGGAAGAACGTGGCGTGGGGAAGAATAAAGATGTTCCCACATGTAGATAGAAGCCCTACATGCCTGGTAACCCTTCAAACTTGTGATAAAAATCTGAACTTTGAAGAAGAATCCCAAAGCTTAATCTTGAATCCCTTAAATTGGGTTTTCCTGAAAATCCTAGGTTAAGAACAATGAATTCTTGCTTCATGTTCATAGATATATGTTAGAATCCATTTGGAATGGGTTAGGGTTGCTTACCTTAGTGTATCTTGAAGGTTGGGAGAGAAGAACTTCGTGCTAGGGCTTGGGAATGTGAAAAGTGAGAAATAAAACTGAAGTCTCGAATTTATACTGTTCACTAAAGCGGAAGATGTACGGGCGCAAAGTACGACTCGTACTTTGAAGTACGGCCCGTACCTGGAATGCAAATTCCATTAGCTGGGTTAAAATCACTGCGAAGTACGGGATGGAAGTGCGTCCTGCACTTCAAAGTGAGGCCCGCACATTGTGCCCGTACTTTGATGGCAATTTCCAGAAACTCCATTTTTCCCCATGCCAAGTGCGGCTTAAAAGTACGGCCCGTACTTGGAAGTACGGCCCGCACCTTGACCGTGAAAATCAAATTTCAATTTGTCACACTTTCGTTTTGGTTTCTAAGTCCTGAATCATGAACGTAACTTAGTTTAAAGATACGAGGTGTTACACAATTTTTTTAGGACAAACTAAAACGGAAAGTAAGACAATCTTTTTAGTACAAAGGGTCTACTAAACAAGTGGGCCCCCATCTTAAATGTCTTCCGTACATTAGCCCGGACAGCAACCGTACTTTTACACCTAACACACTACATATCAAATTTATAAATTCTTACCCCCTATCCCCCTTCTTTCTCACACTGCCTCACAACCAAAAAAAAAAAAAATCCAATCCACTTCCCCATTTTTCTCCTAAACCAGTGCTCCAACACTATTATTTAAGCTAAATTCTGTTCATCATAACCAAATTAGATTATTGATGGAGCATCCTCAGTACTATGCACCGCACCGCATTGGGGACTCATCATCTCGACCGTCTCTAGGATTTCCTCTTGGAACAGCATTTCTGTTGCTTGTCATATTCAGTTTGAGTGGTCTCTTTTCTTGCTGCTATCATTGGAACAAAATCCGGTCACTCCTTAGAGCTTTCACCAATGGTATAGACCTCGAATCCGGCGATGATCCTGCCTCCTTCAAATCTAAACTCACTTATATGGTACAGAATTTATCTTCCCCTCTTTCGTTTGCTCAATCAACATTTCATTCAAAAAGTTTAAATTATTAGAGACGCAATATTTTTTTACTTATAGTTGGTTTTAATTTATATACAACAACCCACCGTGCAATTGATTTTTTCCTTATTAGTACATTTTAACTTATTTTTTTAACTAATGAAGAGTTACATGTTATAAGTCAGGTTAATCGGATGGCGTAAAAAAGTTATGCATTGGACATAACATAATTGAACTTAATTATTCACATGATCAGATAGATAAATCTCATTGATAAACGCTAATTGATTATCTGGTAAAATGGTACTCTCTCGTTCACTTTTACTTGTCTAGTTTAGACATTCCACATCCTTTAAAAAACAATAGGAGTAATTGTTATTGGTATTTTACCACAATACTCATATTAATTGATGTTTAGTCTTACGTTTTGGGAAATGATTTGAAGAATAAGTAATTAATGTTAAGGGCAAAACGTGAAAAAAAAAATGTTTTTATCTTGGAGTTAATTCCTTGAATGGTCATTCAAGTTTAGGGAATTTCCTATAAAAATCACTTTTGTTTCATTTAGGACAATAAGATCACTCATGTATCACCACTTTCCCTAAAAAATACCTAAACACCTCAAAAGCCTCCTTCTCTCCTAGTTAGCATGCCATATCATTAAAGCCCAAGTTTTTTTTATTTTAATAATAGACATATTTAACTTATCAAACTCATTTAATCAAATTCATATTTTATACCCAATTAAATATGACCTGATTAAAAATCGAAAAAAGAATCAAACCATACTTTCTATTAAGCCACTTTTTCAAATCTAAATTTTCTTTAATCCCGATACAAATATATTTCAATTTAAATTAAAATTCAAGAAATTTAATTTTTCTAGATCAAATTCAAGTTTTTTTAAATAACATATTTTTTCCACATTAAACAACATATTCTTTCCACATTAAAATAGAATTACACAGATTACACAAAGATTACACTCGTATCGGTTTAACTTTTAAAAAATCTAATAAAATCGTATATTTTAAAAAATAAAGCCAGTGCAAATTTTTCCTCTTTATTTTTATGTATGTAGTGTATAATTTTTGGCATCTCCATTCCATACCATTGAGATCTTTTTTTTTGTCAGAATTTTCATTACTATAATACTTGCTGAAAATATTATATTATTATTCTTATTTTTTATTTTAAAATTTTATATTATTAGTCTTATATGAAATATACTATATTCTTAATTTATTTCATGTAATGACATAGATATTCTGACTTGTCATGTTAATGTCTAGCAATATAAAAACTAAAGCTCTAAAGTAACTCAAATTCAATTTTTTTATTTTAATATTTATAGATTTAAAGAATTCATCTTTTAATTCTAATTCATTTAGATTACATGCTAGTTTGTTCCTTTGCCGTTTTTAAACCTGTTCATAGTTGATTGGATATAAAATATGAATTTAATTAAATGAGTTTGATGAGTTAAACAAGTCTATTATTTAAAAAATATGAGGGGCTGAATGACGTGCATGCCAACTGTAGGAGAGGACTTTGAGGTGTTTAAAGACTTTTAGAGAAAAGTAGTGATACTTGAGTGACTTTATTGTCATCAATGAAACAAAAGTGACTTTTGTAAGAAATTCTCTAAACTTGAGTGACCATCTAGGGAATTAACTCTTTTTATCTTGATATACTAAAAATAACAAGTAAAGTGAAAATATATTTTTAGTATAATAGACAAGTAAAAAGTACACGGAGGGAGTGACTAACTTACTCTAATAGGTTAAACTGTACCAATATTGTAACCAAAAATCTGTACAAACTGTTACTATATACGTTCATTTTAAGTCTTAAATACGTTCCATAATTTCTTTTTCTTAAACTAATTGCGTGAACAATTTTGTTCATTTTATTGGTGACATTGGAATTGAACTTTTACACTAGTTTATACCATTTCGAATTGTATACATCAATCACCTAGGTTTTTAGGCTAAAATTTACTCATGTTATGTGACACGTCTATCCAACAGACGCAGTCACGTCTAATTAATTGTTCTGTCTATATGGGCTTATGGCTACAATTAACTTTGTTCTTATCCTCTGTTTTACAGAATGAGAAGCAGAACCAAAGCCACAGCATGCCGGCAGTGTTGATGCCAGGTGATCAAGTTCCTAAATTCATAGCATTGCCATGTCCATGTCAACCTCCCCGACAGGAAAATGTGATTGCAGAGGTGCAGAAACCGCCTTCGCCTTCGCCTCCTAAGCCGTTTCGTATGGTGGTGGGATTACCTTTGTAGTACTCGTAAAAGGGAGTACTATTGATTTTAGAAGTGGCCTAGCTCATTGGTATATATATATTGAATTGTGGTTCAACCATATTCCCAATCTTTTGATTTGTAAATACCAATCGAATTCAGCTGGGCAAAGTGATTCATTCGCTGCAAACTTCCCAATATCTTAACTAGAACTTCCCATGTGAGATGCACATGAGTGGAGTTGCTTTAGTTTAACATACTTGACTTGGTACTGTTAATTTTATGATTTAGACCCTTATCAAAAAAAATAAAAATATTATGATTTAGACCAAACGTGCACGCTTTTTGTATACATTACGAAGTACTATTTCCATTAACCAGTATATGATCCAACCTCCATACTTTAAGGAGCATTTTAATCATAAAATTCCAAAAGTTCAAGTTCGAAATCCTTCAGAAAAAAAGTTACTGAGTGTTTCCTCTGTCTCAATTTATGTGACACACTCTTTCTTTTTAGTTATGTCACATTTCTGTAATTATAAACAACTTAACTTTAAAATTCACTTTCTATTCTTAATGAAATTATTTATATATAATCACACAAATATTTAAGATTTGTTTTAAAATATAAATTTTAAAAATCGTTATTTCTTTTTTAAATTTATATCAAATCAAACAGTGTCACATAAATCGGGAGGGAGAGATTACTGTATTACACAGTAAAAGCAACTCAAACAAAGATTCTTTTTTGAAATGTCTAAAACAAAGGCGGCCCTAATGTCATATAGTCCTAAATCAAACTGAGATGAAGCAATGTAGTCTACGAAAAGACGTGTTCCATGCCCCAGTTATTCCATCTTTTCACATGTAGCTAGAGGAACAGAAAAAGATCAAATTAATGTCACCAATTTCTGTTATTGCGTCCTTTGAGAACCCGAAGGGTCACACCTCCTGAAGGACTACACGCAATAAAATATCGTCTATACTTTTTACTTCCTTCATTTCAATTTATATGGCAATGTTTTCTTATTAGTTACGTTCTAAGAAAATGACACATTTTATATTTAAAAATATTTAATTATATACTCTCCATTTTACTTTTAAGGAAAAGATTTTATAGTTACACAAATATTATGTCATGTTTAAATCACAAGCTTCAACAGTTTTATAAACACACAAATATTATGACATATTTAAAATCATAAATTTCAAAAGCCTCTATTATTTTACTTAAATACATGCAAAATCAAATTGTGTTACATAAATTAACAAGGAGGGATTATGCCCTAACGAGAAGCCTGGGTTTTTCAACTACAATTTAAAGCAGTCATTGTTGTTTATACAATTGACTCTTATAGATGCTGTATTTATGAAAGTTTTCCTTTTCTTTAATTCTACTGCTGATAAATAAAAAATAAAAATAAAATGAACCTAGTCATTGAAGAGGTTCAGTTCATATAATTAGGTTCACTATAAGACTTCAGATGCAACTAACGTATGTTTTATTTCATTTGCTATATATTCAACAGATGCCATTCGCAACTTAAAAAAAAAAAAATTGTACCATTTGTTAGTGAGACAGCACATTCTGAGTACTTCTTCAACGTACTGCGTTTGGACAACTATACACGGAAAATACACGGAAAACAAATTATCTTAGTATAATGGAGTACAATCATTTTTCTTTTAATATTGTCCGTACATATCTCAAAAGATTTGTACAATAACTGAATTAAAAAAAAAAAAGAAAAAAAAAAGACACTTGTCAAATCTCTCACAACAAAACGATTCTCGTATAATCGAATCCTGATACTCAAACAATAATAGAATATAACAAAAGCAGAACACGAATCAAAGTAGAACAGATGACTATTTTGTTTTACGGGGACAAAGAAGTGTTAGTGATTCAGTGATTGTTATAGCGATTGAGCAGAGTAGAAAAAAAGGCAAGCTGTCCCTTAAATAAAATACTTGATGGAAATTTTAGGACTTTCAAATTTAAGTTAGGACATTTGAGTAACCTAAAAGCTAGCTCGATGTTGATTAGCGATTCGAAATCAGATTGACTTGAAGATGAAGTTTGCTTGAACATGAAATTTGAATTTCTTAAGTTGTATTTTTTTCTCATAAATATGAAAATTCCACAAATTGTGAAAATAACATTAATGTCCTGAATCTGATGTAATTAGGCTGAAGAATGAACTGAAATAAAGAAGATTTAGTTTAAAAAGATTTCCAAACATGAAATCATTTCCATCTCTAAATCACAATAACGTAGAACCTAAGAGTTTAATCGCAAAAGATTACACCATAATATCTGTTGTTGTTTGATCAAATATGCATGGTCGATATAAATATATCCACCAAGTTATGGATCTTTTTTTACAAAATATAAATTTATGGGTCAAGTTGTAAATTTTTAAAAAATTGAAATCACGATTTAGAATTTCAACTCCTATTTTTGGAGAATTTAATATTTGAAATCATGATTTGAAGTTGAAATTTTGTGCAGATTTCATAAATAAATGTTAGATATGAAATCAAGCTTTCAAATCTTAAGAAAGTGCACTACGCAAGTTGAAACAGATCCTAAAAAGAGCAGAAAGGATGGAGATTGCTTTCCAGACTCCAGTGTTTGCCAGCTGAATAGCATTTTCCCATTTTCACACCAGCCAACTTTAAAGTCAGTTCAACCCAATTTGGAAAATTCTTCTCGTAGTATCATAATTACTTAAGTAGCATAGTGTTTTACTTTTTTATTGCCTGGTATATTTTCTTTTGTGCTATGACATTATCATATCATCATTGTTATCATTATTGTTTTAGTAAGTATTATACTCGATTATTTTGTTGTCGCTGCGTTGCCATTACAACTTACACTTTTCCTTATTAAGGGTGTTAAATTTAACCCACAAAAGTGTGAGTCGCTCAGTCCATTCTAATCTGGGTGTATTGTGCAAGAAATTAAATATATTCATGATTCAAAAGTTTGGATCAATATGAATGAACTTAATATATAGTAGCTCGACTTTTCAACTTGTAAATAAAAGGAAAAAAGATCAGAGAGAAGAAGTTTATAAGGGAGAGGATAGGGAGAGTTGGGTGGAGTAAGTAGAAGGTTTTAGAATATACATATATGTAGCAACTCAATTACATAGTTATAATTTTTTTTTACAATATAAAACAAAGCAAAATTAATTTTGAAGGGTACTGAGTGCACTATAATTCTAACGACTAGAAATGTTTCAAAAAAAGTAGGCATACGACGTACAAAAGGTTCACGTCGTTCTTTGCTTAAAATATATTTATCGAAGCTGCAAACTTTGATTGAGTTGAATCATCATTTATTTAAATTCAATCCATTTGAACGTTTATAAATTTGAGCTAAATCATCAAATTTACATGCCTAACTCGTACCAACTTTTTTCCTCAAGTACCCCAAGATCAAATACCTAAACCAGGTGTTCGATTCCATGACCACATAGTTTCAACAAAGAGAAGTACACTATTAATTACTGGTAAATTATGTTTCACCATATTTTCTCATGTGCTGGATTAATTTTTTCATGGATTAAATATGTACAAATTAAACTATCAGAAAGAGGATATATATGAGCTAATTAGCCAAAAAGATAGTTGCAGACCAGTAGCGGGCTGGAATAGTTCATTTTATGCTACAACATTACTATTACAGATAAATGTTTTCCTTTCAAAAATAGTTCCTAGAATGTCTGTTAGATAATTTGTAATATATAGAGGTCTTAAATTGAACAGACACAGCTGTTCGTGAAAGGACATGACTATTACGAAAAGTCATCTCTCAAATTCCATAAATATAAGGACATTCTCAAGAAAGAAAAATGCATGTATAACATGCGCTATTGTATCACCGAAGGAATCGTTTATATTTTTACCAATCTGTATATAGGAAATATCTCTTTAAGGAAAGTCGAATTATTAACGCCTCAAAGTCATTTCTTGTTCTATTATGTTTTCCTATTTCTCTAACAATGTCTGCCGAAAAAAATTCGTTAGCAAACACCAGAGGAACTACTAACGACTTTGATCTTCCAGGATATTTATTTGATCTGTTAGTATGTTGAATTTTGTATACTACATAACCGGAGTTTGATTATTCAAATTGTGTGATTTATTCCTAACCACACAATCAAACGAATGCATAGTATTATAGCTAGAGAATTTTTTATTTTATTTTTTGCATCAGAGATTATAGCTAGAGATTTGATACACTTTTAGATTGGTTAGTACTCCACCAGTCCGCCCCAAAAAGAGAAGTAGGCCATATGAGGCATCATGCTATGCACCTAAGCAAGTAGGGCCCCAAACAACTTTTTCTTCCGTACCTCGGCCCGGACAGCAATTGTACCTTTACACGTACACACTTTTACGTCCCCACCTCTCTACCAATTCTATAAATGAATTCTTACCCCCAAGTCACATTTCAACCAAATCCACCTTCACTTTCAAAGCTGCTTTTGCTCTTAAACCACTACTATTCCTATAGTTATTGCAATATCTTTTTCTCTACTCTATTCTTTCTTGTGCATTGGATGTGGAGAGGAGTGAATACTACTTCATCAAGTTGTTATTGTTGTTGCTCTAGAACAAGTGATGGAGAGTCCTCAATATTATGCACCACCCCAAATGATGGAATCATCATCTCGGCCATCTCTAGGATTTCCTCTTGGAACTGCTCTTCTTTTGCTTGTCATTTTCAGTTTGAGTGGTGTTTTTTCTTGCTGCTATCACTGGGACAAAATTCGTTCCATACGTCGTCGATCTTTGTCTGATCTTGAAGCTGGTGATGATCCAGCCTCTTTGAAATCCAAACACACCCACATGGTAAGATCTCCTGCATTTTGGATGGAAAATAGGGGAAAAATTAGAGTGAAATTTCAACATTTTGAATTATCAGATAGAACTTCAGTACTCCCTCCATTCCAATTTATGTGATTATGTTTGTGGCTACAGAGTTTACTTAAAGAAAGAAAAACTTTTGAAACTTGAAAGTTAAATTCTTACTAAACCTCTAAAATGAGGGGCTAAAAAAAAATTCCTACTAAATATAGAAATGTCTAATGTCACATAAATTCAGAGGGAGGGTGTATTTGGATTGATAGATAAACTATTTTGGTGTTTGAAGAATATTTTAAATAAATACTTTTTTCCAAATTAGAAAAAAGTTTAAGTTATATATATATTATTAGTATAAGTAAATTTTATATCATGAGACTTTTACCTATTATAACAGATAATAATCTGTTTTATTTTTAAAATTACAAATTCAAAATTCTAAAATATTTAATGGTAGGTATACAGGCTGATGGTGTAAAAACTTGGTTACACCGACAATGTACAAACGTTACACTCTAAAGAGATAATTTACCGCACGTCTCAAATTCATGAAACATTTTTATTGAAGTACTTGTTTTATGTTATCCAACTAGACAAAGTCACGAATAATTAATTGTGCTGTCATAAGCTTATGGCTAAAATTAACTTTGTTCATTCTCTGTTTTACAGATTGAGAAGCAGAATGAAAGCCAAAGCATGCCAGCAGTGTTGATGCCAGGTGACCAAGTTCCCAAATTCATAGCAATGCCATGTCCATGTCAGCCTCCCCGACCGGAAAAGGTAGTTGCAGAGGAGCAGAAGCCGCCGCAACCACGGCCTCCTAAGCCAATTCGTATGATAGTTGGATTACCTTTGTATTAGTAAAAGGGAACTACTACCCATTTCAGAACTGGGCTCGGGCAAGAGGGGGTTGCTCAAATGGTAGATACCCTTCCCCTCCAACTCGAAAGTTGTGGGTTCGAGTCATCCAGGGAGCAAAGAGGGTAGCTGCTCGGGGAGGGGTTAAGAAAAAAAAATGGGCTTGTTGCTGTATGTATATACTAGCTTAGTATATATATTTTATTTTATTTCAACCATTCCCAATCTTTTGATTTGTAAATACCAATGAAAAACTTTCAGTTCCCGGATCGTATATACTTCATCTATCTCATTTTTTGCGCGACATTAATTTGATAGAGCATGAAGTTTAATATATTTTTAAAAAAAAAAAAAAAAGACAGAGTTTTCACATAACGTAAGTGTCCTTAAAACTTATGGATTGAAACATGTTACTGGCGATTCTATTATTATACAATATGCTATTAAGGGAAAAATAAGATTTAAAAATATCAACTATATGAAGGTGTCATTTTTTTCACATAGACTAAAAAGAAAAGATATCAGTATAAATAAGTATTTAACATCAGCCGAATAAAGTTCGTGTGATGCAAATCTTAACTAAAAATTTCTCAAAATGAAAGAAAAAAGGGCAAAAGAAGTTGATGTGGCATTTTTTGCTGTATTATAAAGAATCATGTAACCAAAATGAACTTGATGCTACTAATAGGAACTTTGGCAAATCAGTTTAAGGGTTCGTTTATTTTCCACAACTTCTAAGTTAGGGAGATTAGTGGTTCTAAGAGAAAATCAAATCTTTCCAAACTTATCTTACTGGATTAGAAGCTCATTTAGACGTATGTTCAACTCGGCTTCTCCTTTATTAGTGTCACAAAATAAGTGTGAATTCAACTTTCATCGTTCTCCTTCCTCGATTCCCTAATGCAGCTAGAAGAAAGTTCTCGAACTAAATTGTGAAGCCATAATAAATCACATGTAAGCAAGCAATTACACACTCAAACCAGTTTTCAATCTACAACTGTTTTGAGTTAAATTGTGAAACCATTGTAACAAACTAAGAAAAAATGACGGAGCGCATTACATGATATAACAACATATCCAGTGAAATCTCATAAAGTGGGATTTGAGAGAGTAGACTATACGCAGATCTTACTCCTATTTTGGGAGATAAAGAGGTTATTTCCGATAGACTCTCGGCACAAGAACAAGTAACTCAAAGCAGTTTAATAGTTACATGTTGATAATGTTAATATTGTAAAATCCACTGTGACACACCTATTATTTTTTTTTTCTTCTAAGTAAAAAAAAAAAGGTAAAGGGTGTGCTCGTGAATAATAAAAAGAGAGAAGGTAAACCAAGTTAAGAATCTTTGGTAAGATTTTATTCTTTGATTTGATCTTTGCTTAATAGGTGTCGAGAGTTGCTTTTGCCGTTGGCATTGGAAAGTGACCAAATTGTCCTATATGGAATCGGACTCGAGGACCAAGAAGAAAAGATAACTTCTTTAAAGGTGTGTAGCTGGAAAATATTTTTTAATTTTTTCATATTTAGTTGGTCTAAATTCTTTGGAAAACACTTTCTTTAGGAAAATAAGTTTCTTAAAATTATAAAAAAACGTCTTTCCTAATGGAAGTAAGGAAAACAAATTTCATAAGTGACACTTCAAGTTCATTATCTCCTCCACACCAACCCAACGCCTCCAAACCCGCACCCCCTGCCATCTCTAACCCCACTCCTCACCCCATCCCACCCCTGTAGCGTTGTGCTAGATTACATACAAATTCTGTTAAGATAATAATTTTTTGCTTACTTACTAAACACTAAAAAATAAGAAACTTCTGGAATAACATTTTCTTCGTACCAAAAACACCTGCGTGCTTGTTCGAGTAGGAGACTATGAGAGCTGCGTGTTTTAAGGCAACGATTGAAAACCACGGCTCTACAAGACAGATTATAATCTGAGGGAAAGGGACTAGAAACCAACATATAATGTTGATAGTATATACATTTTTGACATAATTAATTATTTTAATATGTTATACTAACAGGTAATTACATTTGTTTTAGGTTGTTGATACATTTCTTTTTATGAATATCTACATAAATGCCCTTAGACTTTTGAGATCATTCAACCTAGACCGGTCAATCTTCTGTTATTGCTATTTTATGCATAAGGATCGCTTTTTTTTACGAAAATTTCTGACGAAACTCGTTGGGATTTCGCTCATCTTCTGATGAATTTTTCGTTAAAATACCTTTATCAATGAGCCAAATTCTAACAAAACATAAATAAAAAATTAACAATTTTTCGGTAGTGATTTATTATACACCACGCAATTTTTAGGTCATTAGTCAATCGTGAATAATTATTTTTGTGTCAGAGAAATTGTATATTTTAATTTCAAAACTTTTAGTTAAGTGAACTAAGTAGTACTATAAAGAACTGAGAGAGAAAAGAGAGAAAAAAAAAAAAAAAAAAAAAAAAAGAGAAGTAGACACATGAAGAGTTTCTTCACCAATAATTTCAACCCCTGACCTAATTTCTCTTTAGAATGAAATATTCTATTTTCTTCAGTTCCACGAAACACCACTTCCCCACCACTTACCATGTTCCATCGTCCGTAATGATTTGTTTCTTTTTGTCCTTTTTCTTTTTTTTCTCCTTTAAGTACAGTTTCACTTTTAATTTCTTTTTCACCTTTCTCCATGATCATCAGCTTAGCACTTGACTCCTCATTCGCATTGAGGGTGTTTGAATTTGTTTATTTTAAGTATTTTTTGGCTTTTAAGTTATTTTCTACTTTTTGTCGTGTTTGAAAAAGATATAAAGTGCTTTTAAGCACTTATTTTTAGGCTAAAAGAGTTCAAAAATAAATTAAAAGCCAAAAGTTATGACTTTTAACTTATAAGTTATTTTTAAAAAGTCAATCCAAACACCTTCATAGTTTAGTTCTCTTTCGAACTGACCCTTCAATTTATGGAAAAACAATGCCTTTCTCTTTCTCTTCTTATTTTTCCTTTTCCTCTCTTTTAGTTTTCACTATGTCAAGAAAAATAAAGGAAACTGAACGAGAGATATTCGCCAATTAGGTGCAGTGTTTTTTTTTCCCACCAAAATGTTACGTACAGTTCGAATCATAATCTCCTTAATTATCAGATTGTTCCTCGCAAGTAAGTAATCCATCTGTTTCTCGCAAGTAGGTAATCCATCACTATATATGGCCAGTGGCATATTTAAGGGGATTCTTGTGTTCATTTGACTTATGTTTCCATTCCTAGATTGGAAATTGGATTATGTATAGTAATGTTATACTCCCTCCATTTTAATTTGTATGAACTTATTTGATTGGGCATGGAGTTTAAGAAAAAAAAAAATTAAACTTGTGGTGTAAAATGAGGCACATTTTAGTATCTTGTGTGTCTATAAATCATTGTATAAAGATAAATTATTTCCAAATATGAAAATGGATCATTCTCTTTTACACGAAAAAAAAATGAGTTCACATAAACTAAAACGGAAAGAGTATTTTTTAAAAATATATATAATTATATGTATGCATTCAAATTCAAAGTATCATACAAAGTATAGTTGTTGAGTGCACCTTTCTAAGTGAGGTTAGGAGTTCAAATCTTATATCTATCTTCATGTTTTTTTTTTTACCAGAAATGGGTGCACCAGTGGTTATTGGTATCAGTTCTTGCATTTTAGTTACTTTTTTTTTAATTTGATTTATTCTTTCAAAATTTTCAAGTCTGACATATTGAAATTCCTATTTACTTTTTGTCACTGTAAAATTTTATTTAATTAAACCAATTTTTTTAATTAAAACTAGAAACAGTGGATGATGTAGTATACAGTCATTGGGATCAACTGACCCCAGTATCTTCGCACGGAGTGTACCTATATATGTAAACGAGTTGAGTACTATTATTTTTAAGTTAATTAACTTTAAGCCTAT
This sequence comes from Lycium ferocissimum, assembly GCF_029784015.1. NCBI lineage: Eukaryota > Viridiplantae > Streptophyta > Magnoliopsida > Solanales > Solanaceae > Lycium > Lycium ferocissimum. The sequence goes on from NC_081343.1 coordinate 38,769,399, forward strand.
AATTTCAAAAGCGTAATAGGTCCAAAAGTAAGAACCTAAAGATTGAATAGATAGAATTTAGGGAAAAGGGTCAAAAATATCCCTCTACTTTGGAAAAAGGGCTAAAAATATCTTGATTTTTTGGGTCAAAAATACACTTAAAGTTTTCAAATATACCCTGTCTTGACGGAAATTATCCTCCAAAATAACCCGAAATCATTTTTTAAACCACATCATTTAAATTAACCCAACTAAATAATTACCCATAAGATCCCCTTATTCCCCTAATACGTAGGTTTGAAGTTTGAGGGAATCGGGGAATAAGGATCTTGTGGGTTATTATTTAGTTGGGTTGGTTTAAATGATGAATAATTTTAAAATGATTTCTAGTTATTTTCGGATAATTTCCATCAAGACAAAGGGTATATTTGAAAACTTTAAGGATGAGAGGGGTATTTTTGACCCAAAATAAGTTCGGAGGATATTTTTAGCCCTTTTTCCAAAGTAGAGGGGTATTTTTGACCCTTTTCCCTAGAATTTATATAGTGGACCCACATTAGTATATGGCATAATTTAACTACACATTAAGTAATAGAAGAAATAAAACTTCTAAAACTTATGGATTTAACGTACTAAGAAGAAACTGTCTCTTTAATTCCTGTATTATCGAAGAAGAAGAGAGATTAAGTTGGGCATTTGTTGGAGAAACGTCATAATTTTGGACTAGCAAAGGGAAACTTTTGTGCGTATCTTAAACTATTGCTAATGCTGCCAGAGCTTTATATGACCACTCAACCAAATATGTCAAGGATTTTTAAATCCAAATTATTCGATAGTTTGAAGCAAAGATAAACAGTGAGATTCCAACTGCCCAAATTGATTCCTTTTTAATGCTGAAGCATATCAGTTTGACTGTTTATGCACTAAACGTACATTATAAGATATGCTACCCAATTAAGTATTTAATTAGTTTTTTAGTATTAAATTATTTTATTGTTTTAAAATGTAGGGTAAAATTTCAAAATGTACGGATGATAAGCAAGCAGTTAGGGCCCGTTTTGGAGCAAGAATCACATGGAAGAGGGACTTTTTTAAGGGACAACTGCTAGTGGGGTGACTAGTGATGATCTTATCTTAATAATTAGCTTTGGTTGATGATGTAACCTTTGCTATCTTTTTGTTTCATTCTAATTTCCTTGTAATCACAAAGGATTAAGCGTCTAATCACATTTTACATTCCATCTGTAAACTAATTGTAAAGGTGCACTGATCTTCTAGATGAAAAATAAACTATGAAGTAGTACTAATTTGTGGTGGAGTATTAAGCTCAATTTCTCAATATCTTGTTTATTGGATAATGTTATTACTTGTTGAAACCTTGTGTATATTAAAGGGAATAAATGAAGAGCATTACTGTTACTTATGGATCATTAAGAAACCTTCAGTGCAGTAAATTTGAATCTCCTTTTTATTATATTACAAATGTCTGATGATCTAGCTTTCACCAACAGTAAGTACTAAAAAGCTCATTTTGAAAAATATTTAAATTAGCTTTTATCTATTTTATACAAAATCCTATGATATATAAATAGCTAAGATTTTGGGTCCATGGAACATGGGATAAAACACATGTTGCTTCTGGAAAATAAAGTACCGTGGGCGTCTATAGAGGCAAGGCTAATGGACTATTAACAGGATAAAGTGAAATTGACGGATTTTTCAACTTTAGTACTGATAAACGTACAGGGGAAAAAAAGAAATTTTGTATCTTACTTTAATTTGTTCCTCCCATAAACGCAACTACTACTCGTGTACTACATGTGTTGCATGCATAAATCTAAATGCAATGTGCTGTTGATTTCATTTTATTTACTTTCTTCAGTTTTGGGTTTTTAATGGTTGAGGTCTTATAAGTAACTTTGTCATCGATCTGCCTATTCTCCGCAACAGTAGAGTAACTGAGTTTGTTTAAATTTTCTCCAAATATTTAACTAATACATAGACATATTTTTTTTTAAATGAAATTATCTAGTTTAGGGAAAGTAGTACAAAATTTCATTTGGAAAATAAAGTCAAATATTTCATTTGATTAAAAATAGAACAAAATTTTGCCCAAGGTGGATTAAATAATAAGTGAAAAGGAAAGTTAAAATGTTGCAAGTTCACGTAATCTCATATGTATATGCCTAACTTCTTGCCAAAAGTGGCACTTCTCAGCCACATATTTGAAAACTAAGATTATTGGAGCGTATAGAGAACACAAGAGATTGGTGCTGATTGTATATTATTTTGTACGTAAGCAAGCTAAGTGTTAGGGATAAAAAAGGATAAAAATACACTCTCCATGAATACAACTTAGTGGAAGTCCTTGCATATAAAATTTGGTTCATAATGTGTTGTATCCTTTTGTACTTGTACTCCCTCTTATCCATTACACAATAGTTGTTTTACAATATATATATATATATATATATAATTAGTTAAAAGCGTATAATTAGCCTACACAAAACATACAATTATATGGTTATATGGTTATATGTATTTTGTATGTCATGTATATGTCATTATGTTCACTGATACATTGAACAAACAAATAATTAAAATTTTAAGAATCTACTGATTAAAGCTGCTTGGGTAATCAAAGAGTTAATTAATACTATCAGAATAGATTACGATTTCAGTCAGTGGGGCACATCAATGATGGAATTAGGCAGACGAGTGTAACGCACATTACTCTAAATTATCTGTAATTTATTTCTTATTGAGAAACCCTAGGCCCTATGGACTGTGAAAGTACTGTGATTAGGATTTCCAATACATCACGCTCCTTATTATATACTCCTTATAATAATGTGAACTCCGATATATTATGCTAATTAATGGCCGTTCAGACATTGTTGTTTTGCTTCAGATTCTGAAAAGTTTTAAAATTGAAAAGCTGCATGACTCAAATCCAATTTTGTATGTCGAAGATGATTAGTGGTTACTTGAAGTAACAAGAAAGACAACTCGAAAAGAAAAAAATATATGATTTGTTTATTTATGGTGCTCCAAAAGTTTCTAGGCGTAATAATTTCTTTATAAACAATATTATCCTGTATCAGTAAAGAATGCAGATCATAAATCAACTTAACTCGTGATCAATTTTAGACATCTATTTATCCTCTATGAACAAACAAATAAAAACGAAAAAGGAGAATGCATTGCAAACAAGCACTGCAGGGAAGTAGCATGTGTAAATTCTTAGCCAATTGACTAACTTTTGCTTTTCCAAATTGACTAACCCATACTAACATAATCATTTTGAGAGGTTAACGGTGTTGTATCCGTTTTAATCATCTCACTATATTTATTCGTAGTGTATTAACTCCACCAAAAAAAATCAGACGAGTTGAACAAGTTATAGAATAGTTTCCTAATTACGGATCAAATATGTTTGGGTCTATTTTGATGTTTTCAGAGTGGTCTGGGTCAAATAATTTCTTTTTTTTGCGCGGATTGCCCTTCTTTTGGGGTGGTCTTTTTAAATTTCATTTCCTCATATATTTGTGGTGTTTAAATTATGCCCCTCATATTGCTGGTCTTTAATTTTTGCCCTTCGCGTTGCAATCCTGAGCGTTCACGCATAAATCATGAGGTTCTGGGTTCGACCCCCGCTCAAGCATAAATTAAAAAAAAAATATTGCAAGGCAAGGTTTGGGTCGCGTGTATGCCGGACCCGGCATACACTTGTTAAGGAATTACCAAAGTTATGCCGGACTCGGCATACTCATGCCTTATGGGCAGACTTGGCATAAGTATGCTTGGGTCCCCATAACTTTGGTAATTCCTTAACAAGTTTATGCGATCCGCATACTTATAGGCAAACTTTTAATGGGCAAACTTTTAGTTAATCCTTAACTAAAAGTCTTTTTTCCTAGTTATGCCTTATAAAATACTTTTAGTTAAGGCACAACTAAAAGTATGCCCAATAAGACATAACTATAAGTATGCCTCATAAGGCGGAACTTTTCCTTAAGGCATAACTAAAAATTTGCCTTATAAGATAAAGTCTATGTCTTAAAGAAAAGTTATGCCTTATGGGGCATACTTTTAGTTATGCCTTAACTAAAAGTTTGCCCCATAAGGCATAACTAGGAAAAGATATTTATTTAAGGCTTAATTAAAAGTTTGGCCATTAAAAGTTTGCCCATAAGTATGCCGGACCTGGCATAAACTTGTGAAGGAATTACCAAAGTTATGCCGGACCTGGCATACTTATGTCAAGTTTGCCCATAAGGCATAATTATGCCGGGTCCGGTATAACTTTGGCAATTCCTTAACAAGTGTATGGGGGCATAGCGGAATTTAAACTCTGTCTTGCGAATTTTTTTTAAATTTTTGACTGAGTGGGGGTTCGAACCTGGAACCTATGGATTTTTGCCGAAGGGCAAAATTTAAATATTTCAAATATGAGGGGCAAAATTTAAAGACCACCCCAAAAGAAGGGCAATTCTGCGAATTTGGGTCGATATCGATCTTTCGTAAAGGTGATCTGGATCTAGCATGTTTTGGATCGATAAAGATTTTCAAAAATATACAGCCCAACATAAAATATTACACCAGGTAGCCATATTTTCAATTTATACAATATTATACACAACGTTTTACCTAGGGGGGGCATTACACATAATGTATTAACCTTGTATAATAGTGTATAAAAGGTGTTCATACACAAATATGAGTTAAAAAGGATAACAAATTTAAAATATGGGCTAAAGCAGATAAATATTATATCTCCCAGTAGACATGGAGCGTAATTTTCCCTTTTCGTAAAGAGATCTGGATCTAGCACGTTTGGGTCGATTGTGATGTTTCGTAAAGTGATCTAGTGCTGATGGCCTGATCCATTGCACTACATGCATTTGCATCTATGAGCTTATAGAGGCCCAAATATAAAGTACGGGAGAAGCAACAATGTCGATCAAAAGGCCCTTGGGCTATAGGCTATAAAACTTGTCCGATTTTAATAAAGGAAATGACAAATATGATTCCTTATGTCGGGGCCTTATGAGTAGGTCTTAAATAGTCATTTAAATTGTTTGGGGAAAGAATGTGTGTGCACTCTCAAATCAAAATAATTACGCCTATATCTCTAGTACTTTCATACTTTCAGAAAAAATCAAAACTATTTATCCGAGATACCCTCAAAATTATGATACCAACATGATATATAAACATACTGAGACGATACCGTAGAAGACTACTTCAGTCCTTTTCTTAGTCCACCATGATATCATCATGGTATATAAATATACTGAGATGGTATTATGTATGATCATGTTCATTTATTACTAAAATATTTTTCTCGAAAAAGACCTCTATGATACCATCATCTTATATACATAAATTGTGATGGTATCATGGAGGCCTGCTTCAGTCCTTCAGTGAGACACTCCTGAGGACCATGGTACCATCGTGGATTCGTGGTATATAAATATAAAGAGATGATATCACGAAGGACTGCTTCAGTCCTTCTCTTAGTCTTCTATGATACCATCATGATATATAAATATACTGCGATGATATCATGGAGGAAGGGTTTTAGGCGAGGGGGTACGTCGGGTAAATAGTTTTGGCCAGTTGGGTAAGAAGCGAATTAGTTTATGAGGGGCATGGAGCTGGTAATTATTTTGTATTTTGGGGTTTTTAGTGTTGTTTTCCCAAATAATTTTGGTATTTTAAGTTTATCAAGTAAACATTTTGTCTTTGTCAAATTAGATTTAATTGTACCGTGAAAAAAAACTAGCAAAATTGTCATTTTGGAGGTCTAATTTCGCAATTTCTGCAATTTTCACCTATTTTTTGTATGTGGTACAAGTTTTGAAAAGAAATTTATGCTATTTTGGTCTATTGATAGTGTTTTGGTGCAGTTTTTAGTATTGCAATTTCAAAGATTTGACTTAATCACTTCCTGATGTTTTTGGTTATTTAATCTTTTCCTTATATTTCCTGTCAAATCTAACAAGTTTGTTGTATATATGACGAAATCCAGCTAACTAAAACACTAAAATTACAGCTATATTTTAATGACTATTTTAAATCTACCCAAAACATAAGACACCACTTCTTTCATTATCTCGTTTTCATCCTTGCAAATATTTTTCTTGCGATTTACTTTTTGTGCGAAGAATGGCTCAAAGAACAAGGTTTTGTCGTTAGAAGGGTGTTTGACATGTGCAAGCTATTGTCAAAAGAATGGCACAAAGTACAAGGTCTCATCGTAATTGTGCAGGGGAAATTTCCAAAATTGAATTTATGAAACTTCATTGAATCCTTGTGAATGTATAAGAGAGTTGTCCCTTTCAATTGTCCAATCTCCAATAAGGAGCTACCCAGTTTTGTTCTTTCCTTAATTCACATGTCGGGTCTAATTGTTGATAAGTTCATCTCATACTAAGACATCATCAGACTTAACAGTGAAATTTCAGTACACTACTAGAAATAGAGATTTTTTTCGCGACATACAGTGGAAATTTGTGTTGAACAACATGATTTTTCCATCGAATTTCCACCACACTACAAAAAAAAGGGTAATTTGTGGAGGTTGAAAATTGCAATTCGCAGAGGTTTTAGCCTCTTCTAGCAACTAGTGAAGGCTAAAACCTCCGCGAATTGTAACTTTTAACCTCTGCAAATTATCCTCTTTTTTTTGTAGTGACCGAACCAATTCATTGAGAAAACACATGGTGGGAACAGGTTTCCATTGAAACGCTGAAAAACTTTCTAATTTTTCGCTTGAAAATACTATTAATTAGGTTTTTCCCGCCGACATTCTGTGAAAATAGCTACTGAACATTTGTCTACGGTAAATTTCAATGGAAAATAGTGAATTCTTAGTAGTGGTAGCTGGCTACTTGCACTGCCTCAGCTATGTGAATAGCAGCGGATTCAATAATAGATTGGCGAATTTAGGCAGAGTACAATAATTCAATGTAGAACATTATACACGTGAACGAGTATTGATACAATACGACATATTTAGAATCCACGCTCTCAATTCAATTTGTATATCGTCAAAATTCTGAATCGGCCGTGGGATGTGAATTCCTAGTATGGTCATAGGTTTTGTCTTTTTGCACATTAAGTTGACAAATGTTTGTTGTTATTGCTCTTTAGAGGTGAATTTTGGATTTAAAATTTATCTGTTCCTATAACATCTCAATTTAATATATATTAATAACGAAATTTATAGTTAAATTTTTATAGATATGCAGCAAATTTATTAATCTATACTATATTAAAAGCACGAATGACTTTAGAAACGGTGATTAAACTTTTTGCCTTTCATTAAAAGACTCTATAATAGACAAAATTATCATTTACTATTTTCCTCAAATTATCTATACATTATATAAAATAATTATTTAATTATTCTCCTCATATATTTGAATACACATTTAATTAACTCCCTAAAATTTAGGAGCCTTTTTCTCGCCCACTTTCAATTCTTCCTACATTTAGGAGTCCTTTTCCTTTTCATACGATCTACTAGTGAATTTATCCGCGCTTTGCGCGGTCGTCGAAAATCTCATTATTGAATTTATGATTTAACTTATTTGATACCGAATATATAAAATCACAAAAGATATTCTGATAATCTAAATTTTTCTTCAGTTCTTCTTTCAAAAGATGAACTAAACATATGGTTTATAAATTCAGCCATATGTATTTTACTAAATTAAATTTTTAATTTTCAAAAAGCTAAACTAAAAGTCGATCGAAACAAATCAAAACAACTCATAGACTAATTTATATTAGAAATACACATAAACAGATCGTACAACAGTAAGTCAGTAACATGAAGCACCTGTAAATATTTAAAACACATCCATTACGCAAAGGATAGCAATGAATAAATCACTTGTGTAAGTTCATATATATGCTCATAGTGAAAACTTAAATATACATCAAAAGGTTCATATCAAAAGTACTTGGCTTAAGTCTTCATTCCTGTTTACTCGTACTCTTTTAAATGGCCTCCTCCCAAACACCAAAAAGGAACAGTTGACTTGACTATCCAAATACAGAGAAGTTATTAAGATTTTCTCGTTCACGTGTATCCATGATTGCATCTACTCTAAATTCAAAAAGAACATTATTTTGAAAAATAAAATGTTATTTAAATGTAACAATCTATATATTTGAACGGACATACCTAACTTCACATTCACAAAAAACTTCATTAGTCTCGTACCCCGCGGTAAATCAAGTTGAAGGACATTTGATTAATTTGAAAATTCTTTCTTATGTAGTAAGTGATGGAAACAAAACATTAAAATCATTGGAATGATGACAAGTTGACAATAATTAGTAAACACGAAAGGGACATAAGACACAACTATATCAACTAAATACATAGGAACTCCTGTCTTACCTCGGCAGTGAATTATTCAACAATATAAGTAGCAAACACTAAGCAGAAACCCTTAGTTATTTTAGCCCGATTTGAGTAAAACCATGTAACGTACAGGAGTAAGAATAGAAAGAGGAACATGGAATCTCAACAAAAAGAATAATAAGCTTGAGCAACTAACTTTATAGGAATGTTGATATTTCTTTGTCTCCTTGTTTGACTTTTTCTAGCAAATTAAAGCATAAAACGCAAATTGACTATGAGCCCTTACTAACTATCGATCTCATGTTTCGAAGAGCCAATCAATTCAAATATATGTAATACTTTCATGTGACCTTCAACCTCATTGTAGGTGATAGAGTCCGGTTCAAACTAAAATTACGGGTTGAAATAAGTAACTCCGGAAGTATCAAGTTGAAATTTGCTCTTCATTTCTTTTATCGACCAAATGACATCTACTTCCTGAGTCCAAAAAATAAAATATCAAAGAGAAGAATCTAATGAGGTAAAATATAAGAAATGAAATCCGTGGCTGATCAATTCGATTAGATGAATCACATATCTTCCTACCGTGACATGAATTTGATATATAATTAAAATCCACTTTCTTGGGATAAAAAAATCAAGAAAAAGAAATTTCATGTGTATAAGCTCTGCAAATGCATGTTCCTGGATGGACGAACTCAAATTATGTCTATATAGTCTGCCAGTACTTTAATCTTGTTGCTGCCTATATAGTGTGCCAGTACTTGAACTTATTCCACTTGAATCCGGAATTATAAGAGAAGAATCTGCATATATGTTCTTTAACCTATTTAGTTAGAAAATCACAAAAAGCAGTGCGATAAAATTAATCACCTTCCAAGTAGACGAAACATATTCCCTACTATTAATCTATCAGTAAAAGTACAAAAAACTATATATAATCACTTGCCTTGAGAGAAAACTGACCAAATCATTATTAAAATGCCAGAAAACCCTTCTGTAAGAGGCTCCATATTTGACCATTCATTTCTTCCTGACTGCCTTTGTAACTCAAGGGGAAATGAACGAATTCTACCACCATACTAAATTATACTACCTTCCCATCATAAAGAGAAAAGAAACGGAAGAAATGAAGCGGAGCAAAGTAACGGGTTCTTTCACTAAATACTTAAATTATAGTCTTCTCAAATAGTCAAATTCCATCTCTAAATTATAGAAGAGCCGGCAATTGGGAAAATGAATAAAGGAAAGGGGGAAAAAGTTATAGGAAACTCAAGAGACTCAAGTCATTATGTATGTAGAATTTAGTGTCATTTAAAACTTATAATGAAGCATTAGTAACTGAAAATTTAATAAAAAATTATGTGAAGGCTTGAAAACTAACGTCTTTAGTTTTCTTCTTTCATTCTTTGAGTAACTATCATCCCCTAATTAATTGAGTAATTATTTAGGCACTTTAGATTTTTTAAATTAAGATAAACCAAAAAATAATGAGAAATAGGCCAAAAAAGGAGAAAAACGATAAATGTGTTTCTAGGTCATAGAGAGGTGCCACATCACCTTGTCTATGTCTAGCTTTATATTATATATAGATTTTAGCATGTATAGGTTTCGAGCGTTTTCAAATTTATTAGGACATGGAAACTTTTTTTTTTTTTTTTTAAATATATATTTTATTACATAGGGCGTATGGGAAGGAAACTTATCGATAATAAACTATATATTCCAGCAAGTAGTATTGCTTTAGTTGTATTCTTTCCCTTCTTGCTGTTTGTTTTTTTCTTTCTATTCGTATAGAGGTCAATGATAATTTGTTGATTTTGATTAGAGTGTTTCTGTCAATGATAAATGGGACTTTGGGGGAATAAGGGCACACATTAATATTTTCAGAAAGTTATATTGCTTTTGTTGGAGTTCAGCTACGAATTTTTCTTCTTTTTCTTTTTAATCTTTGAGCTATGATATTGTGATTTTTCAAAATATAAATTTACTTGAATTGTGGACTAATTTAACTATCTTATCTTTCTTTAATATTTATATATTATTGTTGATTTGTTTGAATCCGTCATGATGAAGCAATCAAAGGGAGTATAACGTTATAGTTGGCGTTATTGTTGTAATATGCATAAATCCTATGGTTAATTGAAAAGCTGACAAGTTAAATAACATATAAATAATCATTTTTTGATATTACAAAAAAAAAATGCAATTAACTACACAGAGATAATGGGCAAACTTAGAGAATAATAGTATGTGTGTTGTATTGTGGTGTCCAACGTTACGATAAAATTTTGTTTTAATTATGTTTCTTATTATGGGTTCAAATATTACTTTCAAAAATTCAAATATTTTGATTGATTTCTATGACCTAATTACTGCTCTGTCTATATTAGAACAGTTGTTCCCACTTAATTTTCATATACACTTACAATGACAATTGAAATAAACTTAGCAAACGAATGTTTAAGAAAAGCCCACTACAAATTAAATTTGTTTATTTTGGAAAAACAAAATTGTGGAAATAGTGCAAAAAGATCGGATTCTTTAATAGTATCGCTTTAAATTTGGATTTCTTTTACCGAATGGCCGTAGCATAAGAAGGATAACAAAATACACGGCAATTAATGTCATTTAGGTTTAGATTTTTTGTTTTACCAAAATTACTTTAGGATACAGAGGAGAAAAAAAAAAAAAAAGGCCCAGTTATTAATGTAACTTTAGGAGTCTTTAAGTAACCGTAGTTACTATATCAATTTTTTATTTCTAGAATATTAGAGTTATTTTTAATAATACCTTTTTTAGAACAATTTTCTTCAAATTTAAAACTAATTATTGTTGTTCTTGAAATCGAAACTCAGCGAAATTAAAATTTTAACGTAACTAAATAATATTAAGACATCTTATCCTCGTATATTATGACGCCACTTAGTGAAATGTTGTTTTTTTATCCTTTTAAAACAGATTTCATGTTGGACAAAATTGTCACTTAATTATTTCCTAATGTATTAAGTTTTTATTACTAAATGAACATAAATTATCGACGAAGAGTTAGATAGTAAAATTCATCATTAATCCTGTTTAGCGACAGATTAGTAACGAATTATAAGAAAAAAAAATCTTTGCTGCGAGCAATTTAGCAACTTGATTAATGACGAAGTCCAACTTTTTTTTTTTTTATGTAGTGTTTGTGTCAATTGACGTACGCTCTTTGGTCACGCGCAAAGCGCGTAAGCTGAAACTAGTGCACATAAAAAGTCTGAAAAGGTTACAGTGTTAGATTTATGTGAAATTCATATATACGTGACACTCTAGACCCGACCCTGTTGCTCTGGTAGTTTAGAGAGCAACCTGTTATCTTGTGAACACAATCTCAATATGGATATATATGCTGGAAAATTGTTGTCGCAGAATTATTAATGGCAAAATACATCAAATCACCCTTAAACTATACCCAAAATGTTGATATCACACCTAAACTATACGGGCGGTCTATTACACACCTGAACATCTAAAAACTGAATTTATTTGCACCTTATAAGCTGACGTGGCAAAAAAAAAATGATAATTAATAAATAGACGAGTGAAGTAGTAAAAATAATTTTTAATTTAATAAAAACTGATTTTTTTTTCAACTCTTCTTCTCCATTTTCACCACTACCACCCCCACAACCCAAACCCGCCTCTCCTCCGTTTCATCACCACCACCACCATATCCCCCTCTTTCTCTTCACGCCCCACCCTCTATTCTTTCTACTTCATTTTTTGTTTAATCACAATTCTCTACAACAACTTCATCAATTCATAATGATCTTCACAATTCTTCATCAATCCATAGAGAAGAAATTCACCATGTTACAACAACTTCACCAACTTAATCTTTTTCACTATCCACAATCAAATCCGTACACACCCACCATGGATTTCACTACCCCTATGAACCCACCCTTCCAAAATCATACCAATTTCACCACTACCAAACCTTCCATTACCAAAAGTCACAATACCACCATTGCCTATTTCAACACCCATCACCAAATACCATAGCAGCACCACCGCCACCAACGAAATTGTCGACCACCATCATCAATTTCATCACCTTCCACCAAAACCACCGCCAAAGAATAATTTGGTGCAAAATCAAGAGAGAATTTACAGAGAGAGAGAGAGAGAGAGAGAGAGAGAGAGGAGCGGTCCAAGAAATAGGAAAGATAAATAGGAAAGATTGAATTTTTTGCAAAACTTAGAGAGAATTGTCCGGCATCTTGGCCGGATTTTTGTGGCAAATCAGTTTCTGGTTTTTTTTTTTTTTAATGGTGGGCCCTAAATTGGTGGTGATGGCATCTTTGTTTATAACTAGTAAATTTGATGGTGATGATGGAATTGATGATTGGGTTTGGAGATGGTGATATGTCAACAGTGACAATGGAGTTTTTGTGATGAGTATAGAAATTAAGGAAAAAGAAAATAGTGTAAATTAAAAAAAAATAGAAAAAAGAAAAAAGAAAAAGTACTGGAAGTAATAAAATTTATTTTATTTCCACGTGGGGCTGAAGTGGATGCGCGTGTGGAACACCACACACTGCAAAAGTGGTATAATGCCTTGCAGGGTGCGAATAATTTCAGTTTTTAGATGTTCAGGTGTGTAATAGGTCGCCCGTATAGTTTAGGTGTGATATCGATATTTTGGGTATAGTTTAAGGGTGATTTGATGTATTTGCCTAATTATTAATCCTATCTTTTACGACATCGACATCGACATCGACATCGACATTGACAATAAACATTCCCACTATTGACTCGTAATTCGAATGTTGCAAATATCAATGGTACTCCAATCCATTGTTTAGATGATGGAGACAATTGAAAGCCGGATTATATTAACCCCATCGAATAATTACTATAGCAGAGCAGAACTAATCAATGAATCAAGAAAACTACATTGGAGAAAGATCACTGACATTATTAAAAGTTGCAATATTCTTTTGAACAACAGACAGAATGTCTTGGACCTTGGGTGGGGCTTATTGTCCATATCTCTATTATCATCTTCTAAAGACATCTTCCTCCATAACCTGCTGTTTTGAACAAGGTTTGCTTTACGTCTTCACAGCTCAAAATTGTTCGATGCTCCCTTGCCTAATAAAATCCGGAATAAAAAGAAAACCATTAATTAACATGCTCAAATATCATGGCTCATGTTAAAACAATTGTTAGAGTCAGCCCTCAATCAAGTTATCAACTATGTCACAATGTCAATTATTTAAGGTCGGTTATATGAATCTACTGTATCCGTTCTGCTTCATTTATTTGTTGAGCATCATTGTTAACCTATCACAACTTTCCTTCTTTATCCAGATCTGAAGTTGGCAATACTTTGCTAAACTACTACTGTATAACAGTTATAAGAGTTAAAGGCCAATTCGGCGTGCTAAGCTGAGGAAGGGGCATCAGACTACACTGGACCTAATATACAGAGTCTTATCTTGCATTTTCGCAACAGACTAACACATGACTTCTAAACACAGTATGTCAAATTTTTACTTCTAAACACAGTATGTCAAATTTTTACCGTTGCACCAAGGCTCCCTGTCATAAGAAACGTACGGCATAATAAAATTGGTTGCTACTTAGAAATAGACCGACCAGAGGTCAAAGATAGTAGTACCTCAGAACAAGAAGCTTGCAATGAGAAGTCACTAAAACAGCTGATAACACATTGTTGTACATCAAGCCCAACTGCTTCTAACGTGCTCACTGTCGATAACAACAATCCTGGTTTTGCAGCACAACAGATCTCGATTCTCGTGTCCATATTTCTCCTTTCTACCTCAAACTGAAATATTATATGTCAACAAAGCTCATTAATTACACATAATCACAATTAAGTCTGTTACAATTATTAACAAAAAGTTAACTACGGGGCTGGGGTGGCTAATGTAAAATATTGTACCTTAGGAGGGTTTTTAACAAGTGCTTCATTTGGCTTTAGCTCCTTGAAGTTGCCCATGAATTTGATATCCTTAAGTTCGTCTTTTACATTATCATCTTCACGCAATGTGTGGATTTTTTCTAACAGCTCCTTCATGTAATCAATTGCGTCCCCAAGTATAGATGTTCTGTCCATCTGCTCAATTATTCAATGTATCGATTAGAAGAAGCCGAACCACAATCTTGATTAAACAGAAAATTAGATAGTCAATTTTAATTAGATTGAACTTATATACACTAACACGATACAACAAAAAAAAAATCATTATATTTTGAACGGTTGTAGCAAATTACAGCAACAATAACCACACTTCAGCCCCAAAAAGTAATATAAAAATTCTTCATGAAATTGAATAGTTTTTAGCTTGCTATCAGTCTATAGCAAGCCTCATCCTTTATCTGGGCATGAGACCATCAACGTATGCAAGCTCACACAGTCTGAGTTCTATTATAACTGTCTTATTTTTCAAGTCACTTATTTCACTTATTATGGTTACATGTAGTTCTTTTTTATGTGAATTGATTATGTAAAAAATGTATAAAGGTATAATGCATCAAATTAATTTGAATGTTTGAAAGAACAAATAAGGGAATTTACCTTACTAATCTTAGGAACAATGGATCTAAGCATAGAGAGTCGATCATTGAGTCGCTTTCTTCTCCTCCTCTCTGCCATTAAATTCTTTGAAGGCTGCCCTTCAACCTTCCTAACTTTATTCTTCTTTTCTCCCACATTAGAACAAACATCCATTAATCTTGAATTTGCTTCTTCAGCTTTAACATCACTATTAGTACCAAAACTATTCAAGTCTTCTTGCAAACCGTTAAAATCACTAGCAATAATCCCATCAAATTCTTCTTGATTGTACTCATCTTGAATTTCAAGTACTGGCAACACTGTATCATTAATTTTGGTGAAAGAAGAATCAAGAAATGGATAGGATTCTGGTGAAGTGAAATCAGGACACTGATGAAAATTATC
The DNA here is from genome assembly GCF_029784015.1 of Lycium ferocissimum. Classification (NCBI taxonomy): domain Eukaryota; kingdom Viridiplantae; phylum Streptophyta; class Magnoliopsida; order Solanales; family Solanaceae; genus Lycium; species Lycium ferocissimum. Next base: position 38,784,728 of record NC_081343.1, read on the forward strand.
TGATTCTGTAGTAGTAGGGGGTGAAATGAGGCCTAAAAGTGATGAATTTAAGGCTACAAATTCAGGATTTTGGTAAAAAGGTGATGATTCAAAAGTCCATCCATTTGGGAAAAAATCATTTACTCCACTTGGAAAAGTGCTCCAACTTTCTCTCCTTGGAGCTAGTAATTCCTCCAAAAGATCCTGTTGAGTAAGCTCCATTTTTTTCTCTCTAAAACATCAAAAAGTGCTAGTAGTAAGAAAGTGGACTGGTTTACAACTAATATAATGTTGCATCTAGATGAAGGAAGGAATATATATATATATATATAAACCATATTTAATAGTGCCTTTTTTGTAATACGGAATGAGTTAGTCTTGTTTTAGGATACTTTATTGAGTTAATAATATCACCTGGAGCATAAGATTAGAAAGTAGACGTGCCTATTTATTTTTTCCTCTGATACTCTGTTTTCCGCTTAAGATATTTCCTGTCAAGTGGGTATTTTAATAGTATCGAATTTAGCTTCTGTTGTAAAAGATTGGAATATGTAATGGCACATGATTAGTGAAACGGAGAACCTGACATAATGAATTAAAGCAACATTGATGTATATACAACTTAGACCACTTAATTTTTAATGTCATTTTCACCGAAATCTTCAATTAGACAGAATGAATATATTTAAATCCTTGTATTCTGAGAGGTTTGACCCCATATGTCTGAACGAAAAAGGATGGACATTGGACCTCTATAACAGTGACGGGTTCTATGCATATTCTGTTACCTATTTTTGTATTCATTTGACTAGTTTAATCAGACTAATGTTTTCTCTATTCATTTTATTTTTACTTAGTTTTCCACATTCATTTCCCCATACCCTAATCCTCCTCCAGGTCATGTTCCTATACTTCATGTGGAGATTTTTATAACCATATGGTAAATGAACAGGTAAATCATATGGACAACTTTCCATATGGACCGACAAATTAGCAAAGGTAAAAGCAACAAAGACCCCTGTTTGCAAGTTCATAGGTGTTTGCTGTAAATCACTAACTCCAAAGTCCAAGTAGCTTAACCCAATACATTATTTACCTGCTCCGTTTTTTCCACTGGACATTTGGTTTTAGGGGCGAACTTAAAATTTGAAATTATTGAGTTCTAATTTTTAAAGTTTTTATCAGTGAATTCGCAATATTTTGAAATATTCGGTTTAAAATTTGTGTATTTATTAAAATTTTATGTTTTTCACATATATATCTACGTTCCTTTGACAAACATACGGGATTCGGTAAACCCGTAGCTCAACAGCTACATCAGTCCTTATATGGTTAAAAAAGAAATCAAAATTCTACGTAGTTTAACAATATACTCCACTTTAATGTCTATAGAGTTCTTGCATAATGCACATAGCAATTGTATATTTGAGAACACCAGCATGCCAAGAAAAATTTACTGTAGTAACATACACAAAATTCTACATAAATGGTTTCAGTTTTATAGTCACAAATTCATCTTATGTGTGAGATTTGGCATGAGATAGTAGTAGTTTTATAAGGTTTTACTTTCTATTTCAACTTGGGTATACTTTGTTATTAATTTCATATGGTGTCGGATGACATTTCTTAACATAAGATAAGAGACTATCACAATTTGACTCAATGAGGAAATGGTCTATGACCACTTACAATTTAAATAGAAAAGAATATATTTTTTCCAGAATTCTTGTGTTATTCTGAGATCTGATATATATGTGTAAAAATGAGGATCTATTATAAAATAAAATAAAATATAAAATTAAATATGGATTTCAAAGGACTATAAAATTAATTGACCCAAGGAAACGCAATATCATGATTCATGAGGTTGGCTGAATCAAACAAGTTTCTTGCATGCCATGGATGGCCAATGGCCACAAGCCTCCACTAATCCACTTCCACTTTGGTTGGGGGTTTTGAGGGCTTTTCAATCACCCAATTCGAGACATTAACATTGCTAATGTCAATAACGACGAGGTTACAACTAACAAGAGACACAAAACTTCAGACAAACCTTTCAATAAACTTAGATTTTGTAGTAAAACGTCTAGCAGGAAAGTGTTAAATCGAGGTTTTTCTTAGTTTAGAATTTTCCATTTCGCTTGACAAAATCATAAGAGGGGAGAAAGAGAAGAAGAAATAGTGACCAAGGCTTGCAATATGTAGAAAGCACACTAACCAAGAAGGGTATCAATGGGGACATCACGTGAAGATAGGTCTCAAAGCAAATATTCGACGACACTTTAAGCTGTCCAATCTCCAAATATTAACCAAAACTCCCAATGGAGAAATCAATTAGCAAGTACTCTTGTTTTAATTTAATACTTTCCTTAGATTTCATGTTATGTGACGGAATTTAATTGAAAACATCTTTAAAATGATAGAATATTATTAAAAAGTTATAATCTTAAGAATACTATGATTTTAAATAAGAAATAACAAAATCAGCCACATATAAAATGAATCAAAAAAAAAAGTTTTCGATAAGCAAAGTTCATTGTCAATTAATCTGGATATGCATTAGATAGACATATTAAGAGGGGTAATATACTCTCTAATTGAAGAAAAAAAAGTTTAAGCCTTGAACCCAAAAATTCCTAACTGAGGAATAAGAACCTCAATGATCGCACCCCATCATTTGTCATCTTAATTTTATTTTTTATCTTCAAAGAGGGATAAGAACCTCTAATGTCTATGTTTCTTGCTAAGCGGTTTCGTACGATGTAAGTGTAATGCAGAGGCCAGAGAGTCGGCCATTATTTTAATTGAGGCAGGTTTTGCGTGTTATTTTAATTAATTAATGTAATTATTTTAATCATTTACTATGTGCTACCATGTAGCTTAGGTATTGAGAGGATAGTTTCATTTTACTGCAATAGGCGTAACAATTGTCAACAATATAATGTCATTTAGTCCAAATTAACGGATGCATATCCACGAATGAGTCAAAATATTTGACTATTTTTCTAGAAAATTTGGACTGATAAAAAGTTATAACTTCATAAACAGTCACTTTATATTTATAGAATTTGTGAAGTATCCTCAAGAAATAGAGGAGCATAATCGGCTACTCTATAGAGGTGGTTGGATTTAGTTTTATTGTGTTTCTGAAAATTTGTTACATCGGCCTTTGAATTCATGAACAAGTAAGAATGGAAGTGTTTGTGCATTCCATTTTTAGCTTAGACATGGCATGTTATTCATGGCTTTGATTAGTTTATATGATTAGCAATCACTATGTATTAATGAACAAGTACTATTAGTTTGGTCATGGCTCTAATTGTTAGTTTAGACATGCACATGTGATCATTTTATGTGATTAAAAAATTAAACAGTATCTAGTACGTACACATATTTCTCCAAATTAATTAGTACTAATATTCTAAGCGGCTAAAAGCTTTCCTACTCAAAAAAGTAAGGAGGGTTACTTACTTTCCTTGTTTATGATTTCTAGGAAGCAATAGGGGAAAAACTTACCTTTGTCTGTTCTACACCAATTAATAATGAATGCATAATATGTATTCTCATATTACTAAATGATGGTTAACACATTTTGATCTCAATTTTTATCATTTTGTCATCATAAATTATTGCATAATTTAATTGAAACAGCATATCCAAGTAAACTTTTTATCGAATTAATAACATAGACATGAGAAACATGAGTTAGAGAATATATTTCCATTTGAAGTGATGGCAAATAGTAATTGTAAGGTTATGTATAACTAGTTGAACGTCGCTTCGAGAGTGAGCCGGACACTGGCTTAGATTTGCCGAATATATAAAGCAAGAGGAACTTGAGGACATTTTAATCTAGAGATAATAGTGAAAAACACATGTCAACTATCATTTTTTCGCAAGTTTCACATCCGAATTATCAGTTGTTCCTTGTCCTACTTGAACTATGGTGATAATTCAGGTAGGAAAGGGGAACTCTAATAGTTGGCCTAATCAGCTTCGAAGTGTGTTTTCATACATAGATAATGATGGTTCAGGTTTAAAAAAGAAACAACTAATTGTTGAGATGTAAACTCGTGAAAAAAAGTGATAGTTCATGTGTGTTTTTCACTATTAACTATATATAAGAGAGAATCCATGAGTTTTGTAGTCCTCACAATCTCAAAAAATTTATTTTTGCCCCTATTTTGGCCTTTATTTACATAGTTACCTCTATGTATATTGGTAAATTTTGGAAAGTTTTATAGCAATTATACCACATAAAGCAACAAAGGTGGAGCAACACTTGGCAACTATTAAGAATTTTTTTCCAAAAGTTAAGGGTTCCACATACTACTCTACTCTAGAGCACATATTTTCTCTTTTTGCCCAATCTACATAACATCTACATTTTCACAAAGGCTATTTTTTAAATTTTATTTTTAAAAGTTGCAGCAATGCTCTAAAGAAGGATTCGGGTCTTTTCATTGTATATTTGCCAAGTTGGAAATAAAGCAAGATATAGGATTATATATATAAAATTATATATGTGTTGTATATATGTACTGATATATTCCTATATATTTGCACCCACAATTAAAGACCAAATTTATCTCTATGACCTAAACTATTTTAAAAAATAACTCACAATAGGCTACTATTTGTTATTCAACAAACATGTCATATTTTGCTCAATTTTGGTCTAATCAATTTTTTTAAATGTTAATAATTTGATGAAGTTATCATGTTTTTTACCAGTATTTTCTAAGGTATCATTTTATACAACTTTCTTAATCCAAGTTAAAGAGTATATAAATTAATTAATTTGGTTTTATTTGGGTTTGAAAATTTACTAAAGTGCAAATTTCATGTAAAGATATAGCAGTTTTAAACGAAGGAAAATAAAAAATTAGAATTGTAATTTTCTTATTTATATACTCCTTGTATGGTTGAACTTATCCTCATATTTAGATGAGTTAGTTTTTATATACTATCATGAAACCATATAAATTTGATATTATTTAATTAAGGATGATTTAATGAAAAGACTTCTTAAGTTCTAGGTATGAGTTATTGGTTAGCACCAATTTTTTTTTTCCAACTAAAGCATTTAGTAGGTCTTACTTTACATTTAAACATGTCCTACGTCATATGTTCCTCTCCATATGTTTTTCTCTATTGAACATCCAATATTTTACTTCTTTAGTAATATCATATGTGCTTACAAATACATGAAGTAAAAATTATTGAATGACATTGTTTAATGTTAAAAATGAAGGTAGCCACTACTAAAAAACAGGCAAAAATCGACTGCCAAAAGCGTCGGTTTTTCAGTGAAAACCAACGAAAAATCGACGCAACACGTTTGTCTATTTACGTTACATCGGTTATGTAAAAAAAAAAAATTAAAAAACCGACGGACTCTGTCGATTTTTTTTTAATTTTTTTTTTGAAAATAAAATAATGAAATGTAGCAACTTGGAATCGAACCCGGGTATGTTCCTTGGCATTAAAGGCTCTACCACTAGACCACTCATGTTCTTTGCTCAAATACTTACATTGATTTAATTTATACTGTTTTTTCACTCTAAAAACCGCGGAAGATATTTTTATAAAAAAATAAAAAACCAACGGAGTCCGTCAGTTTATTTTAGACAACAATATAAAAAAAAATTATATTTTTTGCAAATTTTTGCGCAAAAAATTATCGACGCAGTTGGTCGGTTTTCTTAAAAAAAAAAAGATTTAAAAAAATTATCTAAAAACCTACGGAATCGGTCGATTTTTCCGTCTGTTTTTGCCAGTTTTTTTAGTAGTAAGCGTTATTAGTCAAGATTAGATAATCTTTAAAATATCCTGTTTGATTAACTAAAAAATCAATCTTTTTAAGCATAAAGCAGATATGAATAACTAAATTAATTCTTGAGGTTCATTTTATGAATTTAGGTTATTTATTGAATTTCTTCTAAAACTAAGATTAAAAAACACATTTGACAAGCATAAAGCCTTGACACATAAAATAATGAGTGAAAATTAATAAATATCAAAAGAAATCTATTTCTATCTATAATAAAAATCGCATGCTCACAAATTACAAAAATAATTTTCAATGTATGATCTTCGCTGAGTTGTAATTTAATATCATACTTTATCATGTTAGTTTATAGAAATCACGCGCCCTTCTGGTATTTTCTAATTCCTACCAAACTTATTTCCTCATATTTTAAAAAAAAAAAAAAAAAAAAACTACTCCAATTATATGACAAACAAACTTTCAAAATATGATTAACCTGCATTTACATTAAATTAATTATGTATTTAAAAAAGTGAGACAAATTAACTTATTTGATAAAACTTATGCATTATTTTTAAATTTTGAATTTGGACGCGGGCTTTGCACGGTCCTCCGACAACTATATTATATATATATATATATATGTTGCTGACAAGACTAGGAGACGAGACCGTGACAATGGGTATTCCTTCCCATTCCAACAAACGAAACATATGACTGTTTGTTGGGGAAAACCACGAGCGTCCATTCAACATTTCTCGCACTGGTTTTTCTCTCCAACCTATTCCTTGTTTTCTCCATCTACGTAGGAAAAGTAAACCTCAGACATAATTTCCTCAATTGATGTACCTACGTGTGTTGAGAACATGTGACAAACGCAGAATTTAGCGTAAGTGGCCGTTGCAATGGTTTAGTTCTACCGGTTATTTTAAGAAATTTATACATAAACTTTTCGGTTATGCTATTGTGTATAATTAAAAATAGATTTTTCGAAATCGTCCCAATTATCTTTGTTTTCTTCAATATTGGTACAGTTCTGTAATTTAATTTTAAAATGTCATATAAGGCACGCACTATTATTAAAATGTCCTATTTCTTGCGTATAATATTAACGAGCAAGTAAGTTTTATCACAAGAGGTTGCAGGCCATAAATTGCAAAATGGAATAATATGCCTTAACTAAATATAAAATGTGTCCTCCACATGGGCTTTGTTGGTGGTCTTTTTCTCCACACAGAAAACCTAAAAGCTAGTAAGGGAGGAACGCGGGGGGAGGGGTTGTGGGGTTGGGTGGGACAGGTAGCACACAATATTTTTTGGGGCAAAACCGCTTTCTATGGGCGTCATTTTACTGGTAGACCCAATTATAATTGGTGTACGAGTGAAAAGGTGACGGTCCAAAACTCGATTTTGTGTACGATTGTTATTATTACTATTCTTTTTTCTTTATTTGGTTAGGAAGGACTACTGACTAATAGAAACGTAAGTCATGTTGGTTGTTGCCATGCACTCTTCCTTTGTTTTTGCCTCCATGCTCTTCTCGTCAGGCTATTCTAAAAGTAATCTTCATATTGTACAATTTTTTTGTTTTTGATCGATATTCAGAATTAATTGATGTGACTAATCTGGATTCTGCCGGGCCATTAAGAAAGTAAACATTTCTTATAAAAGAAAAATCATTGATTTTAAGATTTGAACGCAAACCTCTAATTAAGGACAAAAAAGAAAATGATAACCATCTCATCATGAATTACTGACAAAGTTTTAAGTTTCGTTAAGGATTTAAAGAAAGTTAAAGTGGCACATCATATTTGAACCAACAATCCCAAAGTAATTACCGAGTCACATTTACCAATATATTAATAATTTTCAGCTAAGGAAATTCAATTGAACCGTTTAGCACCACAAGTGCTAATAGTACTAATCTAATATGAACGAAGAGGAATATGTGTGAATTGCGTGTGGTGGCTGATATATAGTTGCGAGATTGCATCTTTGCTTGTTCTATTGGAGAAGAATTTACCACAGACATGAGTGTTCCAGCATGGCCTTGCTGCGCTGTAGTTGGCTCTGATGTTGAGGAGAATATTTCCTTTTTCATGATTGATAAGAATAAAACAATTACGTGTCCAATCAATGTAAAAAGGTTAGAAGGTTAATTCCTACAGTGTCTCAGCACCATACTGTTTTCCCCTTTTCTTCTTATAAAATTTTGACCCAAAAAAAAAATAGACGACCAGATTCATTCTAGTTCTAGTCTAATAGGAACTCAAGTAGATTGATATATAAGAATTTCGTTTAGTTGAGACTATGACACTATAGGGAATTAGAGTTCAGTTGTAGCAATTGTACTGAACAATAGTTGTATTTGGAAGCAAGGAATAGTTTTCTATATATGTTTCTGATATTTAGTAAGACGGAATTCATTTTTCATGAAAAATATTTTTCATCGTAAAGAGGAACATGTCATACAAGTTGCGGTACTAATTACTAGTAGTATATTAATGGCCAGCTCTCAAAGAGATGTGATCCTTTATGGTAAGACTAGTGAAACAGGAAGCGCGGTTGTAAACGCCATCAGTAGATTTATACTAATTGACACTGTTATAAATTTATTCAAGATAGAATAGATTAAAATTTCTAGTGTCAAAGATATGATAATTAATTTATATGTCTAATTAAATCATAATTATAAATATTTTTGTTAGAAGTAGAACTTAGATGAACTACATTTCTCATTAGCATATCTTCCAAATGATAAAATTAAAAAAGATGTGCACATATATGAGCAGAACTCTAGTACATAAATTTGGATCTCTTAGTAGACTTATTATTAAATACAAGTCTTTAAGTATTTTGATATATTTATTCAATAATAATAGAGCTTTTGTATTTCTAAAATTCAAGCTCCAATAGACTTGGCCAAATTCATAATTAGCGGTAGTAATTCAACTCAAAATCTTTTGATCTGACAAAGCTATAAATAATAAACCCATATTCCAGTTACTCATCTAAAACACAAGTTCAACACATAATGAAATAAGTTTATTCGAATTAAAAAAAACAGCAATTCAAACACAATTCGCTCGTTTTCATTGCAACTAAATCTTGTAACTTTAACTATGACAAAACTAAGTTGGAATTTTTCGAATCAATCAATTCAGTCTAGAAGAAACATCCCCTATTCATGGACAATTTATCATTGTGACAACCAACGAAAAAGAAAAAATAATTTCTTACATAAAGTAATAAACAAAGAAGAAATGAAACCAAAAAAAATAAAATCAAAAGAAGCACATAGACAATGCATATTAAGTAAAATTACACCGTCTAAATACCTAAGTGATAAGGAAAAAAGAAGATAACTTTACATGAAGAGCAGCTCATTTCGCAACCACTCATAATTCTCTCCGACTTCTTCAAAGTGCACCATCTTCTTGGACACCTTTGTCTCTTCAAAGTTTCGCTTTATTGGAAGAATCACCCATTTTCTCAAATTTTATTCTCAGTTCTTCAAACAGAAATACACTTGCTAAGTTAGTTACGTACTTTTTTAAATTTTTTGGATCTTTCTCCTCAAAGACTTAATATTAGATTTTGCTACTTTTATGTGACCCACTATTAAAGGGAAAAGAAAACAAAAAAAAAAATGTTGTAATAGTTTAAGAAACCATCCCTTGATTGATACTACGGTTTGTTGGCTTGATATTAAGAGCGATTTCTTTGGCATCAAACTTTCATATGATAAAACGTCATGGAAGATATTAATTTATTTTGAATCTGCTTAAATAGAAAGACACCACACCTATTAGACAATGATACTGCTCTAATACAAATAAAATGAGCAGAAAGACATCACACCTATTAGACATTGATGCTGCTCTAATACAAATAAACATTGATGCTGCTCTAATACAAATAAAAGTAACAATAAAAGAAGATATTAAAAGAAATGGAAAGATTTATGAATATACCGATTAATTTCACCAAAAAGTAAAGCAATATGTTGTTACAGAAAAACTACCAAATTAAATCACTTTGAATGAAGTTTATAAACAGAAGGAAAGAATTGATAGGAAAATAAATTATTATTACAATAGAATTAACTTGCCTCTAAAAATATTCCTTTGGGTGACAAGTTTCATAGTCAAGATACCAACATGAAAGAGGAGCTATACATTTTGTCGTTATGGCAACGCTGGAGAAGAACCAATCTTCACTTTTGAGTATGAAATTGTGGAAAAACACAAATGATATATGGATATATTATTCGGAAAAGGGCTAAAATTACCCTTGAACTTTGAAAAATAGTTCATTCATACCCTTCGTTATACTTTAGGGCCAAATATACCCTTACAGTTATACTATGGGATCAATTATACCCTTCTGTGTAACTATTGCCACGTGGCATCATCTCAGCCCTTCAAAATTATTTTACCCTCAAATAATTTTTTTACCCACTAAGGATTGTTGTAAAATTACAAATATTTAATAGGGACATTAAATAGAGAAGGGAAAAAAACAAGATTACTATTAGACTATTGCCTATTGGTATACGGTTACAGAGGTAGATGAAAATGTATAATTAAGAGGTGTAATTAAGAGAATTAAGAGAACGACTTTTAAATTTTTGAATACATAGAATTAATTTTTAAATGAGGGGAAAATCCAAAAAAAGGAGAAAAAAGATAATGGTTTTCTAGGCCATAGAGAGGTGTCACATCACCTTGTCTATGCCTAGCTTTATTATATATATAGACTCTCATTAGACGGTACCAAAGATTTCAAAAGTAGTTCATTTTTATACGCTAACAATGTAAAAATTGATTATCCCATTTGGTCTCTAAAATAAAGTATATTAATTGGCATAATGAATAGAGTTGATAATTTGAGAAGAACGACCTTCTAAATCCATTAGGTACGTATTAATACTGATTACAAAACTTACATTATTAATTATTGAGATCGGATGTGAGTGGACCAATTTGTCTGGTCACGTCAGTGAGTCGGTGAATCCCTACATCGGTGGGAACCCTATTCTATTCTAATTGTAATAGGTTTGGTCTATTTATGGTGAACTTGTAATTATGGTAATATAGGATTTGTAGTTCTATTATAATAGGCTTACCTTATTAGACTAGGATAAGAAGGACCTTACTTGTATATAAGGAGGTCATTATGATGAATATAAAGCAAAAACAATTCTCCTATTATTCTTGTCTCTTGAAATTCTATTCTCTGTCTCGATTTTAACATGGTATCAGAGCCACATTAGAAAGAACACAAAAATCCTAAAACAATGACAGGTGACGGAAAACCGGCGATAAAGGCAAAGGAATCATAGGTGAAGAAAACAAAACTCAAAGAAAAAACAACCTCTCTCTATGACATTACGTCGAATGATAATCCTGGAATTGTGGTGACACAAGTCCAACTGAAAGGTGAAAATTATGAAGAATGGGCTAGATCTATGAGGACAACCTTAAGAGCAAGGAAGAAATTCGGCTTCGTTGATGGTACAATCAAGAAGCCGGAGGAAGAGTCGCTGGACTAGGAAGACTGGTGGACTATAAATTCACTGTTGGTGTCGTGGATTTGCAACACCATAGAACTAATGTTTCGCTCAACAATTTCACACAAAGAGGAAATGGAAGAATTATGGACGAGCATCCAAGAGTGGTTCGCCATTATTAACGGCTCTCAGATGCAACAACTAAAGAAGGAACTTGTCAAGTGAAAGCAGAAGGAAAGGACCATAGTGGATTACTACGGAAACTCACTAAGCTGTGGGAGGAATTGGCAAATTACGAACAGATTCCAACTTGTAGTGCGGAAAATGCACGTGCAATCTAGGAATGGTCCTAGAAGCTAAAAGAGAAGAAGAAAAAATGCATCTTTTCCTTATGGGATTGGATGAAGCAATGTATGGAACAGTGAGGTCGAACATATTAGCCCAGGAACCGTTGCTATCATTACACAAGGTCTATTCGAAGCTGGTGCAAGAAGAGCGTGTGAGAGGAATCACACTACAAAAGGAAGAACAGAGTGAAACCTTGGCTTTTGCTGTACAAGAGAGAAATTCTTACAGTGACCAAGGTGAAGGAAACACGATGGTGCATTCTGCCATATTGCAAGAGATTCGGACACGTTATGGACAGATGTTTTCAACTCATTGGCTATCTGGATTGATGGCCAGGAAAATAAAAAGAGACAAAAAAATAAAGGAAAAGGACTGGGACACCACAACAGAATGAAAGAGTCGAAAGAAAACATCGTCACATTCTTAATGTAGCGTGAGCATTGAGATTTCAGGGTGATCTTCCGATCAAATTTTTGGAGAGAATGTTTTTTGACTGCGGGATATTTGATCAATAGAACACCATCTTTTATTTAGAACGGGAAAACCCCCTATGAAATTTTATAGGGGGAAGCGCCCCATTATGATCACTTAAGGGTGATAGGGTCACTATGCTATGCACACGCAAAGGGAAGAATAAGGGACAAGTTTGAGAGTCGGAGTCGTAGGTATGTTTTCTTGGGATACCCCTATGGAAGAAAAGGATTGGAGATTGTATGACCTAGAGAACGATGAATATTTAGTCTCAAGATATGTGGACTTCTATGAGACTAAGTTCCCTTTTGCTGTAGGATCGGGTAACTTGGTCGACAATATAGAAGTGATCCCGAATGAAATGGAGGGAGAAAGAAACCAACAAAACTTCGAAGAATACCAAACTGATAATGTAGGTATAAACGAAACTAGGATGGACGAAGTACGGACATCGAATACCAAACCTGCGGATCAACCAGAATTAGACCGGATAGATATCGGTCCAGATAGAGAAAACGTGGAGGAAGTACAGACGGAAGGTGTTCGGGCGAATGAAATGCCACCGAAATAACAATTGGTTCGGGGTAAATGTCATAAGCATGGATTGATTTCGGTTGCACGACTACGTCGCTGAAATATTTCGGAAAGAAAGTCCATCAACGCGTCCCCCGATCCTCAGCAACCCTCATGTGCGCCTTATACTTTAGCTCACCATATATTTTGTGATAGTTTTTCCTCACAACACCAAAGCTTTGGTGCAGCAATCACCAAAGGAACCGAGCCAAAAACCTTCTCAGAGGCAATGAAAAAGGAATATTGGAGAAAAGCCGTGCAGCAAGAGATCCGAGCATTAGAGGACAATGTAACGTGGACATTAGAAACATTATCGTCAGATAAGAAAGCGCTCGGATGTCGATGGGTGTACAAGATCAAGTACAACTCTGACGGCACAATCGAGCGATATAAAGCTTGGTTGGTCATTTTTGAAAATAAACAGGAGGAAGGAATTGACTACAATGAAACATTTGCTCTGGTCGCTAAGGTAGTAACTATTCGGACCTTCTTGGCAGTTGCGACTGCGAAAAATTGGGGATTGCATCAGATGGATGTTCATAGTGCCTTCTTGTACGGTGACCTTACGGAGAAAGCTTATATGAAGTTGCCACTAGGATTTCGTGTTCCTGGTCCCGGTCAAGTATGTCGACTCCGGATATCTTTGTATGGTTTGAAACAAGACTACGGTGCTAGTTTGCGAAATTGTCAAGTGCTTTAATGAAATATGGGTTCAAACAGTCGTACTCGAATTATTCTCTCTTCACGATGCACCGAGGAGGTATGCAACTTAACGTCTTAGTCAATGTGGATGACTTGATAGTGCCATTGAACGATTCAAAGAATATCTCCGCGCATGTTTTCACATGAAAGATTTGGGCCCTCTAGAGTATTTTACGGTCGTTGAAGTTGCAAGTGAACCAACTAGGTTATTTCTCTGTCAACGAAAATATGCCTTGGATATAATCTCTGTGTCCAAATTACTGGGAGCTAAACCGTGAGCCAAATTGGGAGATCCGGAACCATACCGATGTTTGGTCAGTAGATTGATATACCTTAGTTTTACGCGAACTGAGTTGTCATATTACGTGCATGTCTTGTCCCAATTCATGCAACAACCGAAGGAAACACACTGGAACGCTGCTCTCCGTTGGTGTGTCTGTGTCCAAATTACTGGGAGCTAAACCGTGAGCCAAATTAGGAGATCCGGAACCATACCGATGTTTGGTCAGTAGATTGATATACCTTAGTTTTACGCGAACTGAGTTGTCATATTACGTGCATGTCCTGTCCCAATTCATGCAACAACCGAAGGAAACACACTGGAACGCTGCTCTCCGTTGGTGTGCTACTTGAAGAAGAACCCAAGACAAGGCATTGTGTTGAGAAAAGATTGTGATCCTAGTTGTACGGCCGGCGGGATTCGAACTGGATTGGATGACCGTTGACTCAAAAATCACTAACCGGTTGGTTTATTTCCCTCAAGAAGTCACCCATATAATGGAAAATCAAGAAGCAACACATTGTCTCTCGCTCGTCAGCGGAGGCGGAATACCGATCAATGGCAATGACAGTTTGTAAATTGAAATGGTTAAACGAAATTTTGCATAGTTTGGGGGTTGAACATAAATCTCTGAACATTGAAGTCGACTGTCACTATGTCCTGGACGCACTCCAATCCGGTATAATACTTCCCATTCATGTGTCAACCAGTGAGCAATTCGTCGATGTGTTTACAAAGGCTTTGGGCAAATAGCAGAATCAATATTTGCTTGGCAAGTTGGACATTCAGGACCCTCATGCTCCAACTTAATGGGGGTATTGAGACCGGGTCACCGGACTAGTTTGTCCGGTCACGTCAGTGAGTAGGTGAATCCCTATGTCGGTGGGAACCCTATTCTAGTCTAATTGCAATGGGTTTGGTCTATTTATGGTGAATTTGTAATTGTGATAATATGTGATTTGTAGTTCGATTATGATAGAGTTACCTTATTAGACTAGGGTAAGGAGGACCTTATTTGTATATAACTTATAAGGAGGTCATTATGATGAATACAAAGCGAAAAGAATTCTCCCATTATTCTTGTCTCTTAAAATTATCTTCCCTGTCTCGATTTTAATATCAATGCATATTTATGTCTTAACATAAATCCTTCGGAAAAATATACATAAATGCGCCATATGTTGAGTTGTAAATATGTGGCAATTAACCTCGTCACTTTAGATGATATGGAGAGATATAGCAAATCAATTATGATTCTGTTGTTACTAATTAACAGTGCATCTTCTACAATGTCAAAATAATTTTTATGACGGTCACTTTATGAAGATCGTCTGTAAGATAGAGGAAAATTAAAAGGAGAACCTAATTAATTAATTGAGAAAACTGTTATGCAAATAAAATTAGAAAACAAAAAGGAGGTGGAACTCGAGGATCATGATGTGATTATGATAGCTGATTTTGAATAGGCCAGTGCATAATCTTGCTTTAGATTTTGATAATGACGTGAAAATGACTATGTAGATTAGCCATAATGTTTCAATTATGATGTTTTTACTTTGTCTTTTGAAGTCCATTAAGGTTTTGGTAAATTATTTTTATAGTGCATGGTTTTAACGGAACTCTACTTTTTTAATTCATGGTAATTAATTTTCAAAAATCTGAAAGGTCATGGAACGTAGGGTGAATTACCAGTACAAAGTATCTGTAAGAGCCCATGTATCACTCAGAACTAGGGCTGCTTATCGGACGGATTAGATGGATAATTACTCTTAACTGTTTGGCTTATCGGTTATAGGCTTTTAAATGTACTAATCTGCTAGCCAATCGATAAGATATCGGTTGGTCCGATATTGGATTAGCAATTATCGGACGGTTATCGAGCAGTGTATCGGCTAAAAAACATACAAATATTGGCTCTTTGTGTTTAATCGTATATTTATGCCACCGAGAACAATAAGCTAGAAATGATCAAATCCTTACTCTGGACTATTATGGCTCTGCACGTTACATAAAAATTAATGTTTAAGAGCTATTCATCATGCCAAGTACTGTTTTGACCCTGTTTGATCGGTTAAAAGCTCTTCCTATCCAATGTGTGTACTGGAATTTGGTAAATGCTAGAATTCCTACTTTGTTGTTACTGGAGAAGTGACAAGGTCGAGGAGTCTCTGGAGCAAATGGGTTAAATTGGAAAAAGAAGATATGATTGCTCGTTATTTTCTAAGAAGTGAATAGAATATTAAATCTGAATGGGGCTTTAGATTTAGAGTTTACAATAGATACTTTATATATTTAGGGTTAAAAATGTAATTATGATAATTTTTAAAGGGTTAACGGTTTACCCGATAAAGAAATTGAGTAATCCGCCCTCACAACGATAAATCGTTAATTATAACATGTTAATCTGTTCACCAACAGCTAACCCGATAATCCAATATTAATAAGCCAATAAGCTAATTTTGCGGTTAGGTTATTGATTACGGTTCGGTTTTTAAGGTTGTTCAGAACCGAACCGTAACAAATAACCCAACTGCAAAATTGGCTTATTAATATTGGGTTATCGGGTTAGCGGTTGGTGAACGGATTAAAATTTTAGAAATGATCCGCCCGATAACCCTCCGGATAAATTCTAGTGTACTCTTCCGGATAAATCGGACGGATTAGACGGATAATTACTATTTATGCCACCGAGACCACTAAGCTAGAAATGATCCGCCCGATAACCCTCCGATAATTGTTAATCCAATACTGAACCAACCGATATCTTATCGGTTGGCTAGCAGATTAGTACATTTAAAAGCTGATAACTGATAAGCTGAACAGTTAAGAGTAATTATCCGTCTAACCAGTCCGATAAGCAGCCCTAACCCTACTTAGAATAGTCAAATTGATACTTCAATTTACGAAATATCAATTAATTTTTATCTAAATAATAATATAGCTAATTTACTTCTGTCCCCAGATCTAGTTAATATGGCTGTTTTTGCACATTTCAAGCCCATATGACTAATAAAGAGAATCATGAAGATCTTAGTGAGGGACAATATCTTTTTGATAATAGAAGGATAAAAAGAAAAAAATATATGACAATTGTAACAAAAACTAAGAAATAATTTGGCTTCTTAGCTTGTATCAAAGTCTTAAATTCAAGGGAAGATTTAGAATTAGAATTAGAATTTAAAATTTGTTGAAAGTATATATTTTTGAAATTTTAAATATATCTTTTTAAATCCGTGAATTTATCCGGAAGAGTACACTAGGCTCCATCCTTCTCCCTTCAGACAGAACCTAAGAAACAAGTCTAAGAGAAATACATCTAAGGTTTTGATCCCAATGCAGAGATAATCACCATCACCCCATATTCTATATATGTAAAAATATTCATAATTAATTCTCCTAACCTGAGAACTAGTTTGTAAATTTATGGCCGATAATTTGCCTGGTTAATTTAGGTGAGTAAATCCGTTTAAAGAAGATGCTATACATGTGAAGACTGTAAAGTTGGGAAGTTTCTCTGCTTATTTAGGGAAATGCATTATTTCTTAGTAGAAAATGAGAAGTTAATGTCATATTTGTAGTATACTTGGCACTTGGCAGTGCTTCAGAGTTCAGATTTGATTCTCCTCCGTTTTATTCTTTTCTAAAATATTAAATATTTGTCCTTGCAGTCCTCAAAAGTCTTATTAACCATCATGGAATATTGTTCTCTAAATCTTGTTTTTTGTAACAGGTGCCATCATTTAACCTCCCTGGGTCATGACTAGGAAGGTAAATGGTTCACGTGAGAACATACCAATGTTGACAAAAGGAAAACCTATTAGTACTAAACAAAATTCTCGAGCAAATTAAACTAGCATGGTGAAAAAAAGAATATCAGCATATGATTTAATTACTTATATACATTGATAGCATAAATATTTATATTTTTAGTATCAACGTATTTATATCTATCATAACAATTAGCAGTCTATCTTATATTTTAGGTTATTAATTTTAATTTTTTTTTTGAATAAACCCATCTATAGTCCCTTGTGGTCGTCAAGATTTTTCACTTGAACACCTTAACTAAACCTTGCTTCATTTAGACACCTGAGGTAGGACCCAACTGTGCCATTTAGACATTTTTCGCTGACTCAGTCAAATATGTAAAGAGCGTGTAACACACTCGATGACGTGGCAAAGTAGCAAATTAACTGATTACTTTTGGCATTTGGGTCCGAAATAATAGTTAAAACTGAATATTTTTCACCAAAATAAAAAAAATTATTTTCTAAACAAACTCCACATACTTTTCCAAATGAATAGCTTTTGCCGGGAAAAAAATTCTGCTGAACTTTTTTTAAAATTTTCAGATCTGTTTTTCGTTTTTTAGGCTAAAATTTTCAAAAAGGTGGAGGGGTCAGTGGGAAAGAATATGAGGTGGGGGGATGCCGGAGAAGAAGACAAATAGGGGGTGGCTGATTTTTTTAAAACCTAAAATTCATTTTTTTTATTTTGATTTTAAACCAAATGCTCTCAGAGAATGGTGGCGGTCTTCATTTTTCCTAGTGGAGCGAGATAGCACTGGTGGAAGGTTTGTTAATGGTAGAATATTAAATGGAGAAGAAAGAGAAAAAGAATAAAGATGAAAAAGAAGAAGGAAATAAAAAGAACTAAAAAAAATTATTTTTTTAGCCTTCCCACGCGCCTATTTTGTGTGAAAACTACGCAACTTGCCAAGTCAACGAAAAGTGTCTAAATGCCACAGTCGAACCCTACCTCAGGTGTCTAAATGGAACATAATTTAGTTGAGATATCTAAGTGAAAAATCTTGACGACCTCGAGGGCTGTCGATGGATTTGGCCTTATTTTTTTGGTGATCCGATGGTGTAACGCATCAGTGTACATGAGTTAAACTAACCAAAGATATACCTGGAGAGAGTAGATACATACACACATATAAATGACACTTGTTAATGATGCTTTTTGTCCTGATTTTCTCCATGCTTGTTTTCTCATGTCCATATACATGGGTGGTTATTGCCTCTACATTCTAATCATCTCTTTCACAGTAAAACACCTTGTTTTTGTCTATTTAAAATCGGCCAGTAGCTAGTGACCTATTACCCTATTCACATTATTATTCTTCAAATTTTATCTTGCTTTTGTTCTTTTGCTGACATGTAATGCTTCGCTAATCGGAGTCTAAATAGGGTTAAGCCATAACCTACCTCGAAGTCGAACAGGAGCCACGAACCATCTCTATGAAAATGCTCACAAATAAAGAGGAAAATCCAAAACCATGAAAGAAAGGTTGAAATTAAACCTCCCCGCAGCAGAGAAAGAAATTACAAACCTCAAATTGACTTCGCGAGAAACAGCACAACATATTCTTGTTTCATATTGTTGGAAATAATAATCAAAATTGTAGGAAACCAATTTGATTAAGATTTGGTATTTTAGTTCTAGTTAGAATTTATAGTCAAATTAATATAAGAATAGGTTTTCTGTTTTGAGTTAAAGTAGGTTTCTTACTGTTATAAATAGGGGGTGCTACTAGCTATTTTCATAATAAGAGAAAACAAGAGAAAATAAGAGATATTGTAGAGATTCAAAGAGTCTACCAATAAAATATTTTTCTTCAAATTGGTATCAGAGCTTCTACAATCCTGGTAGAGAATCAAATAGCTTCCGCTGCTGGCGGCGGCACTAGCCAATATATGCCGCCCGTCTGGCCAAGAATTACGTAGGCAAACGTCAGCTCAATGACATATGCATGAAGAATAATCATGTTGAGAGTTATCGAGAGAAATATTGCAGTTTAAATAGATGCAAACAAGCACAAGAGGAAGGAATGGTCTTCTCTAAACGTTGAAAAAGTGGGGCCTAAAAAAAAGGTGTTGGTGACATGTACATCAACGGGGTTAGAGACAAGTGCTTCAACAAAATTGAGTGTTGGTGACAAAGTGCATCAACGGGGTTGGAGACAAGTGGTTCTACAAAATTTGGTGTTAGTACAAGTGCATCAGCAGGGTTGGAGACAAGTGCTTCAATAAAAAATTGGTGTTGGTGACAAGTGCATCAACGGGGTTGGAGACAAGTGCTTCAACAAAAATTAAAGGTTGGTGACAAGTGCATCAATGGGGTTGGAGACAAGTGCTTCAAAAAATTTAGTGTTGGTGACAAGTGCTTCAACAAAATTTGGTATTGGTGACAAGTTCATCAACGGGGTTGAAGATAAGTGCTTCAACAAAAGATGGTGAGTGACGGTTGAAGAGCAAGTGTTTCAACAATTGATGGGTTGGAAACAAGTACCTCAGCAATTTGAAGATGGTGACAAGTGGATCAAGAATTACATATACAGTTTTGAATTATGAGAGAATGTTGAAAATAATAATCAAAATTGTATAAAACCAAATTTGATTAGGATTTGGTATTTTAGTTCTAGTTAGGATTTAAAGTTAAATTAATATAGGAATAGGTTTTTTTGTTTTGAGTTAAAGTAGGTTTCTTACTGTTATATATAGGGGTGCTACTAGCTACTTTTATAATAAGAGAAAATAAGAGTGAACAAGAGAAAATAAGAGATATTGTAGAGATTCATAGAATCTACCAAGGAAATATTTTCCTTCATATATTTAATTTTTCCCCTAAAAAACTTATCTTGGACAATGTGGACTGTACCTGTGAGCTTGTTTCGGATCACACAGAGAGATATCACTTGAATGTAGCACAAGTAGATTTTACTACAACGACTCTTTGTTTCTCGATCATAGTATTTCTCATGTAGTTTCTTATCTATTGATTTATGTTATTATCTACTGTCATTTGTTATTTGCTAAGCGTATTGTTTTGCCGTAGTTACTGTTTTTTTTTTACCAGCTTTGTTTTTGTTTTATCCTTAGCCTAGGGTCTATCGAAAACAGCCTCTCTACTTCCCAAGGTAGGGTAAGGTCTGTGTACACAACACACTCCCCAGACTCACTTATTGAATTATACTGGGTATGTTGTTGCATTTTTTTTTTTTTTGGTTATGGCAGTCAACAATGTTACCATTAAATTGTGAAAGAGAGAAACCTGTGGAAGCCTTTAAAATATTTAGTGGGCTTGGTCTTTCGGCATTTCCCATAAAAACTCAAAAGTAATCCAACGGGCTGAATGTTACCAAGATTGGATGGGCCCAATTGTCAGTCCATATAAGCTTCTCCATGTTCCGTAACTACTGTACATGTCAGCCTATTGTCACTTTTTATTCTTGCAACTGAATTTGGTCTGGGATATTGGTTATTTTAAAGTTGTCCTCCGATTTGTTCCAAGTTGACGCTTAATTAATAGAATTAAAATATAAATAAGTAAACATACAAAGAAGTAAAGAGGATTCAACATATAGTATGTTAACATAAAAATAGTTTACCAATTTAAATAGTATAATTTCCAGCCAAGGGTATCAAACGACACTCCTGGGACAAAGATAGCTCCGCCACTATTTGAAAGATTTAGTTGATATACAAATCTATGAATAGAAAAGCAAAAACAGGTGAATCTAATAGAAGCTAGAGATCCTAATTAAGCCTAAGCCTGAAGAATCTGGCTTATTTTTTATTTTAAAAAAAAATCCATTATTCATTAAAAACATTTTTTGTCAAACAAAGTCTATTGTCATTTTTAGTAAAAGGTTTCTTTGCCTCTCTGTTTGTCCAATACTAACATTCTGAGCGCCTAATATTAACAATTTCAGATGTGGGAAAGAAGCCAAGAAGTGCCGGAAGAAGATCCTATGATGGGTTTCTGCATATATGCTAGCTGTAACATATATCACGGGTAGAATTTGAGGGCTAAACAAGGAAATAGACATGAATTTGAGGAAAAAGAAGAGGGCTCTGGAACAAGAGATGATATTTATGGTGAATTTGAGGATCACTCTGTAAGCATGCATTTTACTGAAGGGGGAATTTATAGACAAAATAATAGGGCGCGTGAATCTATGGTCTCTCCATAAAATTATGTAATTTATGTATATATTTTTTAAAAGTGGTATAGTATTATCTGTTGGCAATCATTCTACAAGAAGGGTAAATAGTTCATTTAGTTGAATGTTGAGTTATTTACTGCAGAGACTAGGGACCAATATTCACTTTATATATTTTTTCTGTTTTTTTAGTGGTGCATGCACCCGTGTTAAAGAAATCTTAGATTCGCCATTTATTTTTAGGGAAAATGACAAAGGGTATACTTAAGACTCTTTATTACAAAATATATAGATAGTTTTCTTTATTTACAAAATATAAAGATATTTTACGAAACATGACGGATTTTCATATATTTTTCATTTTTTTTTCTAGAAAATAATTTTTTTTAAAATATTTTTTAAAATTTTTTATAAATATTTTAAATTTTTTAAAAAAAAATATTTTTTTTTCTTTGCTCAAAGGCTTAAAAAATTACCTCAAAAATATTTGTGTATGAAAGCTGTATGAAATGTGTATATGTGAGCAAAATTTTTAATATAGTTTTCATACACAAAATTGTGAGCGAAAACTTTAAGCCTTGAATATTGTATGAAAGTTGTTGTTGTTGTTGTTGTTGTTTTTTTTTTTTTTTTTTTTTAATAATAATAATAATAAATCATCAACAAGGATAAGTACAAGCAAGGGGGGCTAGGCCTTACCTTACCATGAAAGTTGTTACAATGTTGTTGTAGTTGTATTAATTTTCTAGACACCTACTATGAACTTTATATACGAAAAATGTGAATGAAATTCTAAGTCTTGAGTGAGATATACACATTTCATTCCATTCTCATACATAAAATTTTAAGCGTAATGTTTAAGCCTTGATCGAAATATACACATTTCATACGTTTTTCATACACAAAATTTGAGCGAACTTTTTAAGCCTTGAGCAAGATATACACATTTCATACACAAAAAATTGAGCGATTATTTTAAGTCTTGAATGTTGTATCAAAGTTGTATACAATGTTGTTGTAGTTGTATTAATTTTACAAAAATCTAACATTTACACGAAAATGTGAGCGAAATTCTAAGCCTTGAGCGAGATACAGATTTCATACCGTTTTCATACACACAATTTTGAGCGCATTTTTTAAGCCTTGAACGAAATATACACATTTCATACATTTTTCATACCGTTTTCATACACGAAAATTTGAGCGAACTTTTTAAGCCTTGAGCGAGATATACACATTTCATATATAAATTTTTGAGCAAAAAAATATTTATATAAAAAAAAAAGTATGTTTTTTATAGGATTTATAATGTTATGTTTTGTAAATAGAAAACTATCGTCACGTTTCATAAATATTTCTCCTCAATATGTATATATACATACTTTACCCATATTTTTACACTAGTTGCTGGTGGCCCGTGAATTCAAAATATAAAAATAGCATTTTTTTGCGCAGATTGGTCTTTAATTTTTGTCCCTACTTCTCATTTAATGAAAACTTGAGAGCCAAAATATCATTATTCGCTGGTCTACGAAACCAAAGATTCTGGGTTTGATCCCCCGCAGAGTATAAAAAAAAAATCGCAAGGCAAAGTTGTGTAGAAATGAAGTTATCCGACATAAGTTGTGCAGTAACTAATTCACATGGCATAAGTTCTGTAGAAATGAAGTTATGCTGGATAATTTAATTCTTACAGAACTTATCCCAGACAAGGCAAAGTTTCTATGTAACATTTAAAAAAATTCATTAGATTATGACATAGATTAGCATTGAGTAAACATATAACATGTGTGTTGAACAATAAATAGTAGCCTAAAGAAATTCAAAATAAATACATTTTGGGTTATTTCTTAAAATAGTTTGGGTCATAGAGATAGATTTAGTCATTTCACTATGGTGCAAGTATATAAGGGTATATTTGTATAAATATATAAATATAACACTTATATAATTTTAGATACATAATCCTATCCATTCCTCTATTTTATTTAAAGGAGAGGTACACAAAAAGTCATTGCATCCGACCAATTTAGCAGTTATACAATGAAAATGCTTGAATCCTTCTTAGAGGATGGATGCAACTTTAAAAAAATATAAAACAAAAAGTAAAGAACAAATGGTCCATGAAAATGTAGAATTTATGGAGATTGAACAAAAAGAGAAAATATGTCCATGTAGTAGAGTAATATGTGGGATCCTAAGTAAACTTTTGGAAAGAATTCAAGGATAACTGTCAATTGTTTGTTGCTCCTCTAACACCACCTTTATTGCCTTAGGAGTATAATTGCCATCAAACTTTTAAAAATTTACCAAAATACATACATGGTAACTATGCAAAATAAGGCCAAAACAGGGGCAGAACGAAAGTTCAAAAGATGTGAGTACTACAAAACTCATAAATCCTCACTTGTATATAGTATTAATATGACTCGGAGAAGTGAGGTGATTTCACCTGATATAGGTTCAAGCTCTGCTAATTAATTTTGTACTTGGAAGAGAGAAAATTGTTGGTATTATAGGCTTTTAATTTCTCCTGCCGACGAATACTTGGCAGAGGAGCTCACTAAGGTATAATATTAAAGTATGATGTACATTTGCTTTCCGTTAGACTGATAATATCATCCAAACCTAAATTGCTACCACTTTTGGTTCGAGTCCGACACTTTTGTAACTCAAAAAAAGAAAATTTGGAATCAAACTAACCCTTAAAAAAAAAAAAAAAACAAACAAACTAGGCTTCACGCACAGAATCTGTGCGTGAAAGGACCAAACTGTAACTTTTGGAGTTTGGTCCTTTCACGCACAAATTCTGTGCGTGAAAGGTTGTTTGCACTAGTGTTAATTATGTCCTTTTAATGCTGAACAAATATTAGAATATGACGGAATTGGGAAGTTCATTCGAGGGATTCCTTGGAAAGCTCAAAAAGTATTACTTTTTTTTTTATTTTCTTTTTTTAAGCTATCAAAATCACGTTTTTTTCCGTACTTTGGGAAAAGATTAATCATGTTTCAAAATTCCGAAATATCAATATTTTATATAGAACTTAATATTTTTTTGTGTACAATAATGTCGGCTCATTACATCAAGTATAC
Organism: Lycium ferocissimum; assembly: GCF_029784015.1. Classification (NCBI taxonomy): domain Eukaryota; kingdom Viridiplantae; phylum Streptophyta; class Magnoliopsida; order Solanales; family Solanaceae; genus Lycium; species Lycium ferocissimum. The sequence continues at coordinate 38,809,404 of NC_081343.1, forward strand.
CTAAACGCTTGGATTGTGTAAATCGAGTAAATCGGACATCCGAGCGCAAAGTTATGACAATTTAAAGTTTCCACAATTTACAACTAGTTTTCTACTTATGCTCCGGTCCTTATTTTTTATTTACGTGAGTAAAGAGGCATATGTATACTTGATGCAATGAGCCGATATTATTGTAGGCTAAAAAAATATTAAGTTCTATATAAAATATTTATATTTCAACGTTTTGAAACGTGACTAATCTTCGGTCAAAGTATGAAAAAAAACTTAAAGATAACAAGTTTCCAAACTTACTTCGAAGTACTTTACAACCCCTATAGCGACGATCCAAACATATATGTATACTTAATATAATGAGCCGACATTATTTTACGCTAAAAAAATATTAAGTTCTATATAAATTATTTATATTCCGGTGTTTTGAAACGTGACTAATCTTCGGTCAAAGTACCGAAAAAAACTTAATTTTGAGTTTGATTTCCAAGAACAAAGATGATAAGTTTCCAAAAAAGAAACAAAACTTACTTCGGGCCACTTTACAACCCCTAAAACGACTCAGGGTATTTTTGATTCGGGGTATTTTTTCGAGATCTACACGGTCAAACTACCGCAAGGCTGTTTGGCCGAGCAGATTTTCCAAAAAACGTCCGTTATCCCATTCAATTTGAATTTTGCCCCAAATTTGTGCAAAAATTTCATTCTTCTCTAGTAAAAATCTAATGATAAAAAATATATTTCGATATGCTAATCCCGTGGTAATGATGTTTGGAATGTCAATTTCGAGGTTCGAAATTCAATTTATGAAAACGAGTTAGATAGCATTAGTGAACATTATAAAAAAGGACCAAACTGACTTAGTGTTGCATTCACCAATTTGGCTTGGTGGTTTAGCCTCTCTTTTTTTACTTACTTCTTTTTTATGCCAACAACATGGAATCAAACCTTGGGGGGAGCATTGAATGAGATATATTATACTTTGGTTGAACCTCTCGTATTTGATGAATTATTTTTTAATATAATATTTTTTTATTTCAAAATACTTAAATCAAAATCATAAAAATAATGACTTAGATCTAAAGATGATAAGTTTAAAAATGACAAAAACTTAAAAAAAAGAAAAAGAAAAAAAAAGTAATACTTTTTGAGCTTTCCAAGGAATCTCTCGAATGGACTTCCCAATTCCGTCATTTTCTAATATTTGTTCAGCATTAAAAAGACATAATTAACACTAGTGCAAACAACCTTTCACGCACAGTGCAAACAACCTTTCACGCACAGAATTTGTGCGTGAAAGGACCAAACTCCAAAAGTTACAGTTTGGGTCTTTCACGCACAGATTCTGTGCGTGAAGCCTAGTTTGGTCCTTTTTTTTTTAAAGGGTTAGTTTGGTTCCAAATTTTTTTTTTTTGGGTTACAAAAGTGTCGGACCCTTTTGGTTCTGAATTCAAAGTCACAATTCCCTTGACGTCACTCTTTCTTTTTTGGTTGGAAAATGGAGGCTTTCTATAGACAACAGAACATGGACGAATTTGGAACCTCTACTAGTCTTGAATCAAATTATGCATTACAGTATTAATTTTAATATAGCTTATTATATAATTGATATACTATTTTATACATGACAGGGTATGAAATAAAAGTATGTGCATTAATAATACGTAGATAAGAATGTCTAAAGATAATAATGCCCATAAGATAACAATTCATGTGGTATGATAATATATCGCATATATATCGGAATTAGTTCAACAAAATTTGGTTCTAATATTGAACTCCGCATAAATAAAACGATGTATTACTATTCGCTATACGAAAATAAAATTGGTTATCCAAATTTTCCAAATAGTTGGTGCATTAATATCATTACAATTACAAGGCGTGTAAGCTTGCATCAAGTAAGTCCTTTTATTAACTTGGAGAATAGTACATCATTACGTCGGTCCTTATGTTTCTTGAAATTAATGTGTAGCATTCAAGAATAATTGAAAATAGAAACTTTGCCGATTACGGGGCATCAGATGGATATGTTGGATCAGGCACCATCTTTTTTTTTTTTTTTTTTTTTTTTTTTAATTGTTTTTATTACATAGGGGTAGGGGAAGGGGAAACGGAGGAGGGAATTACAATGTGGGAATTTGAATCCTCACCAATAAGGTGAAAGTTCAGCTAGTCAACCAACTAAGCTACTAAGTCCCTACCAGTCAGGCACCATCTCTTTTATCCTAAAAGGGCTTTTAAGATTGTTCGGCAAAAATAATGAATAATTTGTTCGGCAAAAATAATGAATAATTTTAGGGAAAATGATCTAATAATACTAGTGAAGGCTATATTACAAAACATAGGAGTACTTTTTCTTCTTTATAAAACTACATAATATACAAAATTAAAAGGGCATCCCTTCCCTTCCCCGTTCTACTTCAACCCATATTTCTTCATCTCGCAACAACAACTCTTCTTCCCTACCCACTACCTCTCCGGGTCCCACCGCCGACAGTGCAACTCCGACTGAGGCACCCACAACGACCAGCGGCACCACCATATTGAAGGTCATCTCCTCTCTTTGTGGTCTTGCAATCGTTGTTACATTCTTCTTCTAATTAATTATTTAATTACTATTAATTAACTGATCTAAGGTGGTTTAATGGGCTAAAAGTAGGAACAAGATTAAGAGAGATCAATGGTGGAACCAGTGGTTCAGGTGTTTGGATCTCAGTTGTTGGCTATCCCATAGTGATTTTTGGTTGAAGAGTAGTGGAGGGTTGGTTTTTAGAGGAATTAATGGTGGAACCTTGAGCTTCACCTTTCTCCACCGACGCCGATGATGAAGCGGTTCCGTAGACCTGGGCAGAACAAAAAGAATGAAGAAGAAACGAAGGTGCGAAATAAATACTGCTTTTGGTGACGAAGATGGATTAGTGCTCTTTTTTTTCTTTTTCTTTTTTGTGATGGAGGTGGTGTTATTGGTGGTTTAAGGTGGTTTTCATGGCTGAGTGGTGGTCGGCTCCATTCAACCAGAGATATACATATTTTGTCTACCAATTTGTCCCCAAAGAAGATTGTAGCAAAATTGAATTCGACTTTGTTTCACATGAATTTTAGATCTTTAGGTGTTAAATTAGGAGATTGGTAATGAAGTGTATGAATAATGATAGAATCGGGACTTATGTAAAGCATAAAATTGTATGAATATTGGTAGAATCGTGACTTATGTTACAGAAAATTGTATTTTAAGTTTTCTATGTTATTGTAGTTGTATTAATTTGCGTGAATATTGTATAAAAGGTTTATACAATGTTGCTGTAGTTGTATTAAATTTCATCCGGATTTCGAAGCGAGATTTAAAATTGTATTAGATTTGTTGAGAGTTGTATACAATGTTGTTGTAGTTATATTAAATTTTCAAAACCTAACATGAACTTTACACAATTTTATACTGTTATATGCATATTTCATACAGTTTTTATACATTCAAACACGATGAGAATTCTAAGCCTCGAGCAAGATGTATATATTTTATACAATTTTCATATACTACATTTTGAGCAAAACTTTTAAGCCTAGAGGGAGATATACATATTTAATACAGTTTTAATACACAAAATGTTGAGCGAAATTTTTAAGCCTTGAGTGAGATATACACATTTCATACACAAATTTTGAGCAAATATTCCAAGCCTTGAGCAAATATTTTCGTATATGTTTTGTACGAAATTTGTTGTTATGTTTTGTAAACTGAAAAGCATCGTC
>NC_081343.1:38813247-38922941 GCF_029784015.1 Lycium ferocissimum
AACCCAGGCTCGATACCAAGTTTTTCCACGCTTCGAACCATGGCCTGGACGTAACACGGCACTCGGTGCCTGACTGTATGTGACCGAGCGAACCACATGTCTTGTTGAATCAACATAAGGCATATCATAAGCAGAATATGACATGAATGCATAGTGAGCTTTTGTAAAACATAATAAGTCATAATACTTAATAAAAATACTTGTTTAAACATGAGTGCAGAAATAACATGAATGGGCCAAATATGGCTATACGACTCTGAATATCTGACATGACATAACTGACTAGTGTAGTCTATGAAACCTCTAACATGAGTCTGAACTACTAATCACAACTGTTGGGACAAGGCCCTCAACATACCTTAAATGCATAACTGACGTAAAAGTAAATAATGACTAAACCCCGAAAGAGATGGGGCTCACCAAAAGCTGATACGTGGATGATCCTATAGAGTAGATGTGTCGTCCTGTAAACCTATACCTGCATCTTGAAATGCAGGCCCATCGCAATATATATATATATATATATATATAATTATGTCCATGTCAGATACTCGTGTTCATGACTAGGTTTCAGTTTCAGTTTCAGCCCTTATTATGTTATTTCATGTACCATGTTTATTTCATTGATATTGCTTTACATACCGGGGCACATTCAACGTGGCCGACGTCCCCTTTCTATGCTCGGGGCCTGCATTTCACGACGGGTATGGATTTACGGGACGACACATCTGCTCTCTCTCTCTCTCTCTCTCTCTCTCTCTATATATATATATATATATATATATATATATATATATATAAGATATGAACTGAAACTGAATATAGCCTGAACATGAGCATGAAGCGTGAGTAAAGTCTGAAAACAGTAAATCAATGAAAATACATGTATATATAACTGCTTTTAACGTGGGGAGTGCTATAATATAACCAAAAACATGATCTGGTACTTGCGTCCTACCAGCAGAACACTCACACCTTGCTAGGGATATGAGATTTAAATAATAAAAGGCATGTAAGGATCCAACCGCATAATGAAGGTGTTGCCTCTAGCCGACAACCCTTATCCTACGGTGGCTACGTAGTTTCGGTGCTTCACCGAGCCTTCGGTTAACTAAGCAACTCCCAAAAACATAAATATGATATAGTTGGCTAAGAAGCCTATGATTTTCGTGAAATAACTTGTAAATAACTTGTAATCATGATTTCACGAAATTAACTTGTAACATGGTTTCATGAAATGACTTGTAACATGGTGTCATGAAATAACTTGTAAGCATGTTCTGAAGTGATATAACATAAACACGGTTTCATATCAAATAGCTTGTAAAACATGGGTTTGAACAATATAGTTACATAATATACTTGCATGAAAACGTGTAAATCATGTAGAGTGTTTTCTTGAAAATAACATAATGATTCATAACTTGGATGTAGGAACCCATGGGATGCAAAATATGGGTTTTCATGAATTTCGGATGGATTCTCAATAATGATAATGAAATATCAAGAACTCAATGAAGAATTAATAATAATTCAATACATAATATAATCATGGGACATGGACCTAGGGTTATCATGAACATGGTTAAAAACCCTAGTTTTTGTAAAGCTTCATACTTTTATAGAAGAAGAGGCGTGGGGAAGAACAATGATGTTCCCACATGTAGATAGCAATTCTACATACCTTCATTGCTCTAAAAACTTGATGAAAATCTGAATCTTTGAAGAAAAATCCCAAAATCTTGAATCTTGAACCTTTATGTGGGTTTCTTGAAAATCCTAGCTTAGGAACAATGATTTCCTAATTAGATTTAATGAATACATGTTAGAATTGACTTGGAATGCGTAGAGTAGGCTTACCTTGATGTCTTGGAAGGATGAGAGAAGAAAACCTTCGTTCTAGGGTTTGGAATTGTGAATAATGAAATAAAAGAACTGAAGGCTTGAATTTATACTAAAGTGAGGCGGAAAATTATATGGACACTTATACGGTCCGTATAAAATTATACGGTCAATTTAATATGACCATATTTTATCATGGAGCAAAACAGAATGTCGAGTTGAAATTTCAAGAAATATGGACGAATTATACAGTTCGTATAAAATTATATGGACCGTATAACTCGTTCGTATAACATGACCAGTGAGCGGACTGCTCTGCAATCCTTCAGTAAAATGACCATAACTTTTTGTACAGATGTCCCTTTGACCTCTATAATATACCGTTGGAAAGGTATTTCAAAGGGATACAACTTTTATTGAGGAAGTTTTCCAAAATTCCTAATTAATAAAGGGGTTATGGTCGCTGGAAGTAAGACCTTCTACAAACTAACTTTCAAACATGCCCCATAGAGTGGCTTCCAACTTTGTTTTGCCCAAAGATGCTTCTTATGACTTGATTAGTTTTCAAGACACTTCCTATAACCCTCATATTGGTTCCATTATATTATCATCTTATGAGTCAAACCTTAGTCCGAAGGTACGAGGTGTTACACTGATCCTTAGCCGACGCCAAGTCTTCCTTGAGAGCATCTATTTCGGGGGCAACACCATCTATTTTTCGCTTGAAGGCCTCGATCTCGAGCTTAATCTCGTTGAACTCAAACCGAAGCTGCTCGATCAAGGTCACATACTCCCGGGCCTGAGAAGGGGTGGCGTTAGCATTGGCTATTAACCACTTATTATAAACTTCAAAAGCCTTTACCTTCTCTGCTAGGACGTCATGTTCCCATCTGGCCTCGATGGCCTCATTCCGGGCCTTCTCCAAATCAGACTGAAGAGTGGAGGGGCCAGGTAAGCTCGAGATAAACTCTTGATTTCGCTCACAGAGCTTCCTGAACGATTCCGTCTCTCGAGTTTGCTTCTCGAGCTGATCCTTAAGACGGTCCACATCCATCCTCAGTCGATGGAAGCTTTCATGGTGTGCACGAAGCCGTGAAACAAAAGGGGAGCAATTGTTAGAATGAGAAAGGAAAATAAAGCTAAGTATAAAAACAGAAGAAGGAGGTGTACCCAGTTTAAGGCTTGCTGAGCCTCGTTAAAAAGGCAGGGTCCATCGACTTCTTTCAGTTTTCTCTAGTCCTCTGCGGTCCCTAGAGGATACAAATAACTGGCCACCCCGACCGGCCCGAACAGCATGTTCATATCAGCTGGCACCATAAACGAGACCAACTTTTTTTGGTCCGCGTCCATGCTCGGGGCCAGAAAATTTTTCTCCAATCGGGGACCAGAGTTAACCCCAAATCGATCGGCTACAGGAATGGATAGATGGCCGAACTCTGAGTGGTCCTCGACCGTGATAGCATCCTTCTAGGGAAAATGACCAGCAACATCTTTCAACGCTACAGATTTCTCAATCATTTTTCCTTTAGCTTTTGAGCCCTCGGATCGGGCGGCCGTCGATAGAGGCGGCGAGTCCTGTATACAAATAATTGTAACACCCCGTAAACTTGAACTAGGTGTAAATGTGTAAAAATCTAGTGTTAAGATGATATTTTATCTATATGAATCCATTCTTGATGAATTCGGGTGGAAGATGGTCGTTTTGAAGAAGTTCTTAAGGGCTCTTAAATTTGCCTAAGTTTTAGTAGGTCTGTCTTCTGGGAGTTTTCATGAAAATGTGTTGAAAATTTGGAAACAATTCCTTGATGAAAGTTGTAGATCTTTGAAATAGATTTCCAATGGTAGGTTGCCAGCCCAAGCAAAGTTATGTACAAAAAGTTATGTGTGTTTTACTGAAGCCTGTCTTCGTTGGAAATTTGGCTTGTGTTACGGTGAAACCTTACGGACCGTAACACGTGTTACGGGCCGTAACACGACACCGTAACACCTCAAAAATCACGAGAACTCTCTGGAAATTTCCACTAAAGAACGGTCCGTAACGCGAAGGATGGCCCGTCCTTCGGGGGAGTCCTTTGGCCTGTTTTCACCTGAAAAATATAAATAAGGCACTTGTTTTGTTTATTCCTCTACTTTCTGAACAACCCTAAAGACGAAAATCATTCCTCCCAAGTTCCAAATCAAAGGTAAGAACATCTTTAACATTATAAATCCATTCTAGCATCAAATCCATGATTCTTGTGACCAAAACCTAGGGTTTGGGGGTTCTTCATTAGAAAAGTTAATTGTTAAACTTTGTTTAACGTGTTAAGGTATGTATCTCTTTTGAAAACTTATTTTGAATGAAAATCACTTTTTTAAACTATTGTTGGAAGCATAAATTTCATTCAAGGTTCTTTAATGAATGAAAAGAAAAGTAATCTTTTCATGTTTCTTGAACTCTAATTCATGTCTAAATGGTAGTTAATGTGTGTGAGGGGACAAACCCACATTAAACCTAGATTGTAAAAAAACCCTATATGTGTATATGATATTATGAACGTTTTCCTCTATAAGAGATGCTTATTAATGATGGTTAAGGGTTGGTAATGATATTCCCATTGATGAACTTGGACACGGAAATCTTTCATAAAGAAGTTAAACATTTTCAAAACATTGATTGGAATGACTTATTCTTTCAATATGGCATATGAATGTTAATGACAATTGATGATATAACTACGTTACAAATGAATTATGAATTCGCTTCTATGCTATGAAAAATAGTTGTTGTGTTTTGCCTAGCTACTCCGGAGGAAGGGTAGCCACTATGGATTCTAGTGTGATAATGCCTAGCCATTCGAGAGGAAGAGTGGCCACTTCCGGGTTTGCTACCCAGGGTGTGATTATGCCTAGCTACTTGGGAGGAAGGATAGCCACCGTTGAATTTTATATTCGATTGTGATGCGCTGCTATGGTTAGGGAACCTCAAACGTCATCCCTTCGTTATGATTGATTTTTTTAGGCCTGTATTGGCAAGTGTGATATTCCTATCTTTAATGGAACTGTTTTTAATAATCATGATCAACTTAAATGGCCAATTTGGAGGTTGGAACTTGACAAGGACTTTATAACCTGTTTTGATAATTGTCTTTCATTGAGATAAACAAGTTGAATAACTGTTTCCTTATTGTGTCACACTATCTTCAGAACTGATTTCTTTATATGTTATTACACTTTATTTTCATATCACTTGTTGTCCCCGAGGCAGTCACTAAGTACGAAGTACTCAGGCATACTATTGTTGTTTTTTATGGTATGTTAGGTAACGAAGAAGAGCAGGTTCGTGACATTCAGAATGTTTAAGAGAACTTACTGGTGTTGCTGATTTGGTGAGCCCACATGCTTGTTCGTGGGACACCCTATTTGTTGATTCCATTTATTTATATTAGTTTTCGGGCTGCGTCCGATGAGTTAGACATTTATTCCTTATTCTTAGAAGCTCCTTAGTATACATTCGAATGTGAGTAGAAGAAGAGTTGTTGTTTAACTTTTTCGGGCACACTATCATGTGTTGGTTGAATTATTTAAATTATAAAGACTTCCGCTCATTTTATTCTTACATCATGACTTGTTTAAATTTATTTTATAAACTGTTGGAGGTGATTATTGAACCTGGCAGGTTCAAGTGTCATTGTGCATCTTTTAGGTTCTTCCGATATTGTTCATGACGTCGGATGCCGTTCACGTCTAGGCTGGGTTTTGGGGCATGACAATAATGGTCTCAGCCGAAGCCACAGCTCATAAGGGAATGACAGAATCTATACCATATAGAGGTGGAATGTAAGGTACCTTCGAGCCCGAGGCAGTAGAAGTCGCCCTCGAGCTGGCTGCTGTGGCTGTCTCCTTCTCTGTTCCCTAAATAGAAGAAGGCACGGTGGAAGCATCTTTGGGGACTCCCGCTCCCGACCTGATGGTTTCCAAACCCACTGGTGTCGGGGCATTACCTTTCGAGCCTGGTGGCTCTTGGTTTGTGTTTTCCACCAACGGTGGAATGGTTTCTTTTGACCTTTTTAGCTTTTGGTTGGTGTTTTCCAATCCTTTGATATCGGAGCCAATATTTTTCAAGTCCTTAAAGGGCCGGTGCTCGACTAGCATGAAGTCCTTATCATCAGAGTGATTCTTAAGTTGGTCAACGGCCTCGAGATTCAGAACCCGGGTCCTGGTATCCTTTTTAGAAGCCTTCTTGAGGGTAAGCTTCGACATCTTTCTGCTCTTGATAGGAGAACCGGAGGATTCGGAGGACCGTTTCTTCTTCTTTTGCTATTCTCTTTCTCGGTGGCCTTAACATCGGGCTGGGGAAGGGAGGGAGCATCGACCTCTTCTTCATCCTGCCCTCGGATCTAGGTGGCCTTCGAGAGGTCTGCAAAGAAGAGAGAACAAAATGTTAAATGAAGTATGGCATAATATATGAGGAGGTAAAACAGTACCTCGGTCAGACACTCACCATGACTCTCGGCCTCCCATATGCCCTTAGAAAGTGAACGCCAGTTACGCTCGGTGTAAGTGAGCTGACTGCAAATCTTCCCGATCCATTCCTACAAATAAGCGACCGCATTGAGGGTTCGGGGAAGGGTTGCAAACATATAAATGAAGATTAAAATCACAAATAGAACATCAGAGGAGTCACTTAACTGCTTGGAAAGATAATTCACTTACGGTTCGGGTTCTACTTCTCGGGGAACGACATCTTATCAGCAGGGATCAGATCCTCGGTCCTTACTCCTACAAATCTTCGCTGCCAGCCTCGGTCCCTGTCCTCATCGAGGCTAGAAAAGGGAACCATTTTTGCTCGTCATGCGAGCTTAATCATGCCACCCCGAAATACTCGGATACTATACAACAGGAAAAGGTGATTGATCGTGAAAGATTCTCCCATGTTATTCGCAAAGTAACGGAGGAGTTTAACGATCCTCCATAATCAGGGGTGGATCTGACCGAGACAGATCTCGTACCTCATGCAAAAGTCTATGACCACCGGGTCGAGTGGACCAAATGTGAAGGGTTATGTGTAAACACTTAGGTACTCCTCCACGTGGGTCATGATAGCTTCCTCGCGGTCGGGGATAACACCCTCTTTGCCTTCCCAACTACAGTCCTTTTTGACCTGCTCGAGTTTATTCGGGGGGATCATGCATTCGTAGTCCGATATTTCAGTACCCCGATCCCCTTGCTGAGAAGGCCTCTCGACCTTAAAATCCTTAGTCGTGACGTAATTAGCCGGGATATAATCTATCGGTTTCGGTTCCGGAGCCAAGGAAGACCCACCGGTTTTGGCTTTCGAAGATTTAGCCATTGTTCTGAAAATAACAAGGTTTGAAGGTTTAAAGATGAAGATTTGAAGATCTGGGTAGATTTTATGAAGTTATGAAGGTTAATTCAAAAGCACAATGGTAATTTTGGAGAGTGAAAATTCAGAAAGTAAGAAATGAAAGGGGAGATCTAACTCTTATAGGGAGAGGCCGAGACGGTTGCCATTCCATAACTGTCGGTTCACCCAATCGGGATATGACGCGTGGCTGATGTCAGAATGATGTGACTAATGGGACGTTTGATCTTATCAACTTATATGAAACTTACAGGGGAAAGAACCGGATCTGTTCCACTTCTCATCATTTCGAGCTATCTAATCATTTCGAGCTATCTACACACCGAGAAGTGGGGGACTATCTGTATACGGGTGAGATCGAGGTCAAAGCTACCCTTGATTTCCCGTTATGTTATGTAAGGATTTGGATCATTATATGGGATTGAACGGGTTCCAACCGAGGGTCCCGTAGCCGAGACTTCAACATGGTCGAGGGCAAATATCGATGTTGATTCAACTGAGACCAGAGGTGGTCGAGTTAATCGAGCATCGATCATGACCGAGCATAGCCCGAATGGACTAAGAGCACCGAGATGGAATAAGAAGCTGTTGAGTAGATAAGCATGGGGGCCGTAATATCCGCCACCGACCTGATATTTCGGCACCTTTTTAGGTCGGTTACTCAACTGAAAAGCGTGTTGCTATCTAGAACTGTAAACAGGGTGGGACTCCTCTACTATATAAAGAGGAGCACCCCCTCATTTTTCAGTTCCTGTCTTTTGACGCATACGCAAACTCTAAGCAATTATACTCAAATTCTAAGCTATTGTTCTACATTTTCTTTAAGTGTTCATCAATTGTCCATCAATATTTTACACGACTCGAGCCCGGTTACAACAACCCGAGCTCGGTTCTGTTACTCTTTATCAAGGACAAGGTTCTTTATTTCTTTGGTTTGATCACTAACTTATTTCCATATCATCATTCGTTGTTATTTCATCATACGTATTAAATTAAATCACGTATCCTTTGCACCGCGTATAAATTCAACCGTTGCCTGAGGGTAAACAACTCTCTAATTGGTCTCGGCTATCCCACTTTAGCCTGGAAAAATAACAGTAAGCCTCATTTTTCAATGAAGACCATCATTTACGCTATGAAAATTATTAAAGGGGGAAAAACAAGAAAAACACATACTAAAAGTTAAAAGCTTTGGATTTTAGCCACTCACAGCAAATCCATAGGAATTTATCTTCAATGTTCAATTCTGTAAAAGACGAACCTACTAGAAAATAGGGCGATTCTGTTTTTTTACTTTCCAGGTTTTTTTAGTTATCATCCTTTACTTTGCAACAAAAGGTTGGTGCTGATGATAAAAAAAATCGAGCAAGAACTCCTAGACGTGAATAGAATAGAGTTCCCCTCAACATAATTCACATTAAACTACTGCTGGAATTTTTCTCATAGCCAATCTTCTTAGGGAAATCAACTCATCATGAAGTGAACTATAATTGTGCATAAGATATTTCTCTACGAAAAATAAAGAAATGAATGGTTGGATGGACACATGTTCGACATTGTTCTACCAATGAAATCTTTCTTTCATTAGCGTTTCATGACACTGGACTCCAACTTTGGACAAGTAAATAGATGAAGAAATGAGAATATTCAGCAGATTCAAGTTTAGAACCATGATGGTGTAAAACTAATTTACATGCTTGATGTAATTTGATTTGTTCTACCAAATATCTCTCTCAGGTTCACCAAACCATGTTTAGCGTAAAAAGTTAAGAGCAAAGGGCTAAATTGACCCCTTATCTATGGAAGTAGGTTCATTTTGGTCCCTCAAATATAACTTGAGCATATTTAATCCCTTAACTTTCTTTAAAGTGATACACTTTTTATCTCCCTAACGGAACCCGTTTAAAAAGTAACAGTAGGGACAATTTTTCCAACGAATTTCAACTTACAATGCTATCTCTTTTCTTGATTGATGCACATTCTATTTCTTCATTCCTTCTTTATTTCTTAGGATAAAGGAACCAAATCTTTTTAAATCCATAGCTGATTGACCAAATCTATATAACCTCGTTCAAGTTTCTTGAATAATTTGAAATTCCGAGAGATCACAAGGCTGGATCCTCCTGAGCCGAGCATCATAGCTGACTATTTTCAAAAATGGGTTTTGCATTCGTAAAGATATCGATTGGATGGATGCAACTTGATCCAACTAATTAATCTTCCATTTAACCTGATCCAACTAATAAGCCCTACCCGCCTAATTAAATCCTCTTTTATCCATATCAAAAAGAGACCCTCGAACCCATTCAATTAATAAACCCGACCCTCGAACGGTGCCGACATTTGGATGGTGATTCAACCAATTTATGAAACATTGAAAGAAACGAACCATGAAACAGAAATAGACTGTTTCTATTTTATTTTAGTTCAAACTTTCAAAGTAGAATTAGTCAAACACCACCCTGTAAAAGTAATATTCTTTTCTATTTTCTTTTTTGCATTGCTATATATGTGTTGCTTCATACATTCATGATTCACCAATAAATAACTCAACATAAAAAGATCAGTTAAATTGATAAACCTTTACATTGAAACACTTGAAGACTTACCAGAATTTGACTACAGGAGATTTTTTGTTAAAGGAAATTAAATACGTCATTTTCAGCTAAAATTACGACCATGAAACACTGTAAGAAACAAACCATAAAACAGAAACACATTGTTTCTTTCAGTGTTTCATGTATTGGTTGAATCACCCCCAAATGTCTGCACCGTTCGAGGGTCGGGCTTATTAGTTGAATGGGTTCGAGGGTTTCTTTTGATATGGATAAAAGGGGATTTAACTGGGCGGGTCGGGCTTATTAGTTGGATCGGATTAAATGGGGGATTAATTAGTATAAGTTAATTATTTTATTAACCCAAGAAGCTGCCACATAATAAATGAAATTGTTAATTGGATTTTTGAAATGGGGTCGTTAAAAATAAGGGTATTTTAAGCCCCAAAGATTAATGCTAGGGGTATTTTAGGCCCCAAAGGTTAATGCCCGGGGCCAAAGGTGGATGGAGATATTTTTACACCAAATTTAATAGTTCAAGGGTATTTTAGGCCCTTTTCCTTAAAATCAACGATGACTAATCAGTAAATGTGTCATTTTCTCTTGGGTTGATTGGCTCCTTCCAGATATATCCCTTAACAAGTTGTTATGGCACCAAATTTCCTACGTGACTCTGTTTTCAAAAGAATCTCTAGTGTCATGCGATGAGTGCAATGAAAACTTATTAAGAAGAGAAGGCAGGTGGGCAGCTAATGGAAGACAAATGATGTGAGAAAATTGAAATGGCGTAATACAAAATTTTGTCAAATGTGAATGACCACTTCATGTGGAGCAATGAGGATTTCATGTCTCTTCTCTTCGCATTTTCATAGGCAATCTTCATAAAGTCGATTCCACAAGGAAAAGGATCCAAGTAAACAGAGACAGGAATGTGCATCATTAAGTTGAGATCTGCAATTGACTGGTTTTAGCCACGAACACTAGCAAATAATTGAATAACCAACTAATTCAGCTTCAGGGAATATTCATTTGCGCATAAATTTTAGGCACATCAAGCATTGAAAAGAGAAGTAAACAAAGCACTCCTTTGCATCGTTCCATAATGGTATTACACAGACAAAATACACAAACCAGTCACCAGAGAACCTATATGAATGGACGATATATAAGTCCAGATTTCCAATTAAACGAGATGACTCTATTCATCCTTGACACTTTATTTCCTCTTCACATTCATAGTAATACAACATATCAACAAATATTTCCAACAGTTGAAATCTTTATTGCAAGACACAGGAGTATCATGAAGGGCTTATTGTGTACTAACCGGGAAAAGGTTCCACAAGCATAAAAAGCATGAAACTGTGAGGACTTTATCAGCTTTTAATATTAGCCTCGTTTGGGATGTCATTTATGCATTAATTTCAGCAGTTTTCACGGAGGCCAAACCATTACCACATCCACCACCACCACAGCCGCCACAACCACTGCTTTTCAACCTATTTCCACAACCTCCTCCACAACCACCACCACAGCCCCCACTGCCACCACAGCCTCCACAACCACCGCTTTTCAACTTACTAGCATAACCTCCCCCACAACCCCCACCACCACCACAGCCACCACAACCACTGCTTTCTAACATACTTCCACAACCTCCACTGCCACAGCCACCACAACCACTGGTTTCTAACATGCTTCCACAACCTCCCCCACAGCCACCACTTCCGCACCCACCACAACCACCACTCTCTAATTTGTTTCCACAACCAGCACCACAACTGCCACAGGCTCCACTCTTCACTAGACTACCGCAGCCACTGCCGCAGCCTCCACTGATTGCTCCTTTTGCTGGTGCTGCAATGTTTCCTTTGGTAGCCTTCAGGTCCAACTGCACCCCCTTCTCTGTCTCAGATTCCAGATTAGCTCTGTTGCCGTCTTCATGGCACACGTCAGTTTCTTGAGTGGAAAAATCCTTCTCTTTTGAATGTTTGGCACTTCCTACCAGGCTACTATAGCCTTCCTTTCTCAAAGTGTCACAGAGTACGAAAGCTGTTATAGAACCAGGCAAAAGGAACCACTCCTCTTTCACCTGATTTTACAAGGAAAACATATTTATTAGATAGATGTGATTCCACAAGTTGAAACTGGAGCAACAGTATAACAAAATATCATACATTGATAACTCCAAATTTCAAGTCAACCAATGCCAATGCCTTTCCATAAGGGTGCTTTGCAGAGAACTCTATCGCTGTCATAAAATCATCTTGACTTCTTTGCTTTATGCAATGCTTGTGCTCATAATCCAGTCTCTGACCAGGGAAGAACTTCACCTGTGAGAGTCAGAACAATGTAAACTTATGGAAAGATCACAAATTATGGGCAACACCCAACAAATTCAGCTATTTCACGACTTTGAAATAAGTAAAGGAGAGGCTGTATAAGAGAACTTTGACCGCAATACTCAGATTCATAATAATTGGAAACACAGAAACAGTCTCTTGAAATTGCTGAGATGGCCCCAAATAATGACATTAAGTGTGAAGGTATTAAGGTGACTGAAATTGTTGTGACTTAGTATAATGGCATTTTGCAGCAGCCAGAGCAACTACCAAATGTAATAACTTACTACCTATCAAATATTTCTGGAAGGAAAAATAGTTAGATAATGGCTGCCTGGCTGGAACCATCTAGATTTTTCTTTTTTGAACAGTGTCTGTTCTGTTCCGGTTCCACACAAGGGCATACGGATTCGAACCGTATTTTCTTTATTCCTTTTCCCTTCCCCCCTCCCTCCCCTCGAGATGAGCATGAGTGGTCAAGCCCTGCAATGAGATCATAAGCAGAATATAACATAGAGGTGGAGGCTCCATTAGAGAGTGTTAGCAGCAAAGCCTTGTTTCCTGGAAACCCCAATGGGGAACATGAGATAAATCTAAAATGAATTGGTGTTTATCAGCAAAGATGCATTTCCAGCAGATCTGATTTGTAATATCAATCATCTAATAGATGAGTGTGAGAGTGAGTGAGTGACAAATGTATTATTAGATGAGCACAGTAATCTACTTTCCCCTTGTTTTTGAACCAAAAAAAAAAAAGAGGAAAAGGTAACAGATAAACACTCACATTCCTGTGACCAGATAACTCAAAAAGGTGGCTGTCATCGCTGCTGGATGTTTGAAGTTGAAGGGACCACTGAGCACCTAACAGCAACCACTCTTTCCCTACTAACTCAGCAAGAGAATGTACCTCGCCTGACTTGCTGATGCCGATCACCTCTTTGTGCAATGCAGAATCATTTTTCCCCTCGGATTTCTTCGAGTCCCTGCAGTGGAACCATGAACAGAATTTCAAGCAGTAAGGAGAAAAGGTAATGACAGTTTTCTAACTTCTCTTACATGTTTAGCGAAATTATCGGTTTTGCTTAAAACTTTCACCTACAAACAAACAAACACAAAGGTCCTTGACATCTGCATTATCAGATAGGTCCCCTAATACTGGATTAGGTTCAATGGAGAATTCGTAAAAGGAACCCCAACTTTGTTTCAAAGAGAAAAAGCTTTCTGAAGAATTTGATGGTGATGTCAAAGTAGAAAATATTTTAGATGATGCCACAAGAAATCGTTATCATGATTCCACAGTTAATCACGAATAAAACGAAAATAAAAGAAAGCATATAGTAATATCAATAACAGGCACATCTATGTTGAAGTCTAACAGGAACAGCATAAAATGCTTAACATCAAGTACCTCATTTGCAGGCTGATGACCTCATCACCAGTATCATCAATGACACGAGTACAATTCTTAGCATACTGAATCCTCCCGGGAAGTGGGAAACAAGAAGTTTTGGAGAATGCTCGAGGGCGAACAAAGTGAAAGATATATGGTGCTGCCGTAGGTGTTGCAACTGAGATAGCTACTCGTAAAGAGATTGCCTGTACTGTTTCCATTTTAGAGCTTGGCACAACTTCCAACCATTTTTCCATTGTAAGTTTTGAAGTTGGGCAGACCAAATCTTCTAATGAGACTTTAGCGGAACCCATAGTTTTCGCAGATTTTGGAATAAGCGAACCAGAAGATGAGTAGGACATGAGATCAAAAAGAAGATGACCATTAGGTTCACACTGGAAATAAGCAACCTGTTTTTCCCCTGTGACGGACAAAATAGTAAGTTCTCTCTTTGCGTTGAAGATTCTATCAGGCTGAGTCTTGCTAAATGAGACAAAGAAGCTTCCCTTGTGTCCTTCTGGTAAATTTCTGATATCTACGAACTCTAACATAACCTGTAAATAATTGGAGAAGTTACTAAAAGTTACAATTTTTCATAGGTTGACTAATTTGAATATAAAACTACTTAATAAGAAACTTTGAAGCCTTGTCTTCATAAACAATTAAGACAAGTAGATTACGTTGAGTGAAGTGATCCAGAAATCTAGGTTACACATTAAAGTTCTTTATATCAGAGAGCAGCAATGTTCAAGATAGGCCCTGAAGGATACAGTTAAATACATTGACATCATAACCGGCATAGCAAGACCAGACAGATCATGATTGTCTTAAATGTCATTGTAGATTAAAGTTGTAATATAATTTTCTACACTGGATTTAAATTAATATATTAAATGATATGGCACCCCTATGACCTCTAGCATTGACATTCTCCGGATCTCTCATCCTTGCACTTATTACTTCAAATATAAAAATGAAAATGGACTTCATTATATGTTAGTATCCCAAATATATAAGTGGTATTGAATCTCAAATATGTAAACAATATTGAGAAGACAAAGTAAAAAGTTGCAGAAATTACTTCTACTGCTTCCATCTCAGGATAATGCAGTATCTTTTGGTGCTCATGGAAACTATCTGCCTTCTTGCTTACAGGGTTGGAGCGGTAATGAGAAGTGCTAATAGGAGATGGTGAACTGCCTCTATACATTGCACCTGCCCTCCAATATCTTGAACCATATGTTTCCTCCCACTGCTTTGTAGTTCGAGAAAAGCCAGTATCCAACTTTTTCCCTTTTGTTCGGTCTGAGTCGGTGTCATCATGTTCTAACACCTTACCCATAATGTCAACGAGGTCTTTGCAATAAGAAGCAGGATGTAACTGGTGAGTGTGCCAGATAAGGTCTATGTCATAAGTTGGAACAGTGAAACTCTTAATCGATCTTTCTTTGTTTCTCCGGATTATATGTAAGAAACCCTTGTATCGAGCCACAGAACCTTCAAGATACAGATCGTTGTTCATGTGTGGTCTAGACACCTGGAAGAAAGACATAACATTAGATCATAAATAACATATCCTACCTGCATAGATCTGTTTATCAAATTCCAGATCACAGGAAATCATGCTTGAAGCACTTGATATAAAGAAAAAGAACTTTCACATCACTGCTTAATGGAGTAGATAACAAAATGAACGCCAGTAGAATCACGAAGGGATAACATGTCAACAACAATTGGCAGGATAACAGCTGAAGTTTTTTCTCTGACACCCTATGCATATTATCCATATGGATGGGATGGCAGGCAAAAGGAATGCCCCCTACACCTTCCAGATCTGAATTTTCCTCACTAATCACTTTCAGAATGTGTGTTAAGCCACTTTGTTTATACTGTTCGGCATACAGCATTGATTCTCAAGCTTGGCATTCAAATAAACAAAACTGAAAACAGAAGTCTTAGC
The DNA here is from genome assembly GCF_029784015.1 of Lycium ferocissimum. Taxonomy (NCBI): domain Eukaryota; kingdom Viridiplantae; phylum Streptophyta; class Magnoliopsida; order Solanales; family Solanaceae; genus Lycium; species Lycium ferocissimum. The sequence continues at coordinate 38,828,702 of NC_081343.1, forward strand.
ATCCTCTTTCTCACCTGGTAGAAGAAAGGGCTTTGCCGTTTAACAGCAGAGACTATATCATAATCACTCCACTTTTCAGCTTGTACAGGTTTTGCATGGACATCTTCTGAAAGAGCTCCTGCTGAGTCCAAATCATAAGGTTCGTTGGGATACAATTGCTTCCACAGCTCTTCAGTATCCTGTTTTGATGTCGCAATCACAGAAGATGCAACATCACGGTTGCCAAGAATTCTCCCATATAATTTCTCACAGTCAGTCTTGTATCTAACCTGGAATAGAAGGAAGAAGGGACATTTAAGTATCTAATTAAAAGCTTTTAGTCAAAGAAGTTTATAACAAATGCTTCACTAGTTTAAACACCTACAGGATTAAGCCTGTGACAATGCCAAATCCATTCACAATCCAGAGGAACAACCAAAGGTCCTTCAAAGAAGGGGGACTCAGAGTGTTTTGCCAACAGCGGTAGCCAACATGAGTAGTACCTGAAATTGGGATTTTAATTTGCATGTTCTCTGAATATAAAAAGGAAAAAAGTGAGCCACGTCAAGTTCCCTAGATAGCAAAAATAATCTCAAATCCATTTTGAAATTTACTTAACATGACAAATTGATAATAGGCAAATATAAGACAAGCAACCCCACAGAACAACTTCAAATGATGATAACTATCATTTACCATAATACTCCAAAGAAACTACACATTAACTTGCAATATTATCTCAAACCAGAAGAAAATATAGTTGATTTCTGAGATGGTCACTCCATTAATGGTTATTATCTCAGAAAGTCACATTTCTTTTTTATTCCAATTTCCTTCTACAAAGAAAGTTGACTTTCTCCCTCCGTCCCACTTTGTATGACACCATTTGACTAGGCACGAAATGTAAGAAAGAAAGGAAGACTTTTGAAATTTGTGGTCCAAAATGAGTCTTAGATATTTGTCTGGCGGTAAATCATCTCATAAAGTTAATTATTTCTAAATATAGAAATGTGACATTCTTATTGGGACAAACTAAAAAGGTCAGTGTGCCACATAAATTGGGACAGAGGGAGTATTTGTTGAGTGATCATCTGAGAAATCAACACCAAGAAAATAAATCGACTTACAAAGTAAACATTCCAAATAATCAGTAATAATAGTAAGGAAACAAATAACCGACACAACCACTCAGAAATTACGTATTATTACCTATGAATGGCCTTATCCAGACCACGACCTTCATACAGCCAACGGTTCCGATCAACTGTAGCAAGAAACTTGAGCTGCTCTTTAGCTGCAGCAACAAGGTCCACGTTAATCACAGTCTTCTGTGCTTCATTCCACTCTAACTGCTGCTCCATCTCCATTCTTTCTTCACTAATATCCGTTCTATTTCCAAATTAAATCATTAGACTTATCAAAACCAACAACATTAAGTATAGCAAATACAAATCACAGTTTTTGAGGGAATTCATCAAAGTATTCAAATTCTAACACATCAATTCAGAAACTAACAATTTATCTTACATCAGCATCGTGAGAAAACAGAGATATACAAATGAAATTACAGAAGTAGATATCTTTTTCCCTTTCGGTATGCTATCCAAGGATTTGTCAATGATCACTGAGCCAGTGCAGAAAAGAACAAAGTACTCCCTCCGTCCCAATTTAAGTGTCGTAATTTCCCTTTTGGTCTTTCCCAAAAAGTGTGTCTCTTTCTATATGTAGTAAGTTCTCTCATTCCAATATTCTATATGGCTAGTTTAAGACCACAATGGAAAAATGGTTGGAAGTTGTGCCAAGCTCTAAAATGGAAACAGTACGGACAATCTTAAACTCCGTGTCTGGTCAAACTAAGACACTTAATATGGAATGAAGGGAGTAAAAGTTAATGGAAAATCCGTTACTTCTCCTAGTGTTTATCTGTTCATTTTAAGGATACCTACAAACAATTCTCCGAGATAGAAAGATTACTAGTATATTACATTGATCTCTATTTTACACAGCACTAAAATTTGATTTCACATCTATTGAACATCCAACGTTCAGTAACAAACTAACGAAATTGAAAATAGGAGGCCAAATAACAGAACAAAAAAGAGAGATTAATTTGAACAAATAAGCAAATAAAAGGAAAAAGCTTACAATCTATAAATGTACGGTGAAGAGAACCTCTAGTAGCAAATAGTCAAATCAAACTAAGGACTCTAACTAAAAAAGACGAATTATATGTTCAAACAATGTACTAAATAGTCAATGGAATTCCTAAGGCAAAGGAATTTATGTGATTCAGTTTGAATTTTCAGAATCAAACTTGTTTATTTTGACCTGATTTCAGACATACAATCGTTAAGTTTCTTGAAAACTAATCAGACATACTTACAAACTACGTGAAAAAGTTATTAAAGAGTCTTTTTGACTCTCGAAAAATGAAAAAGTAAAGTGGAAATATACGATGATCGCCGGGGAACTTCACCGGAGATGGCGAGTTCTTAATTTATGCTGACAAGCTATTAAAGTTTCAACGTCCTTTGTGATGCGGATTTGGGAAATGCAAAATATTTCATGGAATAATTTGGTGGAATTGGTTTTGAAGTTTGACTATTTATAGTATACGAGGAGAGTACGATATCAGTTGATTGTTAAGACTGACGTGAAACAAGTACAATATATTCTGTTCGGACACAAATCCCCTTTACAAACCAAACAATACCGTATATCCACCACGAGCCAATACGCATGTATTACTCAAATCTTTTCAGTTGATATCTCTCTTTGATTTCTTTTTCGTTCCAACCATGATTTGTTAAGCATTGAACTGTCCATTACTTGTTTTCTTTACTCCATTTATGTGATATTTTTCATTTTTTTAGAATCAAACAAGAAAATCTTTGACCGCAACTTATTTATATGTCATTTGAACATTTTAATTTATTAATTATTGTGACTTGTAGTACTTTTTCTTCACTATTAATTTTTCTTTAGTTTCACACTCAGTATTCGGTACCTGCTTTGTGACTCAATTAATCCAATAATTACCTTTAATGCAAATGACAAAGCAAAAAAAAAAAACTGAATCATTAAACTAAAACCACTAAAAGAAAAGTCAGACCTAAGCCATAAAATAACTTTTTGAATTATTTGAGATTACCTTTACAGATAACTTTTTAAATTGTTTGATGTTAGCTCTTAAACTAACTTAACTAGATCTAAAATACATGTCAATTGCAAATTATTACTTATTATTATATTCCAGCCCAATGTGGGTAGGTAATCTGATTATCCAAAAGGAACTGCATCGAGCTTGCAGGATCATTTAATTAACCTTGAGAAACTCTATTAACTTGTAAATTTTAGTGGATAAGCTCGTTGGTGGACCATGTGATTGCTTTCTTGAAGTAGGAAGGACGAAAAGGCGAGTATTCATTTCAAAAAGAGAAAAGTAGTTTAACTATTAATAAGTATTCCAACTTTCCTACTCTATGCTGATTCAAGAAAATTGAACATGACCCACGTGAAAAGGATACATATCATTATCTATTATATAATAATTTGTTTTATTTCATATGCCTTCACCAAACACGCAAGCCAGGCCCACACCTAACATCATCCAAATAATGTATTATTAGTACTACACTCTCAGAGAGAGTACTACCAAGTTAGAAAGTATAAGAAAGAAGCACAAGGGCATTTTGTATGTGTGTATGTACTACAATAATATTCCAGCTTTCCTACTCTATGCTGATTCAGGATAAATTGAGCATGATCCACGCGAAAAGGGATGCATACAACTATTTATTGTTTGTTTTATTTCACATGCCTTCACCTAACACGCAAGCCATGGCCCACACTCAACATCATCCAAGTAATTAATGTATTCTTAGTACTGCAATCTCGGTGAGAGTACTCCCAAGTTAGTGAAAGTATAAGAAAGAAGCAAATTAAATACGAAAAGTAAAGCACAAGGGCTCATTTTGTACGTGTGTATGTACTACTATAATGTAGTACAACTACAACACTCACGTACTCAAGAGGACTTCAGTTGTGGGGAATATTAGGAGAGTAAAAGAGAATTAAGGCTTTGAGGCGTGAAAGATCACTATATTTCAAGAGTTATTGCCGGGAGTGTTTTTAAATGCGTTTTCGGAGCTAGTCTCAGGGCTGGGCGTACCAAAAACTCTCTCAAAGATAAATGAAAGGCGTAGATCCATAAGGCACACGCCCTAAAATTTGGAGCGTAAGTCTCGCGGGCAAAAATGTAAGCCCCTGGCGTAAAAGTCGTACGCCCTGAACGTGAATTTAATTTTTTATTATTTTAAAATTATTTTCGCCATAGATTATGATTTTTATTATTGATGTAATGATATTTATACCTTTTGTTTTCATGTTGTAGTGATTTTTTCTAAAATATATAAATAAATAAAGTAACTCTCATAGAAAACAACACTGTCATAAATAGTTTTTTTGGATGGTTATGTCTGAAACTGATAGGATAGAGATTTCATAGCAATAAATTCTTGACGAAACTTTATCCATTTTTTGTTATTGATCTTACACTTTTAACCCTTCTCCTTCTTTGAAATATTTAAATAAAAATCACTGCAAATATTAGTTGAAAATAGGAAGGACTAATAGATGTGGAGATTAATGATGAAGTGAGGGAAGATTCATTTTAAAGATTATCTAGCTATTATTATTTTTTGTATTGTTACCTTTCTGTAAAACAACCTCCCTACCTCCCAAGGTGGGGGTAAGGTCTGCGTACACTCTACCCTCCACAGACCCCACTTGTGAGATTACACTGGGTATGTTGTTGTTTTTGTTGTTGTTATTACCTTTCTCAAATAATAATTGTAATAATTTATTATTATTATTGGTGATTTATTTGCAGAATTTTCATGAAAATTTTACTTTTACTTATTTTTTAGTAATAAAATTATAAAATTGAAGATACATGAGACATATGCCCCGTAGATCCATGTGACTTACGCCCTGTGCCTCGAGACTTATGCCTCGCCCCATGCTAAAACGCCTCTCCTTCCCCCCCCCCCACCAAAAAAAGCTGATTGACAGTATATTCTTTAGGGGTTACAAGCATTTCTCTATCAGGATACAACAAAGCTTGAAACATACGTGCAAATTGAATATGCTATTTCTGGGATGTCTTCGTATTTATAGAGGTTGAAAAGGAGCTTAGTTGTCCCTTTTACAAACACTCACAACTTTTCTGTTTAATCTAAAATTTAAATACTAAATTCAAATTTCAAATAAACAAAAGCTGTTCAAAATTAAAATACGAAATAAGACTCCCACAAGTTGACAAACTATTCTAATAATCCCCCACTAGTTTGTAATATGTATCACAACCTAGCCATCAAATTGGTAGTTTCATCAACTAATCATCACCAAAATTGAGAGGTTGTAAATTCACTAACTGCCATATCAAATATACATCAAAGATATATTTTGCGGGAGTGGAAGAGATAATTCTATATCTTAAACGTCTTCAAATATTATGGCTATCAATCATTAGCCAAGCACCCCCACACTTTGAATATAGGCAAAAGACATAGATTGCACCCTAAACGATGCTTGAAAAGTTGAGTTAACACTTTAACTAATCGGGCGACCTATTATCCCCTTGACCATCTAAAAAGTGTATTTAATGCCTCCCTAAGAGCTGATGTGGTACAAAATATAAAAATAATTAAAAAAGAAGCGCGTTTTAATTAAAATTTATTCATTTTTACTTTTTTTTTAATTGCAAAATTCATATTATTGTAATCCCACTCCTACCGCCACCCCCACCTCTCCCTTTCTCCTTCATTTTCCCCCATGTCATGAGCTCATCCTGTCCACCACTGCCGGAGCTCCGACGAGCTCGTCTCCGACAACGACACCCACTTTCCCTCTTCCTTTCATCATCACATTTTATTTTTCGCGACTTTTCCTCTCTCTACAACTTCTCTCTACTGCAACTCCATTTCTCTTTCTCTTCTTTTGCTTTTGACGTTTCTATAGATTTCCCTCCACAAAAAATAATAGAGGAGCAGCTTCCAACTCCAATGGCGGAGCCATCTTGCTCGTCAAGGCTTATATGGATGAGACAACAAATCCAATTTTCAGTTTCGTTAATAAAGTCATTGGTGTTGAAGTTAATGCAAGATCTTTAATTGGTTGAGTAATGTAACTTCTTTGAATGAATGAATAGATGAATAATCCTGATCTTTCAATGCGTTTTCTTTGAAACTCCTGATCTTTCAATGCGTTTTCTTTGAATGGATGAATAATCCATTCATGATATCTCATGTTGTTAAACATCAATAACTAATGTATTGATTTTTATAATAACGTATTGTATGTAAATGCTACACATTAGCATTTCCCTATAAATTGAAGACTTTTGAGAACATATCGACACACCAAGAAAACACATTCCCCTCTCTTCTTCTCAAGTTAGTTCCTGGGCAATTATTTTGGGCAAACTCCAAACTTCCAGCCATGAATGCACGTGTTTGAAAGAGCTGTGGTACCACGGGGAGTGATCGACGTTAATGATTTGCACCGGAGTCGGGTCAAAATTGCTTTCAACACGCCTGGCTTGCCACGACACAGTGTTTGTGATAATTCAGTTACTATTTTTAATTCCAAATTCAATATCAATATTGTGGTATTTTTCCTAAAAAAAAATTTTACATACAATATTGAACAAATGGCTATTTTCTTGAGCAAAACTATTCTTGATCTGTCAAAGCTCGAGTCTTTGGACGGAAACAATTTTAAACGTTTGTTATAAAACTTCTGATTTTCTTTGAACAATTCGAAGTTGACAATGTTTTGTTTAATGAACCTCCTACTGTTGCCTCTAACATTGTTGTTGATGTTGCTAACACTACTACTGGTTCTAGCACTGCTATGGATGTTGATGATGCTACTAAAAAGAAGTTTGAAAAAGATAACAAAACTGTTAGAGGGCATTTTCCGAACCATATGACTAATCCTTTATTTAATTTATATGTTACCAATAAATCTGCCAAGGAAATATGGAACAGTTTGGAAAAGAAATATGGTGCTGATGATGCAGGGAAGAAAAAGTATGTTGTTGGGCAGTGGATTAAGTTTAGATGGTTGACAATAAGCCAATCATGGAACAGGTTCACGAGTATGAGAACTTGACTACTGATGTTCTCAAAGGCCAATGTTCTAACTGAAAAATTCCCACCATCTTGGAGTGATTATAGAAACCAATTGAAGCATAAGAAAAAGAATACAATTTAACTCTTCGTAAACCGATCCTACACGAGGACCGCGAGGCAAACCGTCTCAAAGATAAGATGGAAGCCCTTTCTTTTAATTCTTCTAAAGCTAACCTTGTGGAATCTTCTGGTACTATTGTGAAAGACAGGCTCAAAGGAAAACAGAAGAAAGTCTTGAAAAAGGAACACGTGAAGAAGAAGCATCACTTCAACAAGTCGGGGAGCCAAATCCAAAAATCAAAGGGACCTTGTTTTGTCTGTGGGAAACTTGGTCAGAGGGCTGCCTAGTGTCATCTAAGACAAGGGCAAAACTCGAAGCAGGGAGGACAAGGTGATGTCCAAGCTCATCTTGCGGAGAGTAATGAAGTGATTACTGTTGTAGTTGTCGAGGCGAATCTAGTGGCTAATAAAACTGACTGGGTGCTGACACAGGTGCTTCAAGACATTTTTGTGCCAAAAGGAGTTATTCTATGACTTTGAGGAGTCCACTGATGGTGAGTGTGTCTACATGGGTAACTCTACTACTGCTGGATTTATAGGTAAAGGAAAAACAATTCTTCTTAAGTTAACTTCTGGAAAACCATTAGCCTTAAACAATGTTCTGTATGTTCCCTCCCTCCGTGGAAACTTAATTTCTGGAGAACTTTCAACAAAGCAGGACTTAAACTTGTTTTTGAAGCTATTAAAATTCTTCTTAAGTTAACTTCTGGAAAACCATTAGCCTTGAACAATGTTCTGTATGTTCCCTCCCTCCGTGGAAACTTAATTTCTGGAGAACTTTCAACAAAGCAGACCTTAAACTTAATTGTTGTTAATTATGATCAATTGAAAGACATATTTGAAGTTGTACCTTGACAAGAGGCCTTATAATCGGTTTTGATAATTCTTATCGAGATACACAAACCGAATAATTCTTACATTGGTTTCACATGATTTTCGGTGGATCGATTTCTTTATGTATTATTTTACTTTATTTTCATATTACTTGTTATCCCCGAGGCACTCACTGAGTACGAAGTACTCAAGCATACCATTGTTATTTTTTATGGTATGTTAGGTAACGGTGAAAAGGTGTTCTTGATACTCCAGGCGTTTAGGAAGGACTTACTATTGCTGCTAATTTTGTGAGCCCACACATTCATTCATGGGACACCCTATTTATTTATTCATTCATTATATCAGTTTTTCGGGCTGCGTCCCGATGAGTCAGACTATTATTCCTTTATCTTAGAAGCTCCCTAGTATACATTTGTGGGTAGTTGTTGAGTTATTAATTAACTCTTGGGCACGTTGTTATGTTTGACTAAGTATTTGATTAATAAAGACTTCCGTTGATTTAATACTTATATTCATGATCTGTTTGCATTTATTTTATTAAACTGTTAGAGGCGAATGTTGAACCTGGTAGGTTCAAGTGTTATTATTGCATCATTTAGGTTCTTCCGATGTTGTTCATGACATCTGATGCCGGCTACGTCTAGGGTGGATTTTGGGGCGTGATAAGCTTGGTATCAAAGCCTAGGTTTAAATACGTCCTGGAATTATTATCGGTGTCTGTGGAGCTGTGTCTAGTGGAGTTTTCCTTATGCATCCTGATCACCTGGAGGACCGAGAAACTCCCAGGACATTTATAGGTGTTTCCTATTCTTCTTGATTCTAAATTGTGCTATAGAACTTCAAAACCTTTTAGGATCGTTCTAATTCGCTCGTTAATTCGTGCCTTGCAGAAATGGCTCTGACGCGATCCAAAAACAGTAACCCAGTACAACCCGTGAGAACTAACAGAAATCTTGGGGGCGCGAATGTTGGTAATGGAAATAATGCTGGAAATCAAGCACCACCCCCAGCACCGCCTGCTTCTGTTGTTCCTGTTGCAGGTGTGCCTGAGATTGGTACTATGCAAATTTCTATTCAAATGTTGATCGCATTAGTTGCGTCACAGTTAGCGCGGGAGGTGGGACCTCATGGGGCGGGCGTACTTAAGCAATTCCTCGACTTGAAGTCACTAGAGTTCTTTGGGTCACGAGGCGGGACGACCCCCCAACACTTTTTAGACGAGACCTTCAAGGCACGAGGGCAATGGATGCCTCGGATTCGAAGCCGCGAGGCTTGCTTCTTATCGCTAAAGGATGTTGCTCACGCATGGTTTGAGATGTGGGAGTTCGAGTAGGGGTGACGTCGCTTTAGCCTCCGACGTGGGTTGAATTCGAAGAGGCGTTCGCTGGAAAGGTTTTCGTCCGATAGAAGATATTTGCTATGGCTATGAAGTTTGAAAAGCTAGAACAGTGGTGTAACAGGTTCGTGAGTATAGTATGGAGTTTCAATTGTCTGTCAAAGTATGCTTTTATCTATGATTCGACCCGAAAAGCATAAGTTGACTTGTTTTCAGGAAAGGCTTGGTACTGTGTATCAAGTCCACGCAAAGGCCGCCGTGGCTATATCTCCTACTTGCACTTTGTCATTTTCGGGGTTGGGTTTGCTGAGCAACAAGAGTGTTGGAAAAATAAGGAGAGGGTGGATCGAGATCAGAACAAGAAGGCCCGATCGGCGAGTGGTTTAGTGGTAATAATTATAAGGAGGCGTAGTAAAGTGGTATTCTACACTCGCTCGCCCGACGCTTATTCCTACGCTAGTGTGCTCTCAGCGGCAAGGCGTCGTAAAAATAATAATAATAATAATAATAATAATAATAATAATAATAATAATAATAATAATAATATAATACTAGTAGTAGTAGTAAAGAAAGAATGATAAGGTAGTAGCCACGAATTCGTAACAAGTATAAAGGATAAAAGTTGCTAATTGGTGGAGGGACAACTCGACTTTAAGGGCCGACTCGTAGGAGGCTTCACGCCGTAGAAGAGTGTATCTTTACCATCCGTTCTGGCGATACTTACTCATTGATTGATCCGGGTTCAAATTTATCCTACGTGACTCTTTATTTTGCTCTTGATATGGGTATCAAACCCGAACCTTTGTTGGAACCTTTTTGTTGCCGATACACCTTCTCGGTGTTCCCGTTATTACTTTAGAGTGTATAGAAATTGTTTTGTTGTGATTAAGGGACGGAGACCGTGGTTGATTTGTATGAACTTGAGATGGTGGATTTTGATGTAATTATAGGGATGGACTGGTTGTCTGCGTGTTATGCTAATGTGGATTGTCATCATAAGTTAGTTCATTTCACCTTTACCGATGAGCCTGTTATCATGTGAGAGGGTGAAATCGCTACGCCAAGGGGTAGATTTATTTCTTATCTTAAGGCTCATAAGATGATTACTAAGGGGTGTATTTACCATTTGGTTGTTGTTAATGATACAAAAGCCATAGTACCCGAATTTGCATCTGTTCCCATAGTTAGTGATTATCGCAAAGTGTTTCCCGAAGATCTCCCTGGCATCCCTCCTGATAGGGTTATTGATTTTGGGATTGATGTTATTCCCGACACCCAACGTATTTCTTTTCCACCTTATTGTATGGCTCCAGTAGAACTAAGGGATTTAAAGGATCAGTTGAAGGACTTGTTGGATAAACGTTTCATCCGACCAAGTTCCTCACCTTAGGGTACTCCAGTCTTGTTTGTTAGAAAGAAAGATGGTTCCCGTAGGATGTGCGTTGATTACCGTCAGCTTAATAAGGTGACCATTAAGAATAAATATCCTTTGCCTAGGATAGATGATTTATTTGACCAACTGCAGGGTGCTAAGTTCTTTTCAAAGATTGACCTGAGGTCGGGGTATCACCAATTGAGATAAAGGAGAAGGATATCCCGAAAACTGCTTTCCGTACTCGTTATGGGCACTTTGAATTTCTAGTCATATCCTTTGGCTTGACTAATTCGCCTGCTGCATTCATGGATTTGTTGAACTGTGTGTTTAAGTCGTATCTAGACTGCTTCATTATTTTGTTTATTGATGACATTTTGAAATACTCTAAGAATCGTGAGGATCATGCAAATTATTTGAGGATAACTTTGACAACACTTGAGGAGAACGAGCTTTATGCAAAATTCTCTAAATGTGAATTCTAGCTTGAGTTTGTGTCTTTGTTGGGTCATGTGGTGACTAGTGACGGCATTAAGGTAGATCCTCAGAAAATTTCGGTTAAGATCGGCAGACCAACTGAAGCGCGACGGAAATTCGTAGTTTCTTGGGTTTGGCAAATTATTACAGAAAGTTTGTGGAAGGTTTTTCGTCCATAGCCTCACCATTGACTAAATTGACATAGAAGACTGCTAAGTTTCAGTGGTCCGGCTTGTGAAAAGAGTTTCCAAGAGCTTAAGACAAGGTTGACTTCGACTCCTATTTTGACTTTACTTCCGGGTCCGGGGTGGATACGTGGTGTATTATGATGTTTCTAGAATTGGTTTGGGTTGTGTATTGAGCGTAACGGTAAGGTGATTGCTTATGCTTTGCGTGGTTGAAGAAGCATGAGAAGAACTATCCGACTCATGACTTGGAGTGGGGTCGCCGTGGTATTTTCTTTGAAAATTTGGCGTCATTATCCGTATGGTGAGCATTGTGATGTTTTTATCGATCACAAGAGTCCGCAATATATCTTCAAGCAACGAGAGTTGAACCTCGAGCGGAGGAGGTGGTTGGAGTTGTTGAAAGATTACGACTTGAATATCTTGTATCATCTAGTAAAACGTGTGGTTGCCGATGCTTTGAGTAGAAAATCTATGGGCACGTTGGCGTATTTGCGTATACGACATGCCCGTAGGGAAGGAAATTCGAAGACTTGCTAGTCTTGGGGTCAGACTTGATGAAACCAAAGATGGAGAGTTAGTGGGAATCACCCCATCACGGTCTGACATTATGGAAAGGATTAAATCCAAGCAATATGATGATGAGCTTCTAGCAAAGCTAAGAGATGGAGTGGAAAGGGGTGAGTACACTTCATTTACTATTGGGACTGGCGATAGTGTTATACGGTTACAGGGATGCTTGTGTGTTCCTGATGTTGATGGCCTTCGACAAGAATTGATGATGGAAGCTCATAGTTCCAAGTATTCGGTGCATCCGGGATCCACCAAAATGTATAACGATTTGAAACAACACTACTGGTGGAAGAGCATGAAGGTTGATATTTCTAACTTTGTGGCTAAGTGTTTGAACTCGCCAACATGGGTGAAGGCTAAACATCAAAGGCTCCCGGAGGCCGGCTCGAATATTGAGATTCCGCAGTGGAAGTGGGAGGAGATCAACATGGATTTCGTTGTGGGTTTACCCCGCACTAAGACCAAGTTTGATTCGATTTGGGTGATAGTGGATAAACTCACAAAGTCTGCCCACTTTCTCCTTGTGAAGACGTCGTATGTCGCGGGGCAGTACACCAAGCTATATCTAAAGGAGATAGTTAGATTGCTTGGGATTCCGACATCCATCATATCGGACAGAGGTATGCAATTCACTGCTCGTTTTTGGACATCCTTTCAGGAAAGTTTAGGAACTAGAGTGAAATTGAGCACTGCCTTTCATCCTCAAACTGATGGGCAGGCGGAGAGAACTATTCAGACTTTGAAAGAAATGCTACGAGCTTATGCAATCGATTTTGGAGGAAGTTGGGATGAACACCTACCTCTGGTGGAATTCGCTTACAACAATAGCTATCAAGTGAGTATTCAAATGGCTCCTTATGAGGCTCTTTATGGGAGGCGTTGTCGATCTTCAATTGGTTGGTTTGAACCAACTAAAGTGGAGTTGTTGGGTCCGAATTCAGTTCATGAAGCAATTGATAAGGTTAATCTTATTGTGTAATGACTCAAGATAGCTCAGAGTCGACAGAAGTCCTATACCAATATGAGGCGGCGTGAGCGAGAGTTTTCTATCGGTGACATGGTGTTCTTGAAAGTGTCGCCGATGAAGGGAGTAATGCAGTTTGGTAAAAAGGGGAAACTTAGTCCCCATTTCATTGGCCCTTACGGGATTGTATGGAAAATTGAGACGGTGGCTTATGAATTGAAGTTACCATCTGATATGGCCGTGGTGCATCCTGTGTTTCACGTTTCGATGTTGAGACTGTACAAACCTGATCCTTCCCATGTGTTGAACCATGAAGAGAATGAAATTAATAAAGGGTTAACCTATGAAGAAAAACCGATTCAGATTCTAGATTGTCAAGTTAGAAGGTTGAGAACAAAGGATGTTGCATCGGTTAAATTTTTGTGGCGAAACCATAATACTGAGGAAGCTACTTGGGAAGCAAAGGAGGACATGAAGAAGAGATATCCTCACTTGTTCCCTATTGCAGGTATGAGCTAGCGTTTTAAATTACTCATGGATGAATCGTTATGTTTCTTCGAAGTAACTTGTGGTTTAGTGAATTCTTTTCTAGACTATTATTCTCATTCGAGGACGAATGAATCTTAAGGGGGGGGGGGGGGATAATGTAACATCTCATAAATCTATATAGAGTGTGAAAGCATTTTATGAGTCCTTTGGAACCCTATATGTTGGGTTACGTGCATGACTTTAGGCTAAAGACCCAAAAGGGGATGGTCAAAATGAAAATTCACTGCAATTTCACGAAAAGGAGGTTCGACTTGCCGTCCTTTGTAATTGGACCGTTCGATGCTCCGTCTTTGCACCGTAGAAAGTAAGGAAGAGAAAGTTGCTCACTGAAAATTTCATGACTTTGACGGAGCAGATCGATGCTCCGTCGATCTGTTCGACGCTCCGTCGTTTGTACCGTCGAATTGACCTAGCATAAAGACCATTCGACGAAGCCGATCGACGCTTTGTCGATCTGTTCGATGCTTCGTCGTTTGTATCGTCGATTGTGCCTGACAGGCTGAAATTATATAAATTGCAAAATCTTAGTTTTTCTTCCATTCCTTTCACTCTCAAAAAACCCTAAGGACGAAAATACCTCTCTAGGCTCCAACACTAAGGTAAAAATATCTTAATCATTGATTATCAATCCTAACATCAAACCCATGATTCTTAACATGATTCTTGCGACTAAAACCTAGGGTTTGCAACTTAATTCTTCCTAAAGTGATTCAAGCTAGGATTTGGGTGTTCTTCATTAGAAAAGTGAATTGTTAAACTTTGTTTAACATACTAAGGTATGTCTCTCTTTTAAAAACTTTATTGTGGATATATGTCTTCTTCTCAAAAGTTCTTTATTGAATAAAAAGGTGAACTTCTCATACAAAACCCTAATTCATGTTTTGATGGTGGTTGGTGTGCGTAAGGGGACAAGCCCACATTAAACCTTGATTGTATTATCCTCTATATACGTACATGAAATCATAATCGTTTTCTTCTATAAGAGATGATCAGTGATGATGGTTAATTGTTGGTATTGATGACTTTACAAAGAAACTAAGACAATGGAGTCCTCTTTAAAGAAGTGGAAACATTTTCAAGATTATCTATGAAATTATGGATCTTTGTAATGGCACATTGAGCTTTAATGTTAATTGATGGTGTGACTACTATGAGACAAATTGTGAATCGGCTTCTATGCTATGAATTTTGTTGTTGTGTTTGGCCTAGCTACTCGGGAGGAAGGGTAGCCACTATGGATCCTAGTGTGATAATGCCTAGCCATTTGGGAGAAAGAGTGGCCACTTCCGAGTTCGCTACCTGGGGTGTGATTATGCCTAGCTATTCGGGAGGAAGGACGCCCACCGTTGAATTTCATATTTCGGTGTGGTCCGTGACAAGGGAACCTCTACGGTCACCCCTTCGATGTGCTTGATTCTTGGGCCTGTATTGGCATATGTGATATTCTTATTTTCTCATGGAATTGTTATTGTTAATTATGATCAATTGAAAGACATATTTGAAGTTATACCTTAACAAGAGGCCTTATAATCGGTTTTGATAATTCTTATTGAGATACACAAACTGAATAACTGTTCTTACATTGGTTTCACATGATTTTCAGGACTGATTTCTTTATGTATTATTGTACTTTATTTTCATGTTACTTGTTGTCCCCGAGGCACTCACTGAGTACGAAGTACTGTGTATACCATTGTTTTTTTTATGGTATGTTAGGTAACGGTGAAGAGCAAGTTCTTGATACTCCAGGAGTTTAGAAAGGACTTGTTGTTGCTGCTAATTTGGTGAGCCCACACATTCATTCGTGGGAAACCCTAGTTATTTATTTATTAATTATATTAGTTTTCGGGCTGCGTCCCGATGAGTCAGACTATTATTCCTTTATCGTAGAAGCTCCCTAGTATACATTTGTGGGTAGTTGTTGAGTTATTGATTAACTCTCGGGCACGTTGTTACGTTTGACTAAGTATTTGATTAATAAAGACTTCCGCTAATTTAATTCTTATATTCATGATTTGTTTGCATTTATTTTATTAAACTGTTAGAGGCGAATGTTGAACCTGTCGGGTTCAAGTGTTATTATTGCATCATTTAGGTTCTTTCGATATTGTTCATGATGTCGGATGCCAGTCACGTCTAGGGTGGGTTTTGGGGCGTGACACTTATTCTCGTGTGACTAAAATTGCAACCATTAGAACTCTTATTGTCTTAGCCGCTACTCATAGTCTAGTGGTACACCAAATGGATGTTAAAACGGCTTTTCTAAATGGTGATTTAGAGGAAGAGATCTATATGACTCAACCTAAAGGTTTTGTGGTCCCAGGACAAAAAGATAATGCATGCACATTGAGAAAGTCCTTGTATGGCCTAAAACAGGCACCTAAACTGTGGTATGAAAAGTTTAATGGTACATTAGTTGATGATGATTTTGCTGTTAATGCTTCTGATATCTGTGTTCATTCTAAAATGATAGAATCAGATTGTGTGACTATATTTTTATATGTGGATGACATGTTAATCTTTGGCCCAAATGTGAATGTTGTTAATGAGACTAAGAACTTTTTATCTTCTAATTTGAAATGAAAGACTTTGGATAAGCAGATTTGATTTTAGGGATTAAAATCAAAAGAACTATTAATGGTTCTTCTTAATGTCAGTCTCATTATATTGAAAAAATATTGAAGAAGTTTGATAATTTTGATATAGTTCCAGTAAGAACCCCTTATGATCCTAAGATACACTTGAGAAAGAATAAAGAATCTAGTGTTTCTTAAATTGAATATGCTAAAAATAATTGGGAGTGTAATGTTTCTAATGAACTATACTAGGCCTGATATAGCTTATGCTGTTAGCATATTAAGTAGATATACTCATAACCCCAGTAGTGAACACTGGAATGCTCTTCATCGTTTGCTAAGGTATTTGAGAGGTACTATGGATTGGTGTCTGCATTTTAATAAATTTCCTGTCTTTTTAGAAGGTTTTTGTGATGCAAACTGGGTAATTGATAATGATGAAGTTAGCTCCACTAGTGGCTATGTGTTTACTTTGGGTGCAGGTGCTATTTCATGGAAGTCTTCCAAACAGACATGTATAGCAGCATATTCTACCATGGAATCTGAATTCATTGCTCTCGAGTTAGCAGGGCAAGAAGCTGAGTGGCTGAAAAATATTCTGGCAAATGTGTCGTTGTAAGAAAGACAAGCTTGACCAGTCTCTTTACATTGTGACTCACATACGGCAATTGGGATTGCCAAGAATAGTGTTTACAATGAAAAAAGAAGACAAACTCGCTTTAGACATGTCGCAATTAAACAGTTGTTGAAACATGGTGTTATGTCCTTGGACTTGGAATATGTAAGGTCCAAAAAGAAATTTGGCGGATCCTTTAACCAAGAGTTTACCAAGAAAAATGATCCTTGAAATGTCGAGGAGGATGGGACTAAAACCCATTGATTGAGTTAATATGGTGGATACCCGTTTGTGGTCAAACGAAGTCATATAGGCTGTCAATATACACCATATTTTCTATCCCTGTGGTGTGTGGTAGTGTTTTATAAGATTGAATTTATTTTGCTCTTAATGATTCCATAGCGTTAAGGTGGCCTATGTTGAGATAGACTTGATGAAATTACCTACGTGAGTGTGAAGGTGTGGTCGCCTTTTATGAAAGACTTGGGTCATCTTTCTAGAGCACTCATGAGACCCAAAATGTGTACATGACCATAAAAGCATTTTGTTAGTGTCTCGAAGGTTGCACAAAAATAAGGATATCGTATGTGTTATGGGGGTCTCAACTTATGTCCATTCAATTCAAGAGTACTTCACTTTATGGATATTAGTTGTTGCCTCATTTCACTATGTGTTAATTCAAATCGAAATATATTAACACTTAAGTACATGTTCCTTTCTTTTGCCTAGAAATCTTTTCCTATTTTTCGCCTTTGCATTAGTGGGGGATTGTTGAAGTTAATGCTAGGTCTTTAATTGGTTGAGTAGTGTAGCTTCTTTTAATGAATGAATTATATTTATTCATGACAAACTCCTGATCTTTCAATGCGTTTTCTTTGCATGGATGAATAATTCATTCATTATAACTCATGCTATTAAACATCAGTAACTGATGTATTGATTTTTGTAATAACGTATTGTCTGTAAATGCTACACATTAGCATTTTCCTATAATTGAAGACTTTTGAGAACATATCGACACACTAAAAAAACATATTCTCCTCTCTTCTTCTCAAGTTATTTTCTGGGCAATTATTTTGGGCAACCTCCGAACTTTCAGCCACGAATGCACGTCTTTGGAAGAGTTGTGGAACCTTGGGGAGTGACCGGCCTTAACGATTTGCACCAGAGTCAAGCCGAAATCGCTTTCAAAGCAGTGGCTTGCCACAATACAGTGTTTGTGATAATTCGGTTAATATTTTTAATTCCAAGTTCAATATCAATATTATGGTATTTTTTCCTAACAATTGGTTCACTCCCTGTTATTGGTCTCATAGTCAGAATTGTCAACGAGGAAGGTGGTGTTGGCAGTGATTTTATTGATTTTGCTGAGTTCAGGAGGTAGAATGGTAACAAATGCTCGGTTAATGATTCAAGAGCTTTACGAATTCCGAGATTCACGTGGAAAGATAGGTTTTAAAAATATAATTATTGTTGGTGGCGGTGACGAATATGGTGTTTCCGGAGACATGGTGTGGTTTAGTAATGAAGAAGATATAACTATTGGAGGATTTTAATGGTTAATTAGTGATTAATTAGTGTAAATTAATTAACATACAAAAAACAAATGAATAAGAAAAGAAAAAGAATAAAATTGAAATTTAGAAGATTTCTGTTGTGGCGATGATGTGGCGCACAACTGTGGAACACCTCCCTTGTGCAACTAGTTATGTGTGTATCATGGAAGCATTAAATATACTTTTTAGATGGTCAGATGCTAATAGGTCGCCCGATTAGTTGGAGTGTGAACTCGACATTTCAGGTATAGATCCAAGTCCTGGAATCATATTGAGAAAAGCTTGATCAAGTTAAAAATGAGAGTAACGAAGCTTTATTTGAATGTTGAATCATTTCCCAAATATACGTAATTGAATTCATTTAAGTTTGATTGTAATTTATACTTAAGATCCTATATAATTTTATTTGGTATGGCTATGAGATAGAGTCTAAACTGAAATAAGTTTTGAATACCAAGAGGCGTATAATTCTATGAAACGGAGTTTATCACTTCTACTAAGTACTAATCCTTCTGTGAGAGAATACAAAGTCGAGATGAATAATCTCAAGAAACTATTTTTGTCCAAGAATAAATTAAGAATTAAGGAAATAGGAAAATGGAAAATGCTTTGTCTATAGAAGTTGTGAAAAGCGATAATTTCGTAGACCAATATTTTATAGAATCATCCCAATCTTTTTTTTTAAACAATAAACAGCTTTATTGTATTAACGCATAAACGGTTTCAAAGAGTTAAAAGATGCAGTAGCATATGTTACAATCCAACTATGAAAAATAGAAACTCAATTAACCTTATGTAACAACGAAATAAAAAACTTGGCTAAATTGTGTGTTAGCATATTCCAAGATCTAGGAATATATACATGGACATCATCAAAGAAACTCATAAGCTTCCTGATATCTTCACAAGTAGTCCCTATCTCCATGAAACTACACTTCTTTTCCATATCATATCCACCATAGTTTTTGCATCAGGCAAGACTTTCACCTTTGACCATCCATTTTCCTTAGCATTTGCCAATGCTTCACTAATTTCTAGTGCTTCAGCAGCAGTGATGACCTTCCCAACAAATTGAATTGGGATACCAAAGGCTTGAAGCAAATGACCACAACTAATCATAGCCGGCACTCCAATGCTTGCCATCTTTTTCTCCTTTTGTAATCTAGCATCTGCAAACATAACAATTCCATCTTGTGCCACAATAATATTTTTATCATTAGTATAATCAGATACAAGCGTCGGAGAAAAAGTAGTAAGCAAATTGTTTTCACTTTAGTCCATTTAGAAAAAGCATCTATATATCTTTTTTTTGGCAATTCCAACTTTCCACAAGATTTCTTTTTTTGATAACTTCTATATTTTAACTTTTCACATGGCATGTCTAAGACCATAAAATTAAAGGACATTTTGGTACATTTCACAGATATTTAATTTAAGACCACAAGATTTAAAAGTTATTTTACTTTCTTAAACTTTGTACCAAGTCAAAACCAAATAATCATATTGAAACCGAGGGAGTATTATTATTATTATTATTATTATTATTATTATTATTATTATTATTATTATTATTATTATTATTATTATTATTATTATTATTATTATTATTATTATTATTATTATTATTATTATTATTATTATTATTATTATTATTATTATTATTATTATTATTATTATTATTATTATTATTGTATATATATATTATTATTATTATTATTATTATTATTATTATTATTATTATTATTATTATTATTATTATTATTATTATTATTATTATTATTATTATTATTATTATTATTATTATTATTATTATTATTATTATTATTATTATTATTATTATTATTATTATTATTATTATTATTATTATAAGGCACCATTACCCCCCGAACTACACCCGAATTTCACACACACACCTTACCTTTCCCTGGTCCTATTACCCCCCCTAAACTTATTTAAAACGGAATAATTACCCCCCTAAAAGCTGATGCCCACTCTCATATGGGAGAGTGACATACACTCTCCTTGCCACATGTGTATTTATTTGTTTTCTTCTCTTTTTTTTAATTTTTTCTGCTTACGTGTCAATTTTTTTTAAAATAAAAATAAAAAACTGAATTTTCATTAAAAAAAATGAGTTTTAAAACCCGTCTTTTTTTTTTTTTTTAATTTGAAAATTTGATTTTTTTTAAACCCATTTAAAAAAAAAAAAAACTAAAAAAATGGATTAAAAAACTGAATTTTCTTTTAAAAAAAGGATTTTTAAAACCCTTAAAAAAAAAAAAAAAAAAATTGAAAATTTGTTTTTTTTTAAAACCCGTTTTTGAAAAAGAAAAAAAAACTGAAAAATGATTTATTTTTTTTAAATATGGAAAAATGGATTTGTTAAAAATAAGGAAACTTGATTATTTTTTTAAAATGTCTTAAAAAATCTTGATTTTCATGATTTCATTTTCTTAGGACACTTTTATTTTTCAAATAAAATCCGGAAAAGTGCTTTTCTTGGCAAAATGTGAAAAAAACTGAATTTTTATAAAATTTTGAAAAAATTAATTATTTTCTTAACATGTGGAAAACCCTTTTTTTAAAACTAAATGTGGAAGACTAGATTTATTTTCAAATTTTAAGAAAATGCAGATTTTTAAGGAAAAAAAAATAAGTTTTCCCCTTTTTTATGTTTTCACTCTCTCAAAGAGAGTGAAACACACTCTCTTTGCCACATCGCGTTTAGGGGGTAATTATTCCGTTTTAAATAAGTTTAGGGGGGTAATAGGGCTGCGGAAAGGAAGGCACAGAAGAAATTTAAGATAAATCAGGGGGTAATGGTGCCTTATCCCTTATTATTATTATTATTATTATTATTATTATTATTATTATTATTATTATTATTATTATTATTATTATTATTATTATTATTATTATCATTATCATTATCATTATCATTATCATTATCATCATCATCATTATCATTATTATTATTATTATTATTATTATTATTATTATTATTACAAGTTAAATGCTGAATAGTTGATATACTTTTATGCTCTTTTAACATTAATTTATCTCTTACAATACTCAGAATGCAATTAACTTCATGAGTGTTCTAAGTCAAATAGGCATGGAATCGAACTAAAAAAAATTGTCTTAGAATTATGATTTTTAGGAGTCTTCTACGTCAAATTGACATGTAATTGATGTCAATTTATGCAATGTAGGGATGTGCGAATTCAATATATGTCAAAACGCCAACGATCTCCACAAGTATGTCGATTCCGTGACTTAATTGCCAACTCTTTTATTGTTTTCAAATTGATCGAGGTTGTACATTTGTCATTTTAGCTTTGACATACCCTGAGTTATTTTTTCCCTCTGTAATATGACAAAAATATTCCTAAATTGTTATGAAATAATCTCCTCACTATACTTAAAATTCAATTAACTTCATGAATGTTCTACATCAAATAGACATGAAATTGAACTAAAAATAAGTCATATTAGAACTCAAGATGTTTTAGGAGTCTTTTACGTCAAATTGACATGTAATTGACATCAATTTATACAACTTAGGGACATGCTAATTCTCAATATCTGTCAATCGCCAATGATCGCCACAAATATGTCGACTCCGTGTCTTGCTAGGTTTTGTATTATTTTCGAATGGGCCAAGGATGGACGTTTGTTATTTTATCTTTGACATACCTTAAAGTTATTTTTTTCCTCTATGATAAACGAAATATCCTTGAATTGGTGATCGACTTTTATGCGTTCTTACATTAAATTATTTGTTCACAACATTCAAAATTCAATTAACTTCATGCATGTTCAATGTCAAATAGACATGGAATTGGCCAAAGAAAAATCTTAGAATGCAAGATGCTTTAGGAGGTTTCTAGGTCAAATTGACGTACAATTGAAGTCATTATATGCAGCTTAGGGATCTGCGAATTCTATATATCTGTCAAATGCCAACGATCTTCACAGTCAGCTCTGTATCTTGCCTATTGTTTCGAATGGGTCGGGGCAGCACATTTGTTATTTTAATTTTACATACCTTGAGTTACTTTTTTCTGTATATGATACGGTAAAAATATCCCTAAATTGTTGATTAACTTTTACATCCTTTTAAAATTAAGTTATCTCTTCACAGTACTACAAATTAATTAACTACATGAGTTCTCTACGTCAAATAGACATAGAATTGAACATAAAAAGGTTGTTTTAAAAATTCAAGATACTTTACGAGTCTTCTACGTCAAATTAACATGTAATTGAAGTCAATTTATGCACCTTAGGAACATGCGAATTCCCCATATCTGTCAAATGCCAATGATCTCCACAAGTATGCCGAATCCATCGGGGCAGATCCAACCTTACTCCTTATGATTGTTACAACGCAATGAGCCCTTCCAAATAAAGTAAGTAGTTAACGTAGAGGAAGTTCCCTGATATATACCAACACTTCTGTGAAGGTTATTTGATTTTTTCCATGCCACTAATGTATCAATTACTATATTTTTATTGTTGACACCTAATTTTTGCTCTCCAATAATTTTCTTTAATTATTCAGACTTCTTGAATCACAAACGGAGTGAGATATAACTGATCAGAATGATTTTACAATAATTATTTCGGTGACATTTTCCCATTTCATTTGGCAAAATATCATCAAGTATATTATTGTATATCATATGTATATTTGTTAGAATTGCGAAACATATTTATCAAGATTTAAACTCAAGTTAGTGAGACCGATTATTTAAATTAATTGTTCGAACTAAAAATGGTTAATTGGTAAGTATTTTGCTTTGTTAAATCAAGAAATTTGATTAATTAAATGAATGATCAGTTATATCTCAAGTTTTATGTTAATTTGGCTTTAATTTCAATTATCTTTAAAATTAGTTAAAATTGAAAGGTTTAATTGAATTCTTCTGTTTAATTTTGATTACAATTGAAATGATTTTGGCCATGTTTTAATTTAATCTATGACCACATTTGCAAAAGTAACCATGGTTGTGTCAACCATTTAATTTCTATAGAATTTGGGCCAAAGACCCTCCAATTCTCGGCCGAGCCCAGTCCGTCAACGAGCGACCCGACCCACTTCCCTCTTTTTCTACCCAAAAACCAAACGAATCCATTGGTTCATCATATTTTTTTGTTTTAAAGAAATCAAACAAGTTCGGGGTTTTTGGGGTTCTATATAAAGAATTTCATGTCTACTGATTTACAACACCTACAAGTCTTTTCAGAGCAAAAATCTCAAAATTTTGAGTTTTAATAAGGGATCCGACTTGAATTGGAACCCTTGCTTAGTTTTCTTAATTTTTTGGGTTTAGTTTTAAAAGTTTTTTTTTATTTCTCTTTGTGTTCGTGTGGCTGAGTATGAGTGTGGAGGAGTTCAAAAGATCCCCAAGTTCATTCTCGATCAAGGCTGCCCCAAAGAAAGAAAATTTTATTTCCTTTCATTTTTCCATTCTTTATGTGCTAATTATGTGTTTTATGTGTGAGATGGTCTTTTCGTTTTAGTTAAGTTTAATTTGTGTATGGTTATGTAGCTTATTTGGTTCACTGGTAGATTAATTGTATGATCTACTAAAGAGTAATTAGTGTGGTGATCTTATGGGCGGTTAAGATAGACTTTATGTTTCTGTGTTCTCTAATGTGACTAGTAGTACAAATGCTAAGCTTAACACGGTAGCATTTTAGTAAGTGAAACTTACATAAATAGCTACCTTTTATTGGCTTCTAACTAGATATAACTATAAAATGCAAAATTACCAAGCATAGTTACTTTTCTTTAAAAACTCGTGTATTTCTGTTTTTTTGAAATACAGAGAAATACAGTGAACAGTAAACACGCTCCAGTGAAATCAGGAGCTATTTATGGAACAGATTTTTTGAAATACAGTGAAATACACGGAAATGCAAAATCGGGTTGAGTAAAAATAGGCTATATTTTTTAATGTATTCTTTTTTTTTTTTTTAAATGGTAAGTTAAATTAAATCAACCATATTTCACGCATTTCATAACAAATCTACTAATCTCTCTCAACTTTTATCACAATCAAAACTTTTTGAATTAAAAAACCACTAAAGATCTGAAAACTTCCAAATATAGAAAAATATACGCTGGAATACAATAAAATATAGTTGATTGTTTAAGAAATATAAAGTTATAGTATGCGTATATACAATGGAATACAATGAAATATATCAGAAACTATTTCATAAATTAGAAATACAAAATGCAGAAATACATTGAAATACAGCGAAATACAAAAATCGTGCTAATCATGGTGAAGAATAATAGGAGTAAAATACGGCTGTGAATTGAAAATGTGAGAGAAAAATATTTGAAAAAAAAAATTTGTGGGTAAGTGGGAGAGAGGTACCTTATTTTTAGGGAAATACACTGCAGTTACAAAAACAAGTTATAGATGGTAATTTGATAAATAATTAAGCTACTAAAAATAATTTAAAAAAAAAAAAAACTATTACTAATAAATAAGTCTTAGGAATAGTTATCAGCTCTAAATTTTACTTTTAGTAACTTAGTCATGATCCATGTGATTAGGTAGTAATCTCATTACTGTTTAGAATAGTGGGCCCGTTTAAATAATTATTGGATGTGTATTGTGTTTAATCAAATATGTGAGTACCTGTTTGGATTAGTTGGGGGTTGCTTCATAAGGTTAATTTCAAGAAAAATGTGTAGTTAAGCCCTGTGTTGAGCATCATTTCAATTTTTATGCACTATTTGAATTGAAAAGGTATCTGAATTCTATGTAGAAGGTACCTATATATACACTGGGTATATATAGGTGTACACTATTATACGTGTTCAAATATACAATGGTGTATATCACGTATATCTACGGAATATCAAAATATGTTGGACTGTCTTGTTGTGCTCTTGGGTCGGCTGGTATCTATTCCCTTCATTGTTTCTTGTTTAAATGATACATGGGCTGTGACTCGAGTTGTTGGGCCTGAGTTGTTTCTCCTTTCCATCTTGTTTTTAAACGATATATGGGCCCGTGAAAATCTAAGTTTGGTTATGCATATCCCTTGCTATTTTCTGTGTATATTTAGTGTATATATATGTATATAGAAATCTTCAAATCTGTTTACATAGACTTATGTTGAAATAAAGTTTGGTTAAAGTAGTTATTAAGTATATATACCCTCTAACCCTCATCTTCTTTATCCCTTCTTTCTTTGCATGAACGTCTTTGTGTGGGCCTAATTGGGCCCAACCTGTTTGTCAGCCGTTTCTGTTGGGCCAAGGGCCTAACCCTTCACTTCATCGAGTCCGAACTGCAACTTTGAAGGCCCAATCATAGGTGAAATGACAAAAAACATATCTCGCTGGTAGGCCTAGTAAACGCACCAACCCGTTTCATGTTATTATTGTTTATGTGTTCCTATTGTAA
This sequence comes from Lycium ferocissimum, assembly GCF_029784015.1. NCBI lineage: Eukaryota > Viridiplantae > Streptophyta > Magnoliopsida > Solanales > Solanaceae > Lycium > Lycium ferocissimum. Next base: position 38,854,411 of record NC_081343.1, read on the forward strand.
AATGCTTGTATTATTGGAGCCCGGTGGAACCTAGTACCAATATTATTAGGCAAACTATGCTAATATCGTTAGGACGAATAGAAAATCCAATTTTAAATAAAGGACCCTACTCGAAAGATAAGTGACATTATTTCTTCGAAACAAGTTATAAGAAAGATATGAAACCACTTCTCTTGCCGAAAATGGACTTCAGAGGATTTGAGAAAACTTTTATACAAAAGTAGACACCTTCTTCAAAATACCAGAAATGGATTTTACTTGGATTTTTTCCTGAAAAAGTTGAGCGCATTTGGAAACAAAACGGAGCGAAAATTTGCATTGGGCCGTGGCCCATCCAAAAAAGACGAGATTTTTATGTGTTATAGCTACTTTTAATACATAATTAGTGGTAATAACTATCTTTTATTTTAATTACTAATAATAAGTAAATACTTTTCTAATTTAACGATTATAGCTACACAGTAACTTTCAATTACCATTTCACAAATACACTTAAAAATTAGCACCCCTAATCCCATATCCCCTTTTAATGGTAACAATATTAATCACTTAATATACATTACCATTCTCTCTCCTTTTTCATAAATTCTTACCTTTTTAAAAAGGAAAGAATCTGTGAATGCCCAGTGAAATAGTCGTCTTCCTTCTACAAAAATTTCACTTCCGTTCTCACCAATCAACAAGTTTTTTAGGGTTTTGAAAAAGTTTTTTAGGGTTTTGAGAAGACGAAAAATATATGTATTTGTGTATGTTCGATGATATAACTCCCAATTGTTGTGGTTGGTGAAGTATTTTTGTAAGTTTTTCCTATATATTTGTGTATTTTGTTCAAATTAATTTCATTAGTTCATCTAGTTTCAAATACACGGGTGACGCAAATACATGATAAGTTTTCTATATATTTATGTATTTTGTTCAAATTAATCCTATCAAATACATGGGTGATGCAAATTGTTACTCACACAAATACATGAGATTTAATATAGAATACATGGGGTTTGATTGGAAACTTCAAATACATTAGTTATGCTATCAAATACATGGGTAAATAAAAAACGAAATCAATATTGAAAACTTCAAATACATTACCACTAAATACATAGGTGATGCAAATTATTACTTACACAAATACATGATATTTAATATAAAATACATGGAGTTTGATTGGAAACTTCAAATACATTAGTTATGCTATCAAATACATGGGTAAATAAAAAACAAAATCAATATTGAAAACTTCAAATACATTGGCTGTTGAATGTCTTCAAATTTTGAATTTTTGATTTTTTACGTTTGAATGTTGAAGATTGTATGAAGGAATAGAAAACGGTTATAGAAAAGAAATCTAAAATCTAATTTTGTGGAAGAGTATGGTAAAAAAATACCAATTAATAACTAATTAAATGATCCCACCGTTATGGCCTAAAATCAAGGGATATGTTTTCTTTTTTTTACTGTGTTTTTATGAATTTACATGCATCAAATACATCTGAAAAAATACCTTAATTTGGGAAAACATAGCTACAAATGATAATATTTAAAAGGATAGTTATAAATGATAGGAAACCACCATAAGGTAGTCATTTGAGTAATTTGGTCTTTGGGCTTATGCCCAACAAAGTCTTTATTTTAGAAAAAGGTTGACTTGCAAAAAGACAAAAGGTTTTCATTTTAAAGAAAAAATAAGGAGTTCATTTTTTAGGAGAATTTTGGGAAAGAACGCATTGCTTTTTAATTTGTGAAATCATGGCTCTTTTACTAAACAAGACTACATCAACTCATTTTCTTTGAACTGATTCGAAGAAAAGGGTAAATAAATTTACACTACTTTGGACTAGGCCTATTCATTGGTCGGATCGGATTGGGTTTAGCATATTTCGGATTATAATTTCGATTTTTGGATTTTGCAAAATGTAATCCCGATCCAAATACGTTCGGATTGGATTGGATTTATTGAATTCGGTTTCGGATAAATCGATTTGGATAATTCAGATTTTCGGTTCGGCCTATAAATTGAATTGTTTCTTACTCTTCTTACCAAAATGAACAACCAAATAAAATATTTATACCAAATTGCCTTAGTATATAGTTTCTCGTTGCTATAACAATCATATATATAAATAAAGTATTCATATAAGCAACTTAGTAATTTTTTTAATTATATGGGTTGATATGTAATGAGTAAAGTGTATTTGACTTATTAGATTGGGCATATAGGTAATGCACTAATATCTGTCGGGTATGCTAAATATACGGTATGAGAAATTCGCTTTTCGGATATCCTAAAATTCGAAGTTCCAAATCCGAAATTCAAATCCGATCCATTATTCAAAAAAATTAAAAATTAAATCTGAAATCCACACTACAAAAATATATTTGGCAACAAAATTATTTTTGTTGCCATAGATTGATTATTGTTGCAAAAAGTACTTTTTTGTAACAATTTTTTTTTTGTTGCATAGACTTTTCCCGCGGCTGTTATTGCAACAACGTGTAACAACTTTTTTTTTTTTTTTTTGTTGGCCAAAAGTACTTTTTGCAACAATAATCAATACTATGGCGACAAAATTAAATTCTTTGGCAACAAAAAAGTTCTTTGCCAATAATAAAACTAAGTTGTTGCCAAATATTAAATTTTTTGTTGTCATTTCTATACTTTCTTGTAGTGCCAATCCAGAATTTGAAAATTTCAAAATATAAGTCTAAAATGTTCGGATTTCGGGTTTATCCAAACTATGAAAACCCCTACTTTGGACCGATTATAGTGAAACTCTACTTAAAGGAAACTTTGAGTGTGTTGGTTCAGGAAAGTAACGTAAACTATTTTAAAAACTCCCCTTTTGAATAAAATTCAAACTTCTTATAATGAAATTCCAAAACGGTTCAAGTTATAAATTTCTCGTTCAAAATATGCCATGAGTTGACAAGTAAAAGGGAATGTCTTCACTAAATTTTTCCTTTACTTTATACATATCCCCTGAACACACTTTTTTTAGCAAATATATATCTTGTAAGCCACAAATTTTAAAATTCATAGGTCAACCGCAATTTGCAGATTCTTAATACTGAGGTGCCTAACACCTTTTTCGAGGAATCAGCTGAACCCTCACCTGAACTCTGGTACTAAAAGGTTTTTCTTAAATAAACCTTAAAATCGGTTTTCTAATTCCCTTAAATTAATTAGGTGACGACTCTAAAAAATCCAACATAGAGGCCAAGTTATGAAGTAGCTTTTATGCACCGCGTAAAAGTCAACCGCAAAATTTATATCTACTTTTCAACAAAATTTAGTTGCTTGTAAACAAAATACAGTAATTCATGAAATGTATGATATTCATGAACCAATAGTATCGAAGGGAAGGCTCCGAATGAATCTCGGTTCATCCTCCTTAACTTATTATCTTAATACGTTTGCTAGTGTCAACGTGGATTAACTATTTAACTGTACTATTTTATTGGCATTAAGTATTCAATTTTAAGAAACATGACGTCTATTTGTAACTAATTAAGTAGTAATAGGTCTATTGAAATATATTTAGTGAAAGGAAAATAAAATCCCAAGTAAAAAGTAATTGTGCTATTAATTTTATATAATTATGAGGATAAACATTTTTGTTGTAAATTTTTATTCACACCTTTAAACATATTTTGAAACATCTATATCTTTCATTACACCTTTTAAATAGATAATGACTATTTATTACTTTAAAAATTAAGATGTACTACCTCCGTCCCATTTTAATTGTCGTTTTAACTCCAAAAATTGGTCTCAAAATAATTGTCACTTTAGGAATTCAAGACTAAAGTTGGTTACTGTTTCAAACTATATCGTTAATACAGTCAAACTTCTCTATAACAGCACTATTGGGTCCGAAATTTTTCAGCTGTTATAGAGAATAGCTGTTATACACCTATAAAAACATTGAAATTTAAATAATACTTCGCTGTTGTAGGCAAAATAGATGCATAAAATCTAATTTTCATTTATTTAATTGCCAAATTCTAAACTTAATCACACTTTGTATAACGAAGGAAAACCATTTAATGATGAAAAAATATATATATTCATATGATATTTTTTGTCATAAATACTGTATTAAATGATCAAATATTTGGTCAAAAGCTCTACTTTTATTATTGGTAATCATATATATTCTATTTTTTTTTATAAAGATGGTTAATTATTATATTACCAAAAAAAGAAGATAGCTGTTATATGGGGGGTAATTTTACAAAGAGCGTACTGTTATAAATTTGGATGTTGCTGTTATAGGTGAAATGCTATTATAGAAAAGTAAAATATAACATAAAAAATCGATTCCGAAAAAACTTGGCTGTTATAGAGAGGTGCCGCCGTTATAGAGAGGTCTGACTTTATTAAAGAAGAATGCACGATATCTAAGAGGAAACGATCAAAACACTTTTGTTAGTAAAGGACTATCTCTTGCATTTATTATTTTCTTAACGAGCGTGAAATGAGGTGAAGCAAGAATAAAAAATGGGCTGTGGGAATACCAATTAGGTATTAGTAATAATTTTGTTGCATTTTAAATAATTTTTTATTACATATGAATTTCTCATTTTATACATTTTAGTTCGCTTATTTATTGTTTAGTTTCAAATTATCTTTTTTTTTTCTTTTTTAAGTTAGATGAAGGTCATATTGGGTAAGATTTTCATTATATAAGGAGTTTAAATATTTTTTTTTAATCTTCATTATTATATTTGTGTTGGATTGCCAAGAACGTAAGTTGATTCATAGTATAATTTACCATAAATTTTTGTGTTTCCTTTATAAAAAAGTCATGCCCTAAAAGCAAAATGGAAACTTTTTACACGGTAAATACTTTGTATTAGTGAAGTTTTCCGATTCCCACTCATAATAGGATTATAGGACTTGCCAAATATATCTTCCTAGTCCGAATAGAATTGAGGCTACTTCAAAATTTTAGTCTAATCCATCCCTAAAAGGGATTATAATTCACGTAATATATATACACCATCCCTGATCATTAAAAATAACTCTTGTGCTAGCTACAGTACCCATCATGGCATACTCTAAGAATACGTTAGCCTTTTGCTTCCTTGTCTCCTTATTCTCCTTCTCATACGCTCAAACCGCCTGCTCGAATTTCCAGTTTTGTGGAAAATTCTACGATTCATGTAGTGATCTTCATGCACTGAATTCCTTTATTCACTGGAATTACGATCCGTCTTCTAGTACTGTCGATATCGCGTTTAGGAAGTCCGAAAACGAGCACGGAAGATGGCTTGCTTGGGCTATAAACCCAACATCTACCGGAATGATCGGCTCGCAAGCTTTTGTCGCGTTGCAGCGTTCTAATGGTGCTCTTGAAGCATACACATCACCTATCGACACCTACGGAACCACGCTTACCAAAGGTGACTTAAGTTTTAGGGTTCACGATGTTTCAGCTCAGAACATCAATGGACAAGTCATCATCTTTGCCAAGTTTGAGCTACCCATCAATGCAACCAATATTGTGAATCATGTTTGGCAAGAAGGTCCACTACAAGATGATGATACACCAGGAGTTCATGGCTTGTCAGGCGATAACTTGAAGTCTTTCGGGACTTTAGATTTCCATTCCGGGAAAACTGTGGCTGTAACTCATATAAAACCAAATTCAAGGTCTAAAGTAAAGATTGCTCACGGGATTATCAATGGGGTTAGTTGGGGAATGATGATGCCACTAGGTGTTGTTCTTGCTAGATTGAGATATCTACCATTGGCAGAATTACCAGCTTTGTGGTTCAATCTACATATTTATTGTCAAACTATAGCTTTTTTCCTTGGTATTACTGGTGGAGGTTTGGGATTTTTTCTTGGGAGACAATCTTCCGGCATACGAGTGAAACACACTTCTCATAGATATATTGGCGGTGCACTCTTAGGCCTTGCAACATTACAAGTCTTAGCTCATTGTTTACGGCCAAAAAAGGATCACAAATATAGGGTATATTGGAATATCTACCATTGGTGCATTGGTTATGCTACTATTATACTGGGAATCGTAAATTGTTTCAAGGGTTTTCAGATGATGGAGGTGGGGATTTGGAAGAATGCTTACATTGCTTTTCTTGCTTCCTTGGGATTTTTGGCTGCTGCTCTTGAAGTTCTCAGATGGTACTTGAATGCTAAAAAAGGAACTACATCAGAAGCTTCTGCAAATGGTATAGAACAGGCGTAGAGTTGTAATTAGTTATTTGGGAAGCTGACTAAGAAGTCTTTCTTCCTACTCTTCTCTATAATCCTAAATCCTAGTAATTTCTACTTTCGCAGTAGCCCAAATTTCATGTAAGGGAGTACATTAGATGTACTAGTTATTGATTTATGAATGCTATTAAAAGTGCGGCTACATAAGCAGTTTTCTTTTTATTATTTTATAGATATTTCCACATACTGGTTCTTACATTGAAGTTTATACTGCATTGTGACTTTTGCTTTTCTTTTGATAAATTCCATAGCCACTTCACAAAAAGGGTTTTCTGGTTGAAATCCACCCTCTTGCGGTAAAAAATCAAGAATTCCTTTTTTTTTTTTTGGGTATGTGTTAGTAAGGATGAAGGTTATAAAGGGTAGCCATGGAAATTATATTCAAAAAATTCTTTTTATATTGTCTGCTTCTCTTTCCATTAATAGCTCTCTTGCAATTGAAGTATCAGAACAAGATTTAAGCACACGCTGTATTTCAGGATGAAGTTCCATGTGTTGTTAAGAAGACTGATATTAGAAGTAAGAGCAGTAAAACAGGTCATATTTATGCTTAAGACAACTTCATTATGTTATCTGCTAACTACTACAACCAGCTTGGGAAGTTATAGCATTTGTTTGCCTATGACTTGGCATCAGTAACGGATTGTGAGCTCAAATCTTAATGGTCTTGAGCTCCTCTCTCTTATTAGCAAGATCTCAAGAGATTCAAGGTTTCAGATTGTGCAAGTCTAACAAATTATCGTCAAGATTTCCTTGGCTTTAAGTCATCCCAAGCCATGTTTACGGCGTCATTCCTCAAAAACTCTTTCAAGTTCCAGGACTTTAATTGCGGAACTTGGCACATTATTCTCTTATCACTATTGTAACCAGAGATGTACAGAAAAAGTCATTTATTTTGTATGTTAGGTGTACTACCAGTTGCAGATTTAATTAAAAAGCACATCAAGTAGATTACGTATTCAATAGTCCTCATCGTGGACACTTAATAAAGGAAGACACCGAATAGACTCAAGTTTCCTTATCTTTTCCTTTTGGAGATGACTTGAACCATGGTATCCAAACAGATGTTGTCCTCTGGTAAAGCTTGTATGCTTCAGCTCTGTAGGCTTGCTTAAGCATCTTATTCTCAACAAGCACAGTGACATGTGCAAGGCACATGCTATTAATGAGTGCACCGACAAAAGTCCAAGCCTGACCCAGGTTCCAGGCAAAAAGGACGAGTCCCCACCACCATAACTGCTCCCCAAAATAGTTTGGATGTCGTGAATACCTCCAGAGGCCTTCGTCAAGATTGGGAACCATTGGCTCGCCAAGCTCTTTTAGTTTCTGATTTCTGCTCACAAAACTGTAGAGCTGTGTATCTGCATAATAGGCAATTATAATGGCAGACAAGCAGATGAATACGGCAATGAAATCCCAGATATTCAATGGCTTGTCTTCAGAGTGGACAACATACATAGGCAGGCATATTCCCATCAGAAAAACCTGCAAAATCATGTCATAAAACAAAAATAGATAACACCATAAAGGATGATAAAGGAGTCACGAGCATTTCTCTGTTCCCCCAGCTGACCGTCAGTTTATCACATTTCAAGATATTACAGCAACCGGACTTGATTTACAAAATCAATTCAAACAAGAATATGATCTTTACCAGTTCCATGCTTTTGAGCAAAATGTTTTGTTTATATGGTTGCGCAAGCAGAAGATACTAATTAAAGTGTGTGGTACTTATGAAATAGTTGATCATTTTGCATCTGAAAACTGCCTTATAAAAACATGAATGGGCTGAATAATTCATAGGACCTTGTGTTTGAAATCACTAGAGATGGTATCATCTGAACAGCAGAAACTTTGAAGGAAAACTCAGAATGGATTTCTTGTTTATGGCTAGATTGAGCAGCAGGACTTCCAGCACACTCGAAGACAACGCGACAAATCTATGTAAGCAATTAGGTAAGCTATATCTAGCTGAAGGAAAATTCTATAGCAGGCAATGTTAGTGGGCTTTAAAATCACACAATAAATCCTTTCTCTAGTTAGTAATGTGGATTTTGCCCCCTAGAATTCTTATGAATGGGACTCTTCTTATTTTACACCATAACAATTCTTTGGTTATCAAAAAAAAAAATGGGACTCTTCTCATTGCACAACAATTACCAAGAAAAGAAGCCTGACATTAAGTGAAGTTGCATAAATAATCATCCATATTTTCTAATACCTTCTAAACAGAGTTCTCAATTTGAATAAATAATTCACTGATAAATAAGTGCTTCAGTTTGTCAATAATTGATGACTGCCTTGCTGATTTCTCGTCTATAGGCTTACACAGTTTCTAGCCATTAGTCATGGCCATTATGCATTATTATGATCTCAATATAATACCAATGAATGATTATGAGTAAAAAAAGCAATAAAAAATCCAATATAGAAGATTATTTCTAAAAGCACAGGATATGACTGATTAATTGATGTTTAAAAATTTAATGTAGGTTCATTAGAACCATATAAAGCAAAACCCCAAACTCCCATTAAGAGAAAAAACAGACCCCCCTGCTGTGTTTACCAACTACACATTGTCTAACCAAATCCAATTCTCTATCGATACGTTCCTTAAAAAAGTCCGATTCGGGCAGATTCTTCCCCCAACTAATATTTTTTATTGTTTTCAACTGATTTTTTTTTTTTCATTATTCAATATTTATATTGACAACATTGTAATGCTACAATCAGTCCATAAATTGTTAAAACTTCCATAAAAGACTAGCAGATAAAAGACTGACCTGTTGAGAGACATAAACAACAAAGAAAGAGATCCACCACCAGTGCTTGGGGTACTGGTGGCTAATATCTGTAAATCTCCAATCTTGCCTGTGTCCCCACTGCCAATTCTCACGCCGGAAGTAGTTATGAGTAAGTCTAATGCTCCAAATCCAAGTTAAAAGTATAACCACCTTGGACCTCCATACATTATACTTTGCCAATGGATGATTTGCATAGAAATGCACTAGCATTACTGGAATCACAGTCCAGTACAAATCTATCATCTGAAAAATCAAATTCCAACAATAACTCTATTCATCAAATCAATCAAAAATCACAACTTTACATAATATATTACTCCCTCCTTTTCACTTCAGTTGTCCAAAGCTGACTTTGATGGTCATCTTGGCCCATTTTTTATACTAATCTTTGACTTTAATCTTCATCGCGAAAAATAACAGTCGGCTCTAGTTAAAATAGAATACAAGCACTACTCTCTCCGTCCCAAAATACTTGTCACATTTATTTTTTCGAAAATCAAACTATATAAACTTTGACCAACAGTTTAAGATGATTGATATGAGAAAAATTGTAACTTACAGTACGTTTTATATAACTTTTCAGTATCTAAATTTTAATTTCAAAATAACAACCTATTCTAATCTAATTTAGCTCTCAAGATTAGTCAAATTGACTCTCGAGAAGCGAAACATAACAGGTATTTTGGGACAGAGGGAGTATAACATGACTAAGTTTTTTCTCCAAAATGATACTAAAATATATCGGTAGTAACTTCATAAATATAACTGCAGGGATCCAAGTAAATTTGAAATACAAATATATCATCTAATTACCACACTTGAACAAAAACTCAATTCAACTCTAATAAAAGATTCATTTGAGGAAAATTATAAAATTACCCAATTAATTTGGACATAGAATCTTTAATTTCTTTTTGAAATAAAATTTACATATTTAGAAACTGCATAAAAAGTAGTAATGGCTAACAATTCAAAATATTTAGAAAGTAATTAAAGAAAATATGTCTTTAGTGTCCAAATAGTAACTAAGACAAACAAATAAAGTCGGAGGGAGTAGTAAATTCGAAATACGAATCTATCATCTAATCTAATTACCAGAATTCAAGAAAAAATCAATTGAAATCTGATTAAGATTCATTTGAAGGAAATTATGTTATTACCCAGTGACTGGATTGGAGAAGACCAATGAGCCAAAAGAGGAGATTGACATTGAGGAAAAACAAGAGATTAGCAAATAGAAAGGGGTGTTGGTAGCACCAATTGTAGAGTGGATGATGATGTTCATCATGGTATTGGCTAAGGAAAGATAGGTAGAAGAGTAGTGAGGGAAGTGGAGCAACAAATGCAATCAACGCATTCTTCAAATTGCCATGAGTAGCCATATATGCCCAGTCAGTAGAATTGACTCACTGACTTGTGGAGGGCATTTTATATTGTCAAATGGAAGTGAGTGTGGTGAAATAAAAAAATTGCGCAGATTGCCCTTCTTTTGGGGTGGTCTTTAAATATTGCCTCTCGAATTTGTGGTGTTTAAGTTTTGCCCTTCGCTTGAAAAATGGTCTTATACCCGAGGTTCTGGGTTTGAACCTTCACTTAAGCATAAATTAAAAAAAAATCGCAAGGCAAGGCTTGGGTCCCGTGTATGCCGGACTCGGCATACACTTGTTAAAGAATAACTAAAGTTATGCCGGATCCAGCATACTAATGCCTTGTGGGCAAACTTTTAGTTAAGCCTCAATTAAAAGTCTGCCCATAAGATAGAACTTTTCCTTAAAATATAGTTTAGTTATGGCTTATGGGGCAGATTTTTAGTTAAGGCATAACTAAAAGTATGCCCCATAAGGCATAATTTTTCCTTAAGACATAGACTTTGCCTTATAAGGTAAACTTTTAGTTATGCCTTAATGAAAAGTTCCGCCTTATGGGGCATACTTTTAATTATGCTTGATTTATTGCACTTTTAGTTAAGACATAACTAAAAGTATGCCCCTAAGATTTTAACTTTTCCTTAAGGCATAAACTTTGCCTTTATAAGGTGAACTTATAGTTATCATACGGTCCGCATAACTTTAGTTATTCCTTAAGAAGTGTATGTCAGGTCTGGCATACACGCGACCCAAGCCTTGCTTTGCGATTTTTTTTTAATTTATGCCTGAGCTGGGGTTTGAACCCAGAACCTCATGGTTTCTACGCGAAGCTCAGAATTACAACGTGAAGGACAAAAACTAAAGACCAACATTTTGAGGGGTAAAAACTAAAGACCATCCCAAAGGAAGGGCAGGAATTGCCCTGGTGAAATTGTTCACAAAGTCCAAGCTGTTTCGGGCGCAGAAGCATCCGAATGAAAGTTGATAAGTGAATGAGACTTACCGGTGCTTACGCCAAATGAATGAATACATATATTTGTATGAATATACAAACACATCACTTAACTATGGTTAATTAATATATATATTACTATTATATATAAGTGAGGATGTGAGGTTTTTGTCGTCCTCACATCCTCATAGCATCGAATAAGGGTGTTACACGTGGCTGCTTACATTTCCTTGCATTTTTTCATTTTTGTCCTAATTCATTCTGATACTTCCACATGGGCTTTTATATATAATTGGTGTCCTCTGTAACTTTAAAAAATTAGACGCAAATAGTTGCTTAACGCGACATAGTCCAAACATAAACTACGTGGACGGCCAAACCATTATCCGCCATCTCTTTGTTTTAATCGGTTTCATTTCATGGTCTTTTCTTCTTTGTTTATGTTTTTATAAAAATAATATTAGTAAAACTTTAACAGCTTTAAGGGATGTTTTTTTTTTTTTCAACATATGAAGCAAAGTTCTACAATAAACAGCTTAATAAAAAAGGCCTAAAGCTTCTTCCAAGAAGGAAATTGCACGTGATATTTGGAGGTTAAAATTGAGGGATAAACTATAAGTCGATAGGGTTAAAAATCGGTCTAAATTGTAAATTGAATCAAATCGATTAAATAAATAGATAGTTGTTTGGGTTTTGATTTGATTTTAAATTTTAAAAATCGATATTATTCGGTGTAGTTTCGTTTTATTAAAAACAAATCGAAGAAAAAACAAGTCAACCCGATAAAACAATATACACAATCTTTATAATTATATATACAATAAATATATTAACTTTTATAAACAATTTTATACTTTGTTTACTTTGTCATTTAAATTTTCTTTATCTCTATTAGACTGATGAACTTTACATCTTAAGCCCACTTTTTAAAAGAAATTCATAAGTCCAAACTCATTTATTCAAAGAAATAACTATGAGATTTACCTTATAAAATAAGTTGTATTTCTTATAAACTCTATTCACTTGAGTAAAATTTAAAGATCTTACGACAAGGAAAATATTTATACATAATAGTGCTCACCATACTGGTTTTTATAATTGGTTGTGTTGTGTAACTTTTTTAAAAAATCTCTTCTTGCCGCTTATTAGATTAATCATTTGATCCATAATATATGATGGTTTTAGTTTTTATATTTAGTCTGAAATAAATATTCTTTTATACAATCAAGCAAGATTCTTTTTTCAAGATTTACCCTTATTTATATAATTTTTACATAATCAAGAAATCATATTAGATTGATAGTATTTAATTATAGATAATTTAGAGAAAAAACTTTTTACTTTTCGGGGTGAGTAATTTATTTAAGGGTATGCCCAAGTTAAAAACACCATATAATTTAAATCAGATTAAGACATTAAGTACCTTTTACATTATTAATTTTTCCTTAGACCGGTAAAATTTAGGTAACTTTGGAACCCAATTTTATTTTCAATTGAAGCATTTATTAAGTCTTATTTTACATTTAAACATGCATCTCATGTCATATTTTTCTCTCTATTTATTTTAAACCTCTAAAATTTTGCTTCTTTAGTGAAATCACATGTGCTTACAAATCCGAGAAGTAAAATTAGTGAATGGTCTTGTATATTGTTGAAAATGAAGGTACCATTATTAGTCAATATGCGATTATTCTTGGGGTTCATCAAATTATTTTGGTTATTTCTTGAATTTCGTCTAAAAATAAAGTGAACATCCCCATTTAACTAGCATAAAGCCTCGACACACAAAATAAATGAGTGAAAATTAATAAATACCCAAAGAAATCTATTTCTATCTATAATTAAAAATCTCAATCTCACAAAATTATAAAAATACAAAAATATTTTTCAGTTTATAATCTTGCCAAATTGTAATAAACATACTTTATCATGTTTATAGATTATTGAATCATTTGCATGCCTTTGATATTTGCTAATTTTCCTACCAAACTTGCTTTCTCATAAATAACTTTTTCTTTAAAAATTATTCAATTATATGACGAAAAAACTTTAATAATTATAAAAACTTATCAATAAGATTGGATTAACTGTAATTACATTAAATTAATTATTTCACAGACAAATGTGGTATAAATTATATTTATTGATAAAAAGTTATATATTATTATTATATCTTGAGTTTGAGCCCGGGCTTAGCACAGGCCTCCGACAACTAGTATATATGTATATATATATATATATATATATATATATATATAACATATAAAATTACATTTGCGTAGTCATATTTTTAAATTACACCCCGCATAGCTATTTTTTCACGATATATAACATTATACAACTTTATACAGTTGGAGTAGATAATGTATCAACCTTGTATAAAAGTGTATAATAATGTATAAGAGGTGTTTATACACATTTTTATATTGTTATACAAGATTATACAAATTTATACAAGAGGTGCAAAACACTTTTACACTAGTATACAATATTATACAAACTTATACAAGAGGTGTTTATACATAAAGGGGTTTATACATAATATATAGAGGTGTTTATACACACTTCTACGCCGTATAAAAGTGTAGCGTTACAATTGTGAAACAAAATTTAAATACTTAAAAAACAAAAAGAATAAAAAATTGCATAAGGAAGAATAAACCATCAGCAGTTGTTGTTGCTGCTGATTGTGTTGCCGGAGAAAGCGGCTAACTCGGGTAATTTTTGAAACATGGGCTAAATTGGGTAATTAACTTCTCTAAATCTTCATAGAGTGTAAAAATCCATATATATATATATATATATATATATATATATATATATATATATATATATATATATATTCATTCCATTAAATTACTTAACTACAAAGTAAGTTATATGAGTTTGGTATAAACACCCGATTGTGAATAAGCTTTTACCTTGTGGCAACGAATAAACTGAATTAATTTTCTATGTAAAAATGCTAAGTTTTCAACTTGTAATTTTTAGAGTAAATTACATTTAACTCCTTTAACTTTGCGAAATAATAGCCCCTTCATTTTTCAAATGAGCTAATAGACCTACTTGATCATCAATTAACGGCCAAAATTGAGTTGAATCGTTGCATGTAATTTCAAAAAATAAAAATAACCTTCAATTATGATCAACAATAAATTACTTATCTAAAAAATGAAATGAATAACTAAAAGTACCTAATATATTATATAAAAATGAGCAATTTTATTTAATTTACCTTAAAAAAAGATAGAGGTAAAGAAATAATACGACATGAATATCTTTTGGATGAAATAAGAAATCATTTAAATTAACAGCTTCAGGTGATTTCAAAATTTTGAAATATATTATCATTCAAAATGTTATATTTTATTTTAAAACCAATTACAATGAAATATTATTAAAACACCTATTACGCCCTTAGTATGTAAAATTGACATAAAAATAAATTAAATGCTTTACAGAAAATTGATTAGTTGAAGTACAATTTCAATACTAGCAATAATACAAGTAACAAGATGGATCAAGAAAAAATTGAAGCTCAACAAAAAAAATAAAATAATAAAAATTATTCCATAAAGCAAAACGAGACTTTGAAAATCAAAAGAAGAGCTAAAGGAGCAAAAATAGAAGCATGAAAATATAAAATTCTATACAGTGTAATACAGTTGCTTAAATTTTTTAATTATTGAAAAAATACATATTATAATCCATGTTAGTTGATGGTTGTTTTTGACATTTTAAATATATATGCAACGATCCAATTATCTATTGCTGTTGATTTAAAATTAAGAGGAATTTATTATCCCTTTCAAAAGATAAAGGAGGTATTATTTCTCAAAATCAAAAAAGTTAAGGTGGTTAAGTGAGATTTACTCTTTCTATACCGTTAGGATGAGATAAAATGCATTGATGTGTAAAACTTCTTATAAATAAATGAAGTCTGTATATAGCTATTTTATTCGTATTATTTTATATAACACTTTTCTGTTTAATTTGTCTAACAAAGAGTGATACCTTTTTATATTTAAAAATAAATTTATTTTAAATTTTTTATTTTACGTTTAATAATTATTTATAACTATACAAATATTTATGACTTGTTTTTATTATAAATTTAAAACTCTATTTGGTGCGCAATCAAACACATCCCTAAGATGACAAAGGAAGTGTTACATTTTAGTGGGGATGTAGAATGGACCATTACACAGGATGGAATGGAAGAAGGGCTACATTTTAGCATGGATGTAGAATGGAGAAACCACAACAACAACATACCCAATATAATCCCACAAGTAGGGTTTAGAGAGGGTAGAGTGTACGCAGATCTTACCCGTACCTTGGGAGGTAGAGAGGTTGTTTTCGATAGACACTCGGCTCAGGATAAAGCAAAAACAAAGTAGGCCAAAAAGGAAAAAGGGGCAACAACTACAACAAAACAATACGCTAAGCAAATAACAAAAGACAATAGATAGTAACAGAAATCAAAGGACAAGAAACTACATGAGAAATACTAAGACCACCAGTAAGGAAAGAAAAGTGAGACAATGCTCTACTACCTACTAACCTGTTACCCTAATATGCGTCCTCCACAACCTCCTATCTAAGGCCATGTCCTCGATAAGCTATAACTATGTCATGTCCTGTCTAATCACTTCTCCCCATACTTCTTCGGTCTACCTACCTAATCTGAAGCCATCCATAGCCAACCTCTCACACCTCTGCACTGGGGTATCCGTATATCTCCTCTCACATGCCCGAACCATCTAAGCCTCACTTCACGCATCTTGTCTTCCATCAACGCCACTCCCACCTTGTTCCCGATATCTTCATTTTAAATCCTATCTCTTCTAGTATGCCCACACATCCATCGCAACATCCTCATTTCCGCAACTTTCATTTTCTGAACGTGAGAGTTCTTGACTGGCCAACACATCGCTCATACTAGTGCAAGTATTATTTTTCTATTGTTTCACTCATTCAATATGGAAGGTTTGATTGAGGGGATTCAAAAATTTGAATGTATGTACATTTATAAATTGAAACCTTGCCAGACAGCACGCAAGTATATCAAAGACAATTAAGCTTCGTTCATAACAGGGTGAGTTGTGAATATTGGAAAACTGCAGCATGTTTTAGTTGCAAAGTCGTTCTATACAGGCTTGTAGGTTTTCAAATTGACCAGAGATTTCCAGTTAAGGATTATAGTCCACGAGGTTGCTTTCATTGGCAGTATGGCTACAAATTTTTTTCAATAGAGTGAACAAAGAAATGCTCAGAGATAACATTAAGTAGAATAACAAGATTGAAGTACTAAGATAACAGGAGTTTATTGCTTTCAAGGACTTCAGTTGTTTACAATCCTTCATATACAAAGTGGCAAAGTTGGGAACCAATACTGCTGGATTTTACATATAATTGTAAGATGAAAATCCTATCCCATTCACCTTGAGGAAGTTGTATATTGGTCCCTGTTCAAACGAGCATCCAAAAACAAATCAGAAAAGAACACAGAGACGTGAGGAACAAGAAAAGAACCACAATTGGTAAGTATAAAGAATGACTAGAAGCAACAAATATTCATACTAACTTTGCAAATTTGTACAGATAGAAGGTATCATAAAATAAATAAAAGATGAATCATATTGACTTCAAAATAGCAGTTGAACTTCCACAAACCCGCAGTTGTTTCAAATATCTACTTGGATTCTGTCCTAGGTGTCTTAATGAAAAATCTAGATTGATGTGCTTTATCCCTCCATAGAATAGCAAGTATCTTCCACCTGAATGTCAAGAAACTTAATGAATCTTGTATATAAATATACAGTACCTTTTCTCTTCCAGAAGAAAGGAAGTGTATTTAACATTCCATGATGAGAAAACCAATATACAGATGGGTGTTTCCAGTAGAAACAATATTGTGCAAGTGTTCTTCTATTTTTTGATATTTATATGCACCGAGTCACTGACAGTTAAAATTAGTTTTGAACCATTTCTCGAGTGAATACCAGCAATAATTTCCTTATAAAAACATGTCACTATGTGGATTCCAACATCCCAATCTCAAAGAAAAGAAATGGTCCTGATGATTTCATGTTACAAGAACTAAAGCACCACGTCATTTTACAATTCAAATTGCACTTCTATTCATCACACTTCAAGATGCAGTTATTGACTTACAAAATTCTATTGAACAATGTACCTTGTGTATGTATACGCACTCTCTCAGTTTTTGTACTTCATGGTGTCCTTCTCAAACCCAATTGTAGGGAACTGCTTTGCATACTCCTCCACGTTGTGGCGGAGTTTTGCAATCTCAGACTGGATGGAAGCACTAGACTGTAGTGTTGTCACAAAGTCTTTCAACTTTGTTCCTGGAACAACAATGGTAAGAAATATAGTGAAGGGAGGATTTTTTTGGTTAAGCAACTGAGGTGACAACATCTAAAGAGAATCATCCAATCAAGAACTAGAAAAAATGTAGTGCACATTACTCAAATTAAAAGAAACGGCTAGTACTTTGAGATTCATAAGCATAAAGAGTCAGATGGAAGTCTATGGACTAATATTGTGCCATTACAGGTATTCAGAAATATTTGGAAGCTTACTGACCTGAGGTTTCAGCCTTAATTTTCAATGCTATCTTCACAGCAGCATCAAAGAATTCAGCAACTTTCACAAAATCTTCCTCAATAAATCCCCTGGAAGTGAGTGCAGGAGTTCCTACATACCAATTTTCGTCAAGTTTGTATGGAAGAATAACGAAATGGTAAAGAAAATCTCACAGGGAAATATTATGTACCCATTCTGATTCCACCAGGGACCATTGCAGATACGTCTCCTGGAACAGTGTTCTTATTGGCTGCAATATGTACCGCTTCCAAAACCTTTTCAACCCTAGAACCATCAATGCCCTGTAGAATCACAAGGTCAATATTGTGGCATTTTCTATCTTTCAGAAAAATGCACTCATTCACTAATACCTAATCTAGACAAGGGAGGTTGGTGTAACAAGTGTCCTTGCATAGTTTGTTAGGCAACCAAACTCATGGATGAAATTGTCTCCCTAGTCCTCAAAGTTTGAAAGCTTTTAAATTACCTTGTTTTTCAGGTTCACCAAAACCAAGTGATTCTCTGTTCCACCAGAAACAAGTTCATAACCGTTCTCCGCCAAAGCCTGCAGGATGGGAAATTTGCCGCAGAAATGAAGGAATCTAATATTGCAGAGATTTGATTAAACCATGTACCAATTAGGTGGCTGAAATTAAACTACTGGATTAATGAAGTTGTGCTTCAAATGAAAATCACATATGCATCTCACCTGTGCAAATTTCGAGCTGTTGGTGAGGCATTGCTCTTGGTAAGCTTTGTATTCTGGAGTCATTGCCTGCAATTCCGTTCCTCGTGAGCACTTATTACTCAAGAAAAGATAATAGTAGCAGAAGCATATAGAGTATGAGAATAATCAATATCAATGGTCATATTTAACTGAAGAAAAATTCAAAGAGAGGTGGACAGCTTCATGAAGTAATTGAAGTTGGAAAAGGAAAAGAACATGTAATCATTTCCATGCATTTGGAGGTCATTCTTCCAGAGTTTCTTTTGAATACGTTAAAGCATAAATCACACTCTTTCATATTTTTGAACCTTTAGTTTCAGTGTGCAGTTTTCAAGACCTAATAGCTGCTTCACAAGTTCTCAAATTTCAAAGAATATATTCAGATTTCCCAGATATGTTAGTGACAACAGAAGCTGATCGAAAAACAGTTATGCAAATATTGGTAATTGAATTTTCCATCTTTCTCAAAACCATTTGCTGAAAAAGCTCCAGACTCAAAACCATTCAGTTCTTAATACCCAAGAGGCTTATTTTAGCAACCATCAGCTAGGGGACATGAACTAGTATCTGCACGAAGCGAGTTAAACCATAATATATTAAGCCAGTTGCACTGCGATTATAAATATTATCAATAAATGTTGTTTAAAAGATACAAAACCTGTTTCAAAGCGACTGCCAAGCCAGTAATTGTATGATTGTGGGGACCACCTTGAAGTCCAGGAAAGACTGCCTGGTTAATTTTGTCTTCATAGTCGTACATCACCTTCATAAAGAACGCAAGAAAATATTTAATTAAATCAGATACTGGGGGATATGTCCTAGATTAGCTAACAATGAAGAAGAGAGCTTGAAATAATGGGTGATATATCTCTTGATATCAGAGCTAACCTCCTTGCCTTGCTTGTTAACCTCCTTCACACCCTTCCTGAAGAAAATCATGGCACCCCGGGGTCCACGAAGGGACTTGTGGGTTGTGGTAGTCACAACATCTGCATAATCAAATGGTGATGGGATGACTCCAGCTGCAACTAACCCACTAATATGAGCCATATCTGCCAACATGACAGCTTTCTGTTTGTCACAAACCTGTAAGATACACAGGAGGTCGGCACGAGTTCAATTTTATTCCATCAAAAATCACTTAACTTGATCTACATAACTAAAGCAACTACTGTGTAATAGTCTGGTGAAGTTTACCTTTCGGATGCGTGCATAGTCATAAAGACGTGCATAAGCACTAGCACCAGCGACAATCAACTTTGGCCTAAAGAGTGTGGCACTTTTCTCAAGCTGCAAAGGAAAATCACAATTAAAGGAAAGGTTCCGAAGGAGAGGCATCAGTTATTGCAAATTCAATGTCACAAATTATGAAGAGAAATATATGGTTTGTAAATCATGAATAATACTACTTATTACAGACTAAACATTTCTGTCTCTCCTGCATACGTCCTAATATAACTGGATGAATAATCACTTGTAATATGCAAAAGGAAAGGCCAAAGAATCTGAAAAATGAAATCCACCAAAAATCATTCAGGACATTAAATTGTAATGGACTCTGTAAAGCAGGCCAATTTCAAAACAAACTACAATAGACATTTCAAATATGCAAAGTGTAAGAAGCTCAATTTCATTTTCAATTTTCAATTTTCAGAAAGATATAGTGAATTATTGTTCCCCCTTCGTGAAAAAAGAAAAGAAACAAGAACCTCTATATTAGCCCATTACTTAAAAGACATTTTGTTGTTCTTTTCCTTCCACTGACGCGGCATTCCCACTATTTTCTTTTCAAATATGTTCCAATATTGTATCTGAAATCTTACATCTTTCTTATATGAAAGTTCCTTTTTTTTTTTTTTTTTTTTTTTTTTTTTGTAATAATTTTGAGAACTTCTGCGAAAAAATAAAGAATGTTTAGTGCAAATTCCACTTAATCCTTAAGTAAGGTAAATACAAACATAAAGAGTTCAAAGGAAGGGATATTTATTTGTTACTTATTCAGATAATTATAACCAAATCTAACATAATTTCTCATATTGTTGACAGGATAAATATAGTGTGGATCGTTCATGCTTGAAGGCTCAATAACTAATAATTTACTGTGCCTTAGCTTTCTCTTTTTCCTATTTCTCTTTGTGCATTTTCAACAATTTTAGGGGAAGTGTGGACCAAAAAGATGTACCTCTAGCAGTTGCCTTTTGTCATTTTTACTTTGTTTTATTTTCTGTATCAAGCATCAACCCTTATCATAGAATTAATAAACTGATTTTTCCTATGCCAATTGTAGATATAAGACTGCAGTATTCAAGAAGACAGGCTAGAAATGAAAAGAAGCATAATAAGAAAATTACCTGGTCATAGTCAATATAGCCAGTGCTCTCATTCAGTCTGTATGGCATAGTTTCAAAAAATATAGAGACGGCAGATATCTTCTTTGTATCGGTCTGTGATATTTAAACACAACATAAGACAAGCCATACATAACATAATTAAAATGAATCTATCGAATAGCTACACTTAACAGTAGAGATTGTTACGCTGACTCCAACTCCAGACACATACAACATTTAATTGGTACATGGACAACAACACGTGTCATTTCATATTGCCTATTTCATATTTCCTTTCTCAAACCACTACTTGAAGTTGTAGATTTCAGAACAAATGTGCACCAAAAGTAAGTCAACGTTCACAGGAGTTAGAGCCAACTAATGAATAATAGAAATTCCTAAAATGCTATGTCTTCAGAACTTTCATACAATATTTGCATGATCTGAAAGCAGAATTTTATGTCTTTTAAGTGATGCAGTGTCAATTAAATTCAGAATCACAAAAGAAAGCAGACTAGAAAATATATAGCATTTTCATACTAGCAAAATCTTAGTTTAAGTTTTATATCAGTAAAAGCTTATGGTGCATGGCCTAGAACCTAGTGAAGCTCTTAACCCACAAGAAAGCTAAAGCAGACGACAGGGTAAACAGAAAATTAATATAACCAAATGTGCTTAAAGGAATCCCAGAAAACCATTACTCATTAAGGAATGAGTAAGTATTCGCACCACAACAACCGTGTAAATTTCCTATATGCTTGGACTTTTGACGCTGTGATATTGGTCCATGGAAGCCAGATAATAAAACAATAGAACATAGAAGCACCTGATATCCATGAGAAAGATGTCCACCGTGAGGAAGATCAAGGGCCATGATTCTTTCATGAGGTTTTAATAATGCAGTGTAAACATGAAAATTAGCAGGTGATCCTGACAGAGGCTGCACATTCACTGCATCAGAAAGGTTAATTGGAGGTAAGTACAGTTTTTCTAGCAGTAGCTTAAGTGTTTTGGCCTGCAAAATTCTGAAATATAAGTTTCAACTATGCAGAAGTTGAATACTCAAATTACCTCCCCATTTTGCAGGATCCAATCGAAATGCCTCTAAAGCACGTTTTTGGCATAAGGTTTCTGCCATGTCAATAAACCTGGACAGCCACTCATTCTTTCAGAATAAAAGTAGAAATTACGGCGGCTGATATATAGTGTCAGAATACTTGGGAAAAACAAAACAAATTTAGAGCATTTCTGCGTACTCGTTTCCTCCATAGTATCTAGCCCCTGGATATCCTTCACTGTACTTGTTTGTCATAACAGATCCAACAGCTTGCATGACAGACACAGAAGTGAAATTTTCTGAAGGAATGAGTTCAAGTCCCTATAAATAGAATTTTTCAACTCTTGTAAGCTACTTATTAAATATCAGCTTCCAAACCAAACAGAAACTTCGAATTTTACATCAAAAAAAAAGTACCAACAGAAATAGAGAACTACAGCAGATAAGATGACTAAAGGAACAAACTTTTTTTTATCTTTAGAAACTCCAAAGGTGTCATATATTTCTAAGGTAAGGGTCAACGGAAAAATTCAAAAATTAAGCTTTCCAAGCTACTAAGCTAAAAGAAATTTCAAACAGACTAGTTTATCAGTACTCAATTAAAACCCAAAGAAGCACACAAACTACTTTATTACTACTATTATTCAGTTAGAAACCAAAACAACATATACATGGACTCAAATATTTATTGTTCAAATTTCCAGCTTGCTACTAATTGAAATAAGTTCATTTCTAAACTTCAAATTGGATTATAACTCGATCTAAAGAAACCTTCTTTCTCTCTGTAGATTGGATTACAAACATATAGATGGACTCAACCTATGAATGACTAAGTATAAATGCAAGAAGAAAAAGAAATATATTGAAGAAAAGATAGAACCTTCCACTGGCGCGCTTTTTCATGCTCGATAATGTCAGCAATTTCTGGATCAACTTCCTCTAGAGGGGCATTCAGTTGCTTTGGCCACTGGAATTCCAGGTCTCCAAGTTAGAAAATACAAGCAGAAATCAAATAGCAATACATCTCCAGTTTCATAAATATTCAAAAGCTTACCGTGACACCATTTTTTTCCTTCTCGTAAACAGCTTCATTAGGCAACGAGGACTGCAAAATGAAGTTAAATAAACTTAACCCTCCAATAAATTAACAGCAAAATCAGAGATGGATGCAACCTATGCACTATGAGTTCAACTGAACTTCGCTAGCGTTTGGACATAGATTTGGTTGAAACTTAAAAAAAAAAAAAAAAGCTTTTAAAGATGAGATGAAAACTGATTTTTAGAAGTTGAAATTGTGTTTAGACATGCATTTTACTTTGAAGTTAAAATTTTGTGAGTAGAAAACTTCAAAAACTGGTCACTTTTTATAACCAAACAATGTTTTCAATATCTTTTTGAAAAAAACTTATGGCTAAACGTGAGCTTAGTATTTTTGACAAACATAGACATAGATACGTGAAACCCCATTAAATTTTTAGTAAAATGTTATATTCTAAACGCATAATTTCGAATGTATCATAAGTTCAGTCTTGAGAACCTTAAAATTTAAATCCTGAATCGGCCTGTAACTAAAAAATTGAACAAAAAAAGAAAAGGACGAACCATGTAATAGAGAGAGCCGCCATTATGGAGACGCTTAATGGGTTTGTCAACAGAAGAGGAAAGTCTACGAAGAGCCGTTGCCATGGCCATTCTCAGCCTTCTCCTTCTGCTTTAGGCAGCCAATGAATGAGTCACTTTTGAGTTTTGTAATGTGTGATCAAATTTGGATGGTCAAGGAAATATCGTTAAATTTATGGTGGCTATGGCTCCAGATACACACGTTACATATCCATTCTATCCCACAAGAAATTTCACCAATTACTAAAGGCTATAATTTCATTATACACAACACTATTTGTTTCTTGAGATTCAACTAATGTGAAGTTTGACCAAAAATTTAAAATGCATGTTTTCACCTTATTAACATGGAAGAATTGCAATTTATACTCCCTCCGTCACAAATTGTCACTTTTCATTTTTCGAGAGTCAAATGAGTTATTATTTGACTGCAATTTTTTTGTCGGTTTTTTAAATATTTCAAATTATTAATTATGATGACTTGTAGTTTTTTTTTTTACGTAATTTTCAAATATGTAAATTTTATTTCAAAAAATTTAAAAATTTAATGTTCAAACACACGGTCAAAATCAAGAAATTTGATTCTCGAAAAGTAAAAAATGTCAAATAAATTGGGACAGAGGGAGTAGTACTTTTTGTATAGCTTATCCAAATTTTAATTATAAAATATTAAATTAATCTAATTCAATTTAAGTTCAAAATACTTTAAACAATCTAACTCTCGAAAACTAAAAGTATCACACAAATAATTGAAACCGAAGATTTTATTTACCTGACCCGTTCACCCTACCCAGGCACGGGGCGTCAAATGAAAAGCGAGGGAAACTAACTGCTTCAACAGACCGTGGGGACAAATCTTCTTTATGTTTGTATAAACTCATGTCAAGCTACAAATTTCGATATTTAACTAATATATTTTTCGTCATATTCAACTTATATACCAACATTAATTTCTGCATCATGGTTTTACTTTAATTGGTTATAATAGGTTATTTATTTTATTTTTTATATTACCAATTTAAATTTACTATAGTTATTGATGTGTTATTACAAGTCACTTTAAAACTTTACATTATCAATATACATAAATCAAACTTTAAATGTCGCGACTCACTTTACAAAAGATTTTCCATTTCAATTTACATCCTTCTGTTGTGATGCTTAGCATTTCTTGAATCCTTTTCGTTGACATAAGCATATGTGTTTTGATGATTGACAAAGTAAATGAACAAAGATAGTAAACAAGTCATAGAGACGAATCAAGTGAAACAAGTTTATGGGTCTGCAGATATGCTCTATGTGTGAATAAGACAAAGACTGTTGTAGGACAAAAATGAATGAAACAGGTTTATGGACATGTTCCATCTCAGACAGTGAGAAAGATTTTAGAGGTGGACGAACCATTGCGTGGACCACGTCCAAGAACATGTTCCAGCTCACAGTCATACTGCGAGTAAGATTTGTGTTTATGGTAAAGACTTGGCGGACAAGTTTGTAGGATTTGTTGCCATATTTATCAAGATACTTCAGACTTCTACAAGGACACTGAAGCTATGTTGAAAAGCAAGAATCTCAAGTCAACTCAAACCCTAAATCTAATTATGGGCCTACCTAGTAGAGATTGAGTTCAGCCGACTTGAGGCAAACCTAGAGCTAAAAATATTCAATTCTTACTATGAAGAAAGTTTGCACATTCATAAAGAAAGAAATCAGAATATTGAGCGAATACAGTCAATGTAATATTAAGTGTCCTGATTCTAGAAGTGCCACCTCATACTTCGAAGAAGATTGAAAACGCTATTCTACAGAGTTTATGTTTTACATTTCTTGAGTCTAGATTTGTGTACTAGGTTGTTTATCCAGTTGTACCTTTATCCGCTTTCATAGAAGCATAAATTATAGGTATTAAACAGTTAGTCAAATTCAACTATAAGTTGGGATAACTTTGAAGGGTGCTTACTAGTTCCTAGGTTACAGAGTTTGTAACTTGAATTTGCACAAGCTCACAATTGTAGTGGGGTTTGGGGAAAATCCTGCAGAGGTGTAAGTTGTAGTTTTTTCACCCTTATGAGTCGGGTGGTTTCCACGTGAAATTGTTGTGTCCTTACTTTACTGTTCTTTAATATTCTGCAAACGTTAGCTGTTTTGTCTGAAAGGTGAAAATTTGGTATTACTTAGGATAGAAAGTAGGTCGTGCAACCCAACAAGTGGTATCAGAGCAGGTTTTGTTTAAAAG
Source organism: Lycium ferocissimum (assembly GCF_029784015.1). Taxonomy (NCBI): domain Eukaryota; kingdom Viridiplantae; phylum Streptophyta; class Magnoliopsida; order Solanales; family Solanaceae; genus Lycium; species Lycium ferocissimum. The sequence continues at coordinate 38,880,351 of NC_081343.1, forward strand.
GCTAATACCTTAAGAGAAGATCATGACAAGCAGGTTACCGAAAATTGGACAAAGCAAAGGGAAATCAATCTACAAGCCACCGGTCAGCACTGTTATCTATGGAAAAATTGAATGCAGACCTACCTAATGGATGTGGACTATAACCTATGCATAATCACATCAAGAGGATCACTCATCCCCATGAAAACTATGCTTGTTGGATCGTGAGAAAACCCAAAACTAAAAAGGAATTTGTGGGTGAGAAATTTAAAATGATGGAATTAAATGCCAAGGCAGTCAGTATTCTTCATTATAGTCTAGGAAAGGACGAGTACAATAAAGCCTGAGGTTGCTCCAGTGCCAAAGAAATTTGGGACCTTCTAGCACAAACTCATGAGGGTATGTCTCAAGAAAAATAACTCAGATTGAGTATGCTCATGAGGAGATATGAGCTGTTTGTAATGAATGAAAAGGAGTCAATCAGAGACATGATTAACAGATTTATCAACATCACCAGCAATCTTGTCGTACTGGGCAAGGCTTTTCCCACTGAAGACTTAGTCATGAAAATTCTGAAAAGTCTTCCTTCCTCACGGAATGCACGAGTCATAGGTATTAAAGATGTGTGAGATAACCATAATGCAGATAGATAAGTTGTTTGTCAGTCTACTGACACTAAAAACTAAGGAAGAATCTTCAGATTAAAAAGTCGTAAAATCTGATTTTGAAACAAATAAAGAGGAACTGGGGTTGTGTACATGCACAAAGGACAAAAATTACAAGATGGTGAAGATTGAGATAGAAAATCTTGCACACAATGATCAGCACAAGCACAAAGGGTGTCAAGTTTATGGAAAATCAAATTCCATGGTTAAGAATCGCCCGCCATCGGGACTTGGATGGAAAAAGGCTATGATAACTGCATGGAATTCAAGTTTCAAGGATGATTCCGGGAAAGAAACTGACCACTCTGCTCGTATGACCATCAAAGACTCAGATCCTGACGTCAAGGAAGATACTAGGGAAGTTATCCTTGATATTAAAAAACTAGAAGGAATCCCTAAGAAGATAGTAAATTCCAGTAATGAATATCGAGACGTGAGTAATGAGAGAGTTGAGTTGCTTAGTACCACTGTCAGCTTAAATAATGGGCCAATGAATACCAAGATCAGCAAAAATAATACTGAGAAGGAAAAATTCTTTTTGAAGGAACAGGTAGCTCAACTTGGTTCACTCATCTTGGACTTTCAGGCTGAAGCTCTAAAGCTGACTTAAAATGTCGAATTTAGTCTGAAAAGTACAAAGCCTGAACCTGCGGAATAAGAATTGAGGACCACATTTGGAGAATCTGATCACGGAAAGGTCAAGCACCTAGGAAGCACTAGTTACAAGGTAAGGAGAATAAAATTTGCAGACCAAAGGAAGGATGGAACATGTAAAGAAAAGGGACCAAGCTAGGTTGGGCTCCAAACACTAAGCTCTGATTGCCTTGCAGGAAAGGGTGACAGAAATCAAGTAAATACATGAATTGAACATGCTTGCTGAAACAGGACATATCAGGAATAAATCACTAATTCTGATCACTGTTAACTTTAGAAAGAAAGGGGGATTGCATATCGCTAGGGGGAATACGTGTTAAAAATTAAAAAAAGCCTAGAAAGGACTGTCTAAGAAGGAGTCAACTTGGAAATGGCTAAGGATTGCACATATATCCTTTAATGTCTAGAATGGTTGTTTCAAATTAAGTTACTGCATTAGTTAAACAATATCTTACTCTGTCATGCACTATTGGTTGTATATCCTGTACCATGATTGATCATTATCTCGTAACGTCTAATAGATATTTGATGGCACAAGATTAGCTTGATCATGAGTCGGTGAATGGTTCATCAGGTGACAGGTATGTAAATCTATCCATATGTTTAAATATACATTTAGGTCAGTAAGACACCCTGAAATACTTGTCACCCTTTCAGTTCAAATACCAAATCTCTACCCCGAGGGCTGTTTTAAAAGAAAAGGAAGTATGAGCGTGTAAATGTCTTTAACTATTAAAAGAGCCCTTTGTAATGATGAGTAAGTTTTGAAAATATACAACCGTCATGTCAAACACTTCTCAAGATTTATACATAGACTAAAACTCTTTGAAACAAGCAATTCAACCATATCCACACATCAGAATCTCTCTCTCCCTCCTTTACTTAACTCAAAAACAGTTCATTCCTCTCCTCATCTTCCCTTGTTTTATCAAAATTGCTTAAGACCCTCTCTTGCAAAATTTACCAGATCATATCTCTAGACTCAAAAAATGGACCAACATGCATCGACATCTACCACTCACAAACAAGGTCAGACCTCTGATCAAATTAGTCCAGACCCTTCATCAACTCAATCAATTCCATACACTAAAAATCCTCTCACTATAATCATACCAAAAATCAATCTCTCCATTGAGACCTTCTCTTCCTTAAATCCAATTGAAACCTTAACACTATTTGAACTGCTACCAACAGGTGGGCTGAAATAGATTGTGAGAATATACCACCAAGCCTAAGAAATTATGAAACGAATCAACTTCATGAGTATGTCAATAATGAAAACCCTAAAATACATAAGTTGTCCATAGCAAGTATTGAGAAACAAATAGAGGAAGGTATGGAATCAACTAGGACAAAGTGTAAGGGGGAACAAATAGAAATTTCTGAAGAGGAATCAGGTTCACTGGGAGAAGTTGAGAAAGTAGAAGGTGAAAAAGAGGGAAATAATAGAGGAGGGAAGTCGAAGGTCAGTATAAAAGAAAAGGATGTCGGTATAACTATTGAAGTAGAGATATTTGAGGTTTGTGGGAATCTAGGGAATGAAGAAAGAGAGGAAATGTCACGCCCATAACCCACCCTAGGCGTAACAGGCATCCGATGCTATGAACAACACTGGAAGCACCTTATAAAATCAATAAACATCTAATCTCATTCGATCATCTTTCACCAATATCAATGCGATTGAATCATAGCATAAATTACCTTAGATGTTTTGGGGAATCCTTATTGTTGTTTTCTTTGAAAAAGTTCTCCAAAACGAAGTGGGGAAGGGTTTTGACGAGTTCGGAGCTTATATAGTTCGTAACAAGAAAAACGGAGCCTCGCGCCACCCCTGTGTAGCAAGGCCAGCGCTAGGTGCCTCGCTTGAGCCACCCTTGCATCACAAGTGTGGCACACAAGGCCAAAAGTTTTTCTAAAACACGAAAACTGGAGCCATGCTTGCGACGCAAGGGTGCCGCGACTGCCTATAGTGTTCAGTATAACAGGCATAACTCCTAGCACAGAGCTCCGTTTGAGCTCCACCATATATGGTTGGAAAGGTTTTTCAATTATCTACGACTTTTGTTTTGTATTTTCTTTTATTACTAACGCAACTACCCAAAAATTGGTCATAAGTGAGGACTACCTCAGACTTAGATGAATTTAAGAACTCTTAAGAACTCCACTATTTGGTTTGACTTCAAAACGACTATCTTCCACCTGAATTCATCCCGAAAGGATTCATGTAGCTAAAATGTCATCTTAATACCAATTTTACACATTCACACCAAATTTGAATTTTCGGAGTGTTACATTATCCCCCTCGCAGGATCATTCGTCCCCGAATGAAAGTCAGGGCCTAAGATTTTTCACTAAACCTCAAAATTCTTAGAATTTCTAGAGTTCTTTTGTATTACAATCTATATCATCATCAAATTATGTTAATATTCTAACAATAACCACTTGGTCCTCATAGGGACCCTTACAACTAACACTAACAAGCCGAAACATGAAATAAAGAATTCACACCTTTAGTCTACACTTTCGCTAGAATTCGATGACTAAAAGGTTCGACACATACCTGGAATAGGGAAAAAGTGAGGGTATATCTTCTTCATGTCATCCTCCACTTCCCAAGTCGCTTTTTCAGTATTATAATTTCGCCACAGGACTTTAACCGAAGCTACATCTTTTGTTCACAACCTTCTAACTTGTCTATCTAAGATTTGCACAGGTTCTTCTTCATAAGAAAACCCTTCATTGATTTCAATATCTTCATGAGTCAAGACATGGGAGGGATCCGGTTTATCAACCTCAACATCGAAATGTGAAACGCAGGATGCATCATAGCCATCTCATATGGTAACCTCAACTCGTAAGCCACCTTCCTAACTCCTCTCTCAATCCGTAAGGGCTAATAAAACGAGGGATAAATTTACCCTTCTGTTACACCTTGCATTTTGAGTCTTTGGATATTCCGAGACAATGGCGGAACGTTTAGGGCAAGATTATTTTTCGGTTTCGTCGTAATGCGTAAGTCGTTGGAAAATATTATTAGTGTGGAAATATTGCTAAAGACTAAGGACAAAAAGCGGAAATTTGCAAAATGGCATTATGGAAATATTTGAAAAGGTTAGGGGCAAAATGGTCATTTCACGGGGTTTCAAGAAAATTCCAAAAGAGGCCATATTGGCCATGTGAAGAAAATGCATGGGAAAAGGATGACTAAATAATAAGTCATCTTTTAAGGAAATAATAGCAAGAAAATTCTAGAGAAATAAAAGGAAAAAGAAGGAAAATTCTAGAGAGGGTACGTGTCCCTCACATGCTTGCCATATATATATATATATATATATATAAGTAGTCATCTTTTAATTAAGAGAATGGAAAGAAAGAAAGAAAGCAAGAGAAAAGAAAAGAAGGAGGGAGAGGAACGGCATGGGTATCGTCGAAACCAAAGCCCCTCCATTTTGATCATGAAAAATCGGTTTCTTTATGTTTTCTTACTAAGTTGAAGGTCCTCGTTAACGTGGGATAATTGTTGAAGCAAGAAAAACAATCCTCCTTGCAAGATGGGTCCTAGCCGAGAATGAACAAAGTGAAGGAACAAGGTATGATTCAAGTTTATTTTTCACATGTATGGATGGTTTATGTAGTGTTATGAAGTATGAAAATGAATGAAATTCATGAAGGCGTGGTGTGTGAAGTGTAGCCGTGGGAGGTAGGTGTGGCCGTGTGATATGTGTGTGTCGAGTGAGTGATTAATAGATTGAATTTAGCATGTTTGTGTGTTGTTGTGATGTGTAGAAGATGAATGAATTCATGAGAATATAGATGTTGATGTTGGGCCGTGTAGGGGCTGGTTGGTATGCAAGAAATGAATCAATGTTATGATATAATTCGATTGTCGTGTTGGGAGTTCTACAATGTGAAATGAAGGTTTAATGACGTATATTGGCGTTGCAATTGTTGTGGGCTGTTTGAAAGTCAATATGATTTTAATATGTTTTCTTATAATTGTAAGGATCATGATGTAATGCATGAGATTGTGGATGTAGTTCATGAATTTGGAAGGTAGAAATGTGTTGTTGTTGTCCTTGTTGAACTTGTAGGATTTCGGGTAGTGTTGGGTGATGAATGGGCTGATTTGAACATCCTATGGGCTGTCCTAGGTGTTCTCAAATTGTGTTTGAATAGCCTCGGAACAATATTTGAATGTATGGTTATTGGTGTTAGTTTGAATGCACGAAGTTTATTTGAATGAACGGAATATTGTCGACCTATGTAGAAAGGGATTGTTAATGTTAGAATGCGTTATGAATTGGTTATGGACGTCGTCATTATGTTTCCGTTGGTTGGTTGTTGATATGGGCCGAGCCATAATTCTCGGACGGTGCGTTTATGCGAGGGAGATCGCCCAAATTTTTGTAGACAAGTGAAGAATGGAAGATTTGAAAGCAAAAAGGTCTACTATGGACAATTGGTAAACATGACCATTTGCAAATTTTGGGGCTTAAACGGGATTCGAGATTGAACGAGCATAAGACGTCCGAAAGGTATGTAAGGCTTTTCCCCTTCCTTCTTTGGCATGTCCTAGGCGTAATAGGCTTGAACATGTGCCTCGGGGATCACTCTACTTCTAGAAATCCGAGGTTGAATTTAGTTACTATTCATTCAAGAAATTGAATTAAATGGCTTATGCTTCTTTGTAAATAAACGTTCAAATGCTCATAATTTTTGAAAACGAAAGAGAAATGACTTGAAATCTTCGAGGATAATTTAATGAGACATAATGACCACATTTTTAGGTTCGTTACCTGATTTGATCCGAGGTGGGCCCACAACACCCGAGACCTATGTGTATTACTTTATTTGTTTTATTTCCGTACGATTCTCAAAAGGAACTTTTGACTAATGTTCTGAGTTTGTTATAAGTATTCTTTAACTCGTATATGAGCATTCCGGGGTTTGACTATCTGGATATAAACGCTCCGATACGAATGATTTGATATGAATATTTTGGTATAAGCGCTCTGATGTAAATATTCTGAAATAGAAAGTCCGATATAAGTATGCAAACATAAGAGTGATATATAAGCTTTGGGTATAAGCAAGTTGATATGAATATTCTCTGTAAGTCTTAATGTTCTCCATACACGACCCCGGATCGCTTGGAAAGTCCGAAGAGGTTTCTGTACGTTAACTGCTTATAACTCTCCGATGCTAACTCCTACATAACCCGAGACTTGTTCCGAACCTTCGCATGTTAATAAGCGTATGTATCCATCGAGTCCGATTTCATATGCATATGTTTCTCGCACTACTCGCTCGCGCGCGACTCAATGTATCTTTCACCGAGTCCGGTGCCAGGCATGTTATGATCTCGTGTGTACGCCACGATACGATTCTCGATTCACCGAGTCCCGGCCAGACATGTTCTCGTGCGCACTTCTCCGCACTATTCATCGAGTCCCCGTACTGCGGCCGGGACACGTTATCCGTATGTGAATACGATGTGATATTACGGGGATGGTGGCCGTGAGGGATAACATGATTATTATTCACCGAGACCCGCAGTAGGTAGCGGACACATTATGTATATATGATTCGAGATGCATGATTTTGTCTACCGAGTCCCTTAATAAAGGGCCGTGGACACGTTATTGGCACATATGACATCCGATTCTCGTTATATATGATCCTATTCACCGAGTCCCTCATCGTGCAGGCCGGACACGTCATACACATATGTGATTTATGATTTTGACATCATTCGTATTCGTATTCGATATATGTCGGTATCCGTACGATCTGCCGCCTTCCGTATTCCGTCCGGAACATGATTTCGTCGAACATTCTCGTATGCTCGTACTTTGTCCGACGTATGACGATACGGGTTCACTCGTGTTTTTTTCGTACCTCTTCGAACACGCGATCCGCGATTTGTGAAATAAGCATTTTCGGTACTCGGTTTCGGACTTATTTACTTTCCGTACCCCTTTGGCATACGAAGCGGTGGTATGAGGGAATGTACGAAAGTAAGCGTCTCCTATTCGAAGTAGGGTATTTATCTCGCTAGTTCTCCATTTCGATTATAGTTCGGTTACTTTGTGATGTATGCCTTACATACTCGCACACATTCCCACCGACCCCCCGTTCTTCTGGCCGCGTTTCATGCCGCGCAGTACCCGTCGTACGAGTTGAAGATATTCAAAGATGATTGGTGAGCTCCAATTCCTTCGGAGCACTACCGAGTCCGAGTATGTACGTTACGTCTTCGGGATGGCATTAGAGACTTTGCGAGGGCGACGTTGTGGGTATGATGTGTCGATGCTCTGCCGCCGCTCCATCAGCCGACATGTCGATGTGTGTTATGTAAAGGATTTGTGTAATTACGATTTTGTCAAGTTTGTAAGCTTATTACGTATTTTATAATTTTTCGCATTGAGTTTTGAAAGAAAAAAAATTTATGTGTGCGCGACAGAGTCCGCCGGGTTCGCTCGGCTCCGGTACGGGGTCGGGTGCCCATCACGTCCCTCGAAATCGGGGGCGTGACAGAGTGGTATCGAGAGCGAGGTCTGCCCCTAAGGGCCGGTCTCGAGAGTCGTGTCCGGTAGGGTCCGTTTATAGTGTGAAGCGCCACATTTATAAACAGAGAGACTACGGGGCATTTAGGGATTGTTGACCTTCTTTCTCGTCATAAGATCGTGCGATAGAGCCCGCCATTGTCGTGGGGAACCGCATCCCATATGTAAGCCTTACATACGGCTAAGGAAGGAGACGAATGAGGATATGGAAAGTTACGAAGGTGAGTTTTGACATATTTGTTCGTTATCGAAATCTAAGCCCCGCGACGGCACATGATTTGGCATGACATGATATTATGCGACGTAACATGGTCCGATATGAGGTGGTATGATCCGTGAGATGTTGGGAATTGCGTAGGCAAGGTGTTCGAATAGTAAGGACGGAAAAAGGGTAAAACAGTAAGTTTGCAGAAAAAGACGTGTTACGAACATGTTCCGGAGTATGTAAGACTTTCACCTGCCCCGAGTCATGCAATAAAGGTCGTACGAGAAAATTTACACGATTATATCGGCCCTAAGGCACCGGAATCTACCAAAGTTTCAAAGTTAAGCGTGCTACCGAGAGCAATCTCATGATGGGGCGACACCGGGAAGTATGAAGAAATTTCATGAATTTGAGTATAAGAGACAAACGACAATCCAGGTGGCCTAAAGGCAATTAAATATGTACGGAATGATTGGAAACCACAACGGGTCATATAGAATGCCACGGCGAGGTCGAAAGAGGACAGAAGTATGTTACAGCTTCCGGAATCCGGAGCAGACTTGAATAGTGTTGGGAAGTATTTTGTGGGTTAGGCAATGATAATTACGTGGATGTGTACGAATGTATACGTACTTATATGTGATTGTATCGGTGAGTGTGTGATTCCCAGCCACCGGTGCTACGGTGTGGGAAAACCAGTGATCGAATAAGAGCGCTGAAACTCAAGTGATAACAAAAGTAAAGAGGGTAAGATTTTGAAAGAAAGTAGGTAACAAGAATAAAGTGTGTTAAGGAATAAGAATCTGCATGAAATTTGGAAGCTAGGATCTGAGAGAGGATGGAAAGTATAAGGGTATGAATGAGTACGAAGGCATAGGTACGCCCTGGGGTGGGGGAAGCGGGTGAGAGAAGTAACGGTAAGTTAGGAGCAACCGATGTTGTAATATGTTTGGTAAGGACGTTTAAGCTACAACAGTGGCCCCCCCCCCAAGGTGATTATGGAAGCCTGTAAGATTAGTTGAACATTCGAGGACGAATGTTCTAAAAGGGGGGAAGAATGTTACACCTTGCATTTTGAGTCTTTGGATATTCCGAGACAATGGCGGAACGTTTAGGGCAAGATTATTTTTCGGTTTCGTCGTAATGCGTAAGTCGTTGGAAAATATTATTAGTGTGGAAATATTGCTAAAGACTAAGGACAAAAAGGAAAATTTGCAAAATGGCATTATGGAAATATTTGAAAAGGTTAGGGCAAAAATGGTCATTTCACGGGTTTCAAGAAAATTCCAAAAGAGGCCATATTGGCCATGTGAAGAAAATGCATGGGAAAAGGATGACTAAATAATAAGTCATCTTTTAAGGAAATAATAGCAAGAAAATTCTAGAGAAATAAAAGGAAAAAGAAGGAAAATTCTAGAGAGGGGCATGTGCCCCTCACATGCTTACCATATATATATATATATAAGTAGTCATCTTTTAATTAAGAGAATGGAAAGAAAGAAAGAAAGCAAGAGAAAAGAAAAAGAAGGAGGAGAGGAACGGCCAAGGGGCTGGCCGAAACCAGCCCCTCCATTTTGATCATGAAAAATCGGTTTCTTTATGTTTTCTTACTAAGTTGAAGGTCCTCGTTAACGTGGGATAATTGTTGAAGCAAGAAAAACAATCCTCCTTGCAAGATGGGTCCTAGCCGAGAATGAACAAAGTGAAGGAACAAGGTATGATTCAAGTTTATTTTTCACATGTTATGGATGGTTTATGAGTGTTATGAAGTATGAAAATGAATGAAATTCAAGAAGGTGTGGTGTGTGAAGTGTAGCCGTGGGAGTGTAGGTGTGGCCGTGTGATATGTGTGTGTTGAGTGAGTGATTAATAGATTGAATTTAGCATGTTTGTGTGTTGTTGTGATGTGTAGAAGATGAATGAATTCACGAGAATATAGATGTCGATGTTGGGCCGTGTAGGCTGGTTGGTATGCAAGAAATGAATCAATGTTATGATATAATTCGATTGTCGTGTTGGGAGTTCTACAATGTGAAATGAAGGTTTAATGACGATATTGCGTTGCAATTGTTGTGGGCTCGTTTGAAAGTCAATATGATTTTAATATGTTTTCTTATAATTGTAAGGATCATGATGTAATGCATGAGATTGTGGATGTAGTTCATGAATTTGGAAGGTAGAAATGTGTTGTTGTTGTCCTTGTTGAACTTGTAGGATTTCGGGTAGTGTTGGGTGATGAACGGGCTGATTTGAACATCCTATGGGCTGTCCTAGGTGTTCTCAAATTGTGTTTGAATAGCCTCGGAACAATATTTGAATGTATGGTTATTGGTGTTAGTTTGAATGCACGAAGTTTATTTGAATGAACGGAATATTGTCGACCTATGTAGAAAGGGGATTGTTAATGTTAGAATGCGTTATGAATCACATGGACGTCGTCATTATGTTTGCTGGTTGGTTGTTGTTGATATGGGCCGAGCCATAATTCTCGGGACGGTGCATTTACAGAGGAGATGCTGCCCAAATTTTTGTAGACAAGTGAAGAATGGAAGATTTGAAAGCAAAAAGGTCTACTATGGACAATTGGTAAACATGACCATTTGCAAATTTTGGGCGAAACGGGATTCGAGATTGAACGAGCATAAGACGTCCGAAAGGTATGTAAGGCTTTTCCCCTTCCTTCTTTGGCATGTCCTAGGCGTAATAGGCTTGAACATGTGCCTCGGGGATCACTCTACTTCTAGAAATCCGAGGTTGAATTTAGTTACTATTCATTCAGTAAAATTGAATTAAATGGCTTATGCTTCTTTGTAAATAAACGTTCAAATGCTCATAATTTTTGAAAACGAAAGAGAAATGACTTGAAATCTTCGAGGATAATTTAATGAGACATAATGACCACATTTTTAGGTTCGTTACCGATTTGATCCGAGGTGGGCCCACAACACCCGAGACCTATGTGTATTACTTTATTTGTTTTATTTCCGTACGATTCTCAAAAGGAACTTTTGACTAATGTTCTGAGTTTGTTATAAGTATTCGGTAACTCAGATATGAGCATTCTGGTTTGACTATCTGGATATAAACGCTCCGATACGAATGATTTGATATGAATATTTTGGTATAAGCGCTCTGATGTAAATATTCTGAAATAGAAAGTCCGATATAAGTATGCAAACATAAGAGTGATATATAAGCTTTGGGTATAAGCAAGTTGATATGAATATTCTCTTCGTAAGTCTTAATGTTCTCCATACACGACCCCGATCGCTTGGAAAGTCCGAAGAGGTTTCGTACGTTAATCGCTTATAACTCTCCGATGCTAACTCCGGCAGTAACCCGAGACTTGTTCCAACCTTCGTATGTTAATAAGCGTACGTATCCATCGAGTCCGATTTCATATGCATATGTTTCGCACTACTCGCTCGCGCGCGACTCAATGTATCTTTCACCGAGTCCCGGCCGTGGCATGTTATGATCTCGTGTGTACGCCACGATACGATTCTCGATTCACCGAGTCCCGGCCAGACATGTTCTCGTGCGCACTTCTCTGCACTATTCACCGAGTCCCTCGTACTTGCGGGCCGGGACACGTTATCTGTATGTGAATACGATGTGATATTATGGGGATGGTGGCCAGGATGACACATGATTATTATTCACCGAGACCCGCAGTAGAGGGCCGGGACACGTTATGTATATATGATTCTGAGATGCATGATTTTGTCTACCGAGTCCCTTAATAAAGGGCCGGGACACGTTATTGGCACATATGACATCTGATTCTGTTATATATGATCCTATTCACCGAGTCCCTCATCGTAGGGCCGGGACACGTCATACACATATGTGATTTATGATTTTGACATGCATTCTGTATTCTGTCTGATATATGTCGCATCCGTACGTATCCGTCGCCCTCTCGTATTCCGTCGGAACATGATTTCGTCTGAACATTCTGTATGCTCTGTACTTTGTCTGACGTATGACGATACGGGTTCACTCTGTGTTTTCTGTACCTCTTCGGACATGCGATCCGCGATTTGTGAAATAAGCATTTCTGGTACTCGGTTTGACTTATTTACTTTCTCGTGACCCCCTTTTGGTATACGAGAGGTATGAGCCGAGTCCGAAAGTAAGCGTCTCCTATTCGAAGTAGGGTATTTATCCGTTAGTCTCGTCTGTTTGGGCTTATAGTTCGGTTACTTTGTGATGTATGCCTTACATACTCGCACACATTCTGCATCGACCCCTCGTTTTCTGTGGGTCGCGTTTCATGCCGCGCAGTACCCACATGTGAGTTGAAGATATTCCAAAGATGATTGGAGCTCCAATTCTTTTCGGAGCACCACCGAGTCCGAGTATGTACGTTACGTCTTCCGGATGGCATTAGAGACTTTTGCAGGTTGTTGTGGGTATGATGTGTCAGTCTGTCAGCGGCTCCATCAGCCGACATGTCGATGTGTGTTATGTAAAGGATTTTGTGTAATTACAGATTTTGTCAAGTTTGTAAGCTTCATTACGTATTTTATAATTTTTCAGTATTGAGTTTTGAAAGAAAAAAAAAATTTATGTGTGTGCGATAGGAGTCTGTGGGTTCGCTCGGCTCCGGGTATGGGGTCGGGTGCCCATCACGTCCCTCGGAAATTGGGGCGTGACACCTTCCTACCAAACCACATTACTCCCTTCATCGGTGATATTGTCAAGAATACCTTTCTCCTATAGTAAACTTAAGCTCGCAACGCCTCATATCCATCTACGATTTCTGTCGACTTTGAGCTATCTTGAGTCATTGCACAATCAGGTTCACCTTCTCGATTGCTTCGTAAACTGAATCAGGACCCAACAACTCTACTTCGTTGGGTTCAAACCACCCAATTAGAGATATACAATGCCTCCCATGTAATGTTTCATACAGAGCCATCTGAATACTCGCTTGGTAACTATTATTGTAAGCAAACTTTGCAAGAGGTAGATGTTCATCTGAATACTCGCTTGGTAACTTTACAAGAATATCTTCTAGAGTTTGTATAGTTCTCTTTGCCTGCCCGTCCGTCTGAGGATGAAAGGCAGTGCTCAAGTTCACTCGAGTTCCCAAACCTTCTTGGAATGATTTCCAGAAATGAGCAGTGAATTGAGTACCTCTGGCAGATATGATAAATATTGGAATCCCATATAATAGAATGTTCTCCTTCAAATATAACTTGGCGTAATGTGCCGCAGTATCCGTTGTCTTCACATGAAGGGAATGAGCAGACTTAGTGAGTCTATCCATGATCACCCAAATAGAATCGAATTTTGTCGTTATGCTGCGTAAACCTACGACAAAGTCCACATTAATCATCTCCCACTTTCATTGGGGAATCTCAATGTTCTGAGCCAAACCACCAGGCCTTTGGTGTTTGGCCTTCACCTGCTGACAGTAACACTTCACCACAAAGTTAGATATATCTACCTTCATTCTCTTCCACTAATAGTTTTGTTTCAAATCCTTATACATCTTGGTGGATCCCAGATGCACAGAATATTTAGAACTATGCGCCTCCACCATCCGCTCTTGTCGAAGACCATCAACATCAGGGACACATAAATGTCCTTGAAACTTTAGTACATCGTCATCGGTACCCATGGTGAATGCGGTGTACTCACCTCTTTTCACTCCATCTCCCAGTTTCACCAAAAGCCCATCTTCATAATGTTTGGACTTAATTCTCTTTACAATATTAGATCGCGTTTGCGTAATTCCTACTAGCTCCCCATTTTCAGTTTCATCGAGTCGAACTCCAAGGCTAGCAAGTCTTCAAATTTCCTTTCCCATCGGCATATCTTGAGCACGTAAATATGCTAACATGCCCATAGACTTTCTGCTCAAAGCGTCAACAACAACATTCGCCTTACGTATAAGATGTTCAAGTAGTAATCCTTCAACAACTCTAACCATCTTCTCTATCTAAGATTCAACTCTCGCTGCTTGAAGATATATTGCAAGCTCTTGTGATCAGTGAAAACATCACAGTGCTTACCATACAAGTAGTGATGCCAAATCTTTAGAGCAAAGACTACAGCAGCCAATTCCAAATCATGAGTTGGATAATTCTTCTTATGCTTCTTCAACTGTCGTGAAGCATAGGTGATTACCTTACTATTTTGCATCAACACATAACCCAAACCAATTCTGGAAGCATCATAGTAAACTACATAGCCATCAAACCCTGAAGGTAGAGTCAAAACAGGACTTGAAGTCAATCTCGCCTTAAGATATTGAAAGCTCTTTTCACAGGCTTCAGACCATTGGAACTTAGCAGTCTTTTGAGTCAATTTCATCAATGGTGAAGCTATCGATGAGAAATGTTCCATGAACTTCCGATAGTAACTTGCCAAACCCAAGAAGCTATGAATATCCGTTGCACTCGTGGGTCTCGGCTAGTCCTTAACTGCCAAAATTTTCTGCGGATCTACCTTAATACCTTTGCTAGACACTACATGGACCAAGAAAGCTATAGAGTTAAGCCAGAACACACACTTAGAAAATTTTGCATAAAGCTTGTTCTCCTCAAGCATTGTTAAGGTTATTATCAAGTGACCTGCATGATCCTCACAACTCTTCGAATACACCAAAATATCATCAATGAAGACAATGATGAAACGATCAAGAAAAATTTTGAACACACGATTCATTAAGTCCATAAATGCAGCATAGGCATTCATCATACCAAATGACATCACCAGAAATTCTAAGTGTCCGTAATGAGTACAAAAAGTTATTTTTGGAGTATCTTACTCCTTTATCTTCAGTTGATGTGTTAAGACCCAACCGGAGGGTCATAACGAGCACCCGGAGCTAACCTACCGAGCATCTCTTAATATACTTCTCATAATCGCATCTAGGTGATCCACATGGCTAACTCATAATTACCACAAACTGAAGGGACACAATTTCCATTGAACATATGCACATCTATATAAACATTATCAACTATGCCCTTATATACAAGCCGCCAAGGCTGCCAATAATGATATATAAAAATGTGAACCGATAGGGTTATGGAGCATCTAACTATATACATATGTCTACGAGCCTTTACAAGGAGTTCGTGACATCATAAAGAAGGGACAGGAGCCCGCCATGCCTAAGTATATACATAAAAGAATAGTACCAACTAATGTAACGACCCGTTTCGTCGTTACTGTGAAATCTGAAGGAAGACAACAACTATGGCCCTTAACAGTGTCTCCACTTATTCACATCCTGGAAACTGTTTGAGCCAAACTAAGATCGTTGTGCGCATCGCGTAAGCAATAGAAGCGTGGGCAAAGAGATAGAGCTTGACCACCACAGTAGTCGCTTACTGCTGTAGCGGTATACTAACTGCCGTAGCGATAAACGCCTATGATTGTGCAGCCGCCATAGCGGCGAATTAGCTGCCCTAGCAATACCGCTGTAGTGGTACACTTACCACCGGGGCGGTTTTGCAAAGTGAATTTCCCTATTTAAGGGATTATTTCGGGAATTGTCCCATTTTTCATAACCCTAAGTTCCAGCCGCCCAGCTCGGTGGGAAAGCTCAAAAATGAGATTTTTAGTCCAAAAAAAAAGTCCTCTTAACACCCTCCAACCCTCCTTCCACCTAAGAAATTACTCCTGAACATGTTCACCCTGAGAATCATCAAGTGGGTTTCAAGTAATCTAGAATTGAAAGAGTGATGAAGTAGCAATATTTTTCCCCTAACTTCTCTCTAAGCCATCTCCCATGATTCTTCCACCTAAATAAGCTAATAACTTAGATCTCTACCTTCCTCTTCCGTCAAAAATAGATTCTTGTATAGATCTTGAAAATGGGTTCTTCCCAAATATAAGCTTAAAAATGCGAAAACCTCTTAACGTTGATAGAGAAGAAAGCTAGAGGTGGGTTAAGACCCCCAAACCTCCCTATTAATCCAAAGCTCTTATGAAGGATTCAAGTGGAAGGCTTTAATCTTGGGTAACATGGTTGTCTCCAAACTATATCACGTGGATTTTGATGTAGCGATCGATTTGAAGGAATCAATGGATGTTCGTGGCACCCGCTCAGCCATGAGGTAGGTTACGACTTTCCTTTCGGTAGACTTCGGTTAGTTTTCCGTATTGTTGTGTAGAAGAAACGGAGAATGCATGTATAGGAAATCGGAAATCTGGGATGGAACTTTAGGATGGTATTGTTGTGTGTGACTTTTTTTGTTCCCAAGCCAGGTTAACGTAGACTCCTTAGGTATTGATGTGGCTTTGTTGATTATCGGTGAATTTATGTGACTTGGGAGTAGTGGACGGAATCTAATTATGCCTATCGGTGAAATTATTTATAGTGAATCTAAACGCTTGATGGGAATATAAAATGTATCATGGTAGTGAATGATGTCCTAATTAAATGGTGACGAATGACTCGAGTGCAGGGTGAGATTCTTATCCTAAACAATTATGTTGATTTAGGGAAACGGTAATACCGTATGCCAATGATTGACTTGATGTGGGTTGGGACTAGCTACGCCGTTATGTGTGCTTGATTGTTAAAATGCGTTGGCTTGACGCCATGTGTAGTTGGTAGATATCAAGTTCTGTTGTCATCCTAATTAAATAGAATTGACATAGCGTTATTGGTGTTGTGCTCAATCTATGTTGGCGTACCTACCGTTGGTACTTGAGTTATAGATATATGTTGGCATACCCACTGTTGGTACTTGACTTGATATATGTTGGCATACCCACTGTTGGTATTGTGATGTGATGCGTTGTTAGCATACCCCGTTGAGGTACTTGTGATGTTGAACTTGATTGTTGATGATTGACCTATGCATTGCACGTATTTCTCATATTTGTCATGCATGGCCGATACCCGGTGATGATTCGGTATCGTTGATTGAGCGAAACTGATATTTGATAAACTCTTTTACTTGAGTGGTTATAAAAAGGCCGATGTCCGAAGATCCATTCCGGAATCGTTGATTTTATGAAACAGATATTTGATGAACTCTTTTACTTGAGTGATTGTGAGAAGGCCGATGTCCGAGGTTTAATTCCAGAATCGTTGATTTATGAAACTGATATTTGACAGACTCTTTTGAATGATTATGAGGAGGCCGATGTCTGATGGTTATATTCGGGCATCGTTGTTGCATGGCCGATTTCGATGTTATTCCGAAATTGTTGTTAGTGCATGGACTCCGCGGGCCCTCCAGCGGGGTACGGGTGAGCAATTATCCAAAGTCCCGTCTGTCTGTTGGGCAAGGATTCGGGACGGGTGTCACTTAGACTTCGCGAGTCATGCTGTGTTGTGCTACCGAGACGTCGATATTTCGGTCCGGAGTACATGTGTACACCTCATTTGAATGGCATGGCATCGCATTCATACCATTATTGCACCGCAATGCATTATGACTTGATTAAGTTGTTGTGATGATTGGATAGTGATAATTCTGTTGTGATGATTGGATAGTGATGATTCTTTTGTGGTGATTGGATTGGATTAGATCGGATATACTCAGACTATCCGATTTGGGTTTAGATGCTGTACATAGGAAATGACGAATATTTGGACTCTATGATTATGAACTATATTGTACACTTGTGCTATGTTAATTTAAACTAATACTGGTAGTAAATTATTTAAGCGAGGTAGGATAAAAAGGTGTCGTAACAATGAGCTCGCTCCTAAAACACACACGAGCAACTTGGGAATTGCAAAGATGTTAAGAACCTGTATAGGTGTTAGCCAACTTATAATTCATTGAAGAGTAGTTATGACTTAAGTTATATTGATGTTGCGATCTACTGTTTTGGGATATGTGATCTGATTTAGTGATTATCATCATTATTCGTAAATTCCTTACTAATATGTATTACGAACCATTGTCGGCCTATGATACTTACTCAGTATGCGTGTTTTGTACTGATATTGCACTTGCTACACCCTTTTTGGGGTGTAGATTGTTTCAGGTATTTGTTGATGTGAAGAGGAACTCACAGTGCCCATCTAGAAGGCCTCCTCCCACTTCATTCGGGACGGAGGATGCACCATAGAATGTAATGGTAATCTGAGTCAATAGCCGCTCTTGTATTAGTCTAGACAAGGTCGTGGGAAGTCGTATCGAGTCTGTAAATTGGTGTTGTTGTAGCATATAAACTTGTGTTTATTGAATATTTATAAATGGAATTCCGCTATATTTCTTAATTATCAAATGCTTTTAAATGGAATGTCGTGTGATTGGAACGTTTTAAAAATGAGAGGGTTCGCCTACCAAGGTGGGATTGTAGGTGCCCGCACGAGCCCGAATTTGGGTTGTGACAACTAACTGCAGCTCCGGATCAAATGGAGCACCTCTATGCAATCGATGATGAAGCAGCCTAAGGGTCTGGTTCGTCCCCTTATCTACCTGCGGGCATAAACGCAGCGTCCACAAACAAAGGGGATGTCAGTACAGATAATGTACTGAGTAAGTAAGGCATGAATAACAGCATAATGAAAATATGAAGATAACATGAGATAAAGAGATCAATTTATACCTCTTAAGGTGACTATCATGCGTACTTAACTTTTCTCTAAAGAAAACATTCCATACATACATATACAATTATATCGTACCCGGCCATAACAAGGCTCGGTGTCACCCGTACCCAACTGCAGTGGTATACACATTAGGTGCCGTACCCGTCCAACTATAGTGCGGCTCGGTGTAAGAAACATACATACATATATATGTATAACATAATTGAGAATCCGAAGGAAGCATTTCAACTCTATCGAAGTGACATAAAGTCGGTGAACCTCCGATTACCATTATGGAATCATCATTATCACTATATCTTTACTTAGAGGATCAACTATCACAAGATGAGATCAACGACGATGAACAAGATCAATAATACCATATGAGCATCAAGAACTATAAGCTTCTAGTATATATAAGTTCACAACAAAGGAATCATGCCTTAAGAAAGAAAGGTTTAGCCTTAACATACCTTTTTGTCTCCTCAACTACGTAATGTTTCTCCTTCCAAGTTCACAAATCTACATTCAAGAGGATTCACACTAACGTTAAGTCTTGGAAATACTCATAAGTTCAAACTAGAATAATTAATAAACTAACGGAAATTGGGCAACACTTCCCCTATTTCACCTACTTCCACCAAATTCCAAATCAACTCCCAAACAACCATGAAAACTTCAAAAATACCATGATTAAGAGATTTTATTCAAATTATAACCAATACCATCCCAAAATTTATTCTCATCTCAATTTATAACAACAACTTTAACACAACCCCTTAAACACTTGTATACAACACCTCCCTATCATCATTATTATCCTCCATAAGAAGATTATACTCAAAACACTTGAATAATTATAACTCAAGTTACTTTACTAGTCAAAATATTCTCAAATTCATATTTGAACTTCCTTTTTCTCTTTCTCTCCTCAATCAAGTTGTATAACCATCAAACATCCTCAACAACATGCAATAGATGTGAAAACTTACCTTAATCACGCAAGAGCAAGATTTGAATCAAATTATTCCACTTGAGTGAAACCTCTAACTTCAACACCAAAGGAATTCTTAGACTCTACAAACCCTAGTGAGCCTCTCAACACTTGAATCTCTTGATTTTCACCTTTCAATCCTTGATTTCACTTGGGTTTGGTTGGATATGTTTAGAGGAAGATTCGAGAGCTTTCATGGACTTGGGAAATGTTTGAAATGAACTAAAATGAATAAGGGTCGAGATTATATATAAAAAGAAATCTGGTACCGACTCAGATTTACGGTCCACTTTTACGGACCGTAAAAATTATACGGTTCGTATAATTGGACCGTAAATTCTGACCAGTAGCTCATCCCTTCTGGAACCAATTTATGGTGGGAGTCAGCCAGATATATGGTCCTTAAAAATTATACGGTCCGTATGTCTAACCGTAAAATCCACTTTTTCCTGAAACATAATCTCGTCGATTTTGTTCAACCTTTAATCCTTCCAATACCTGCTAAACATGAACTTAATCCCTTATAACTATAAGATAAACTTGTCTAATCTAATTTAACCTTGATAACCCCCGTATCCAAGACTAGAACTACTAATACACGATAAATCTCAATGTACAAAACCACGAGGTGTAACATCCCTCCCTCTTTGAAACATTCGTCCTCGAATGTTAGATTCTTAGGGATTCTACAAAAATTTTGGCAGAGCTTCCCCTGTAACTATACCACTACCATCCTGCCACAACAACTCAAATATATAATGCCTTGCAAGGCTATGACAACAACAACAATAATAGCCCCACACGACCAAGAAGTCACAAAAAGAAAGCATTACTCACTCAGAGATAATGGTGTCACTGTCTGAATCTCCTCTGGCAGTGGAAGCAAGTATGGATACCCGGATTTCATATTTTCTTCAGCTTCCCGCGTCATTTCTTCCTTATTCCTTTTTCTCCACAAGACTTTAACTGAAGCTACATCTTTAGTCCTTAACCTTCGAACCTATCTATCTTGGATAGTAGTAGGAACCTCTTTATAAGCTAATTGCTCAGTAACCTGAATATCATCCACAGGTACAATTCTGGAAGGGTGTCCAATGCACTTGCGAAGCATCGAGTCATGAAAAACTGGATGAACTGACTCCAAGTCTGGAGGTAGGTCTAACTAATAAGCTACCTGACCCACTTTGCGTACAAACTTGTAAGGCCCAATATACCGAGGACTAAGCTTACCTTTTTGACCAAATCTCATCATGCCCTTCATTGGCGACACTTTTAAGAATACTCAATCATTGACTTGAAACTCTAAGTCTTATCGGTGATGATCTGCATAAGACTTCTGACGATTATGAGCTGTCAATAATCGATCCCGGATAAGCTTGACCTTTTCCACTGCTTGTTGGATCAAATCTGGCCCTATTAACTTAGTCTCTCCCACTTCGAACTATCCAATCGGTGATCTATACTTACGCCCATATAAAGCATTATACGGGGCCATCTGAATACTGAATGATAGCTGTTGTTGTCTGCAAACTCAATGAGCGGCAAGTGACCATCCCAACTACCCCTAAAATCTAACACACACGCCCGTAGCATATCTTCAAGAGTTTGGATGGTGCGCTCAGCCTGTCCATCGGTCTGGGGGTGAAAGGCTGTGCTAAGACTCACCTGAGTCCCCAAACCTCTTGGAAAGACTTTCAAAAATTAGTTGTAAACTACGCTTCTCTATCAGAGATAATGGATACTGGAACACCATGGAGTTGTACTATCTCTTTGATATAAAGCTTGGCATAATCCTCAGCTGAGTATGTAGTTTTGACAGGTAGAAAATGATCTGATTTCGTAAGTCTATCCACAATTACCCATATAGAATCATACATACGCTGACAACGAGACAAGCCTATAATGAAATCCATATTAATTACTTCCCATTTCCAAGTTGGAATTTCAATAGCTTGCAATTATCCCCCAGGCTTCTGATGCTCGATCTTTACTTGATGACAATTTGGACATTGAGCTACGAACTCTGCTGTGTCTTTCTTCATTCCATCCCATTAATAAATTAACTTGACATCATGATAAATTTTTGTCACTCCAGGGTGTGCAGAATAACGGGAACAATGGGCCTCTTCTATAATCTGGTGACATAACCCCGCAATATCAGGAACACATAATCTGCCTCGATACCTGAGAACTTCATCTGTAGAAATCTCAAAGGGTGACTTTTTCTTCTGCGGAAGTGTACCTCTATAATGAATTAATATGGGATCCTCATATTGGTGCTCTTTCACCTCAACCACTAAAGACGAGACAACTGACTCCTGGACAGTGACTCCTGTAACGCCTAAGTCCATCAAGTGTACTCCTAGGCTGGCTAATTGTTGATGCTCACGAGCTAACTCTGTCTTCTCTGGCTGAACATCACATAAACTGCCCATGGATTTGCGGCTAAGAGCGTCAACTACTACATTCGCCTTTCCAGGATGATATAACACACTAACATCATAATCTTTCAATAGCTCAAACCATCGCCTTTGCCGCAAATTCAACTTCTTCTGCTTGAAAATATACTCGAGACTCTTATGATCTGTATAGATATCAACATGAATGCCATACAAATAATTCCTCCACATCTTCAATACATGAATCCCGCAGCCAACTCTAAATCATGGGTCGGGTAGTTTTTCTCATGTTTTCGCAACTGCCTTGAAGCATAAGCAATAACTTTACCGTGCTGCATCAACACATAACCTATTCAAACGCCTGAGGCATCACAATAAACAACATAACCCTCCGATCCTTCTGGAAGTGTCAGGCTTCCGGATCGAAGTCATTCTGTCTTTCAACTCCTGGAAACTGCGCTCACAAGCATTCGTCCACTAAAATTTGGCTGCTTTCTGAATCAGCTTCGGTAATGGTGCAGAGATAGAAGAAAAGCCTTCTACAAATCTTCTGTAATAACCGACCAAACCTAGAAAATTACGAACTTCAGTAGGTGTTGTAGGTCTTGGACAAGTCTTCACAACTTCAATCTTCTAGGTATTCACCCGAATACCATCAACTAAAATAATGTGCCCCAGAAATATCGCAGAATTCAACCAGAACTCACATTTTGAGAATTTTTCATAAATCTCCCGAGCCCGAAGAACTCTAAGGACAGCACGTAAATGATCTGGATGCTCTGCCTCAGATCGAGAATATACCAGGATATCATCGATAAACACAATTACAAATAAATCTAGAAAAGGGCTGAACACACTATTCATCAAATTCACGAATATCGCCGGCGCATTAGTCAACTCAAATAACATTACCCGAAATTCGAAATGACCATATCTAGTTCTAAAGGCCACTTTTGGAATGTCCTTCTCTCTAACTCTCACCTGGTGATGCTCGGATCTTACGTCTACCTTTGAGAACCATTTGACACCCTGCAACTGATCAAATAGATCATCGATCCTTGGAGCGGATATTTGTTCTTTATTGTCACCTTATTTAGCTGTCCATAATCAATACACGTTCGCAAGGAGCTTTAGCTATCTGTAATCAATACACGTTCGCAAGGAGTTATCTTTCTTTCTTACAAATAACATAGGTGCTCCCTATGGCGACGAACTAGGCCTAATAAACCTTTCTCGAGTAAATTCCTTAGTTGTTCCTTCAACTCTTTCAATTCTGCAGGAGCTATTCTATAAGAAGGAATAGATATGGGCTTAGTATCCGATAGCACATCAATAGCAAAATCAATCTCTCCTTCTGGTGGAAGACCTGGAAGCTCCTTCGGAAACACATCTAGAAACTCATTCACTACTGGACAGATTGAAGAGTCGGCGGCTTTACTTCTGTGTCTTGAACCCGGACTAAATGATAAATACAACCTTTAGCAATCATCTTTCTTGCCTTGAGATAGGAAATAACTTACCTCTCGGAGATGCTGTATTACCCTTCCACTCTAAAATTGGTTCTCCCGAAAACTGGAAATGAACCGTTTTTGTTCTACAATTAACATTGGCATAACAAGAAGCCAGCCAATCTATACCCATAATAACATCTAAATCGAACATATTCAGCTCAATTAAATCAGCCATGGTATGACGGTCACAGGCTATAACCACATAATTTCTATATACATGACTAGCTATCACTGGGTTATCAACGGGTGTAGACACTTCAAAATGTTTAATTGACTCAGGTTGCACCCCAAATCGACCAACAACATAAGGAGTAACATATGACAATGTAGAACCTGGATCAATCAATGTATATACATCGTGAAAGAATACCAGTAATATACCTGTGACAACATCAGGGGAGGACTCAAGATCCTGTCGTCCAGCTAGTGTATAGATACGGTATTGGGGACCACTCGTACTGGACGCTCCTCCTTTACCTTTACCACGACCTGTTGACATCTGTAAGCTTTGCCCTGGAGGGCGTACGGATGATGAAGAACCAGCTGCTGATCCTGTGGGTTGGACCCCACCTCTACCACCTATCGATGGACAATCACACATGATATGGCATGGTTGACCGCAGGCGTAACAAACATCTAAACCTAGTTAGCACTATCCTCAATGTAATTTACCACACTGAGTACATCGTGGTAAGGGTGGTCATCTGGCCTGAATCACCCTTATACTGAGAACCCGAAGCTCTGAAACTCTAACCCAGTCCGGAGTGAATAGGTCGATCAAATCTCTGACCCGCAAATTGTGAAGGTGCACTAGCCGCTGAATGGCCTGAGGGCCTAGAATATGGCTGCCTCTGACCCTCTCTGAACTCACTAATAGAGGCTAAGGATCGGGCTCTCTTACTATAACCCCTATCGTACTCACGCTCACTCCTCTACTATTGCTGTCGTTCTTCCAGATCCTGGGTATGATCCTGTATACGAGAAATATCCATACCTTCTTGGAGTAAGGCCGTCAAATAATCATCAATCAAATGTGGCCCCAAACCATTCACAAATCGATGAACACTATCCCCCATGTCAGCTACCATAGCTGGAGCATACCTAGCCAAAGAATTAAAACGAAGGTTATACTCTCAGGCACTCAAATTCACCTATCTAAGGTTCAGAAATCTATCAGCTCTGGCCCGTCGAACATCTGGTGGAAAATAATATTGGAGAAAAGCATCCAAAAACTCTTGCCATATCGGTGGATGTGCGTTAACCCCTCTAAAAGACATTCAGACCATGTATCAATGGACTACAACATCCCGTAATCTATAGGAGGCCAACTCTACCGACTCAACATCTGAAGCATGCATTACCCACAATGTTCTTAACATTCCATCTATGAAGTTCTGTGAGTCCTCATCCGGTTTTGACCCAAAGAATTTTGGAGGGTCCAAACTAATGAAATCACGGACTCTGGCACTGACAACTCTATCTCCATGACCCGTACCTTGCCGCTGAGCCTGAGCGGCTACTAACTGGGTCAATAATTGAATAGCCTCGCTCACCTCCTGACCTGAGGCGTCTAGTGAAGGAACGGGGGGTGATGGAGTTAAAGTTGAGGCTCCTCCAAGCTCCTCTGGAGCGGGCGGAGTGTGAGAGATCCGAGATGGAACCTCATTCTGGGACTCACCTTCCTCTATATCAGTAGGCGGTACCCGCTCAGTCCTTCTACTTGCCACTGACTTTCCCTTCTGGGCCGTTGTAGCTTTTCTCTTCACCGGCATCACTGAAATCATAGCACATGGTCAGAAAAAGAAGAATCCTTATAACATAGCTCTATCACACGATCTAAGAGGAGAAAAAAAGGCCAATCATTCCTAAATGCCCCGCAGCCTCCTGTTTATAAGTGTGGCATGCTTCACACTCATAAACAAGACTCTACTGGACACGGCTCGTAGACACACCCTAGATGAATTGCGCTGATACCACTTTTATCACGACCCAACCAGAGGGCCATGACGAGTAACCGGAGCTAACCTACCGAGCACCGCTTAACATACTTCTCATAATCGCATCTATGTGATCCACATGGCTAGCTCATAATTACCACAAGCTGAAGGGACACAATTTCCATCGAACATATGCACATCTATATAAACATCATCAACTATGCCCATATACAAGCCACCAAAGCTGCCAATAATGGCATACAAAAATATGAACTGATAGGGTTATGGAGCATGTAACTATATATATCTGTCTACGAGCCTCTATAAGGAGTGCGTGACATCATAAAGACAAGACAGGACCCCGCCATGCCCAAGTATAGACACAAAAGAATAGTACCAACTAACTGTAGCTCCGGATCAAATAGAGCACCTCTATGCAATCACTGATGAAGTAGCCTAAGGGTCTGGTCTGTCCCCCTGTCTACCCGCGGGTATAAACGCAGAGTCCACAAATAAAGAGGATATCAGTACGGATAATGTACTGAGAAAGTAAGGCATGAATAACAACATAATGAAAATATGAAGATAACATGAGATAAAGAGATCAATTTATACCTCTTAAGGCGATTGTCATGCGTACTTAACCTTTCTCTAAAGAAAACATTCCATACATACATATACAATGATACCGTACCCCAATAGGCTCGATGTCATCGTACCTGGCCATAACAAGGCTCGGTGTCACCCGTACCCCACTGCAGTGGTGTGCACATTAGGTGCCATACCTGGCCAACTATAGTGCGGCTCGGTGTAAGAAACACACACACACACACACACACACATATATATATATATATATATAACATAATTGAGAATCCAAAGGAAGCATTTCAACTCTTCGGAGTGACATAGAGTCCGTGAACCTCCAATTATCATTATGGAATCATCATTATCACTATATCTTTACTTAGAGGATCAACTATCACAAGATGAGATCAACGATGATGAACAAGATCAACAATACCATATGAGCATCAAGAACTATAAGCTTCTAATATTGGTAGGACTAGGAACATTTTGGATATCATATATATATAGGTTGACAACAAAGGAATCATGCCTTAAGAAAGAAAGGTTTAGCCTTAACATACCTTTTTGTCTCCTCAACTACGTAACATTTCTCCTTCAGGTTCACAAATCCACATTCAAGAGGATTCACACTAACGTTAAGTCTTGGAAATACTCATAAGTACAAACTAGAATAATTAATAAACTCGCGAAAATTTGGCAGCGCTTTCCCTATTTCACCTACTTCCACCATATTCCAAATCAACTCCAAAACAACCATGACAACTTCAAAAATACCATGATTAAGAGATTTTATTCAAATTATACCCAATACAATCCCAAAATTTATTCTCATAATCAATTTATAACAACAACTTCAACACAACCCTTTAGAAACTTGTATACAACACCTCCCCTTCATCATTATTATCCTTCATAAGAAGATTACACTCAAAACACTTGAATAATTATAACTCAAGTTACTTTACTACTCAAAATATTCTCAAATTCATATTTGAACTTCCTTTTTCTCTTTCTTTCCTCAATCAAGTTGTATAACCATCAATCATCCTCAACAACATGCAATAGATGTGAAAACTTACCTTAATCACACAAGAGTAAGATTTGAATAAAATTATTCCACTTGAGTGAAACCTCCAACCTCAACACCAAAGGAATTCTTAGACTCTACAAAACCTAGTGAGCCTCCCAACACTTGAATCTCTTGATTTTCACCTTTCAATCCTTGATTTCCCTTGGGTTTGGTTGGATATGTTTAGAGGAAGATTCTAGAACTTTCTTGGACTTGGAAAATGTTTGAAATGAACTAAAATGAATAAGGGTCGAGATTAGATATAAAAATAAATCTGGTACCGACTCAAATTTATGGTCCACTTTTACGGACCGTAAAAATTATACGGTTCGTATAATTGGACCGTAA
The DNA here is from genome assembly GCF_029784015.1 of Lycium ferocissimum. NCBI lineage: Eukaryota > Viridiplantae > Streptophyta > Magnoliopsida > Solanales > Solanaceae > Lycium > Lycium ferocissimum. The sequence goes on from NC_081343.1 coordinate 38,907,788, forward strand.
ATTCTGACCAGTAGCTCACCCCTTCTGGAACCAATTTAGGGTGGGAGTCAGCCAGATATATGGTCCATATATCTAACCGTAAAATCCATTTTTTCCTTGAACATAATCTCGTCGATTTTGTTCAACCTTTAATCCTTCCAATATCTTCTAAACATGAACTTAACCCCTTATAGCTATAAGATAAACTTGTCTAATCTCATTTAACCTTGATAACCCCCGTATCCAAGACTAGAACCACTAACACACGACGAATCTCAATGTACAAAATCACAAGGTTTAACATGATGGTACCCAGACATCAAATCAATCTTGAAGAAGAACTTAACACCCCGAAGTTGGTCGAACATGTCATCTATCCTTGGCAAAGGATACTTATTTTTAATGGTCACCTTATTAAGCTGACAATAATCAACACACATTCTAAGAGACCACCCTTCTTTCTAATGAATAGGACTGGAGGACCCCAAGGTGAGGTACTTTGTCGAATAAATCCTTTATCCAACAAGTCCTTCAATTGCTCTTTCAACTCTCGTAGCTCTGTCGGAGCCATACGATACGGTGGAATTAAGATTGATTGAGTATCCTGAATAACATCAATCCCAAAATCAATAACTCTATCCGCCGGAATGCTCGAAAGATCTTCTGGAAATACCTCGGGAAATTCATTAACTATAGGAACATACTTAGATTCGAGTACTACGGCTTGAGTGTCATTGACGACTACTTGATGATAAATACACCCTTTCGAGATCATTTTATGAGCCTTAAGATAAGAAATAAATCTACCTCGAGCCTTAGCAATTTCACCTTTCCACACAATAACTGGTTCATTAGGTAATTCAAAATGAACTAATTTATGCCAGCAATCCACATTTTTTTGACACTCAGACAGCTAATCCATCCCTATAATCACATCAAAATCTACCATCTCTAGTTCAAACAAGTCAGCTATAGTCTCACGACCTTTAATTACAACTACACAGTTTCTATAAACTCTAGAAGCAATAACAGGAACACCAGCAGGGGTATCCACAGAGAAGGGTTCTAACAATAGTTCAGGCTCCACCCTAAAGTCAAGAGCAAAATATGGTGTCACATAAGAGAGAATTGAACTTGGATCAATCAACGAATACGCTTCAAAAGAGCAAATAGTGAGAATACATGTGACCATGGCATCTTAGGTTTTAGCTGTTTCCCTTTGAGTTAACCCATAAATTCGAGCTTGTCCCCCATTGGTGGTGTTAGCAACCGCTTTGCCAGTCCCGTTGGCACGGGCATTAGGAACGTTGTTAGTATTAATAGTAGGCAGATTCTTAGTAGCAACAGGAGCAGATAGATTATTTCTCTGGCCAAAAGAGTTAGCCATTTCCTATACTCCCTCTTAATATGACCCCTTATACCACAATGGTGACAAATATGATCCTCCCATCCAGATAAGTGTCGGTTATTACCTTGCGCATACCTGTTCTGATTGTTGTTCCTCTGACCTTGTCTACGGGACACAGCACTGGCATTAGAGTAAACACCAGTCTATGGAGGTGTAGAATACCCTTTCCTTTGCCCTCCATTTTGTGAACCACTGAAGGCACCCACAGATCGGGCCTTCTTACTTTGTTCTCTTTCTAACCTCTCTTCACCCTTCCAATTCTCTTGTTGTTCAACAAACCTAATCAGGGACAAAAATGTCCAAGTAGGGGACATAGCAGCAGAAGCACACACAGACTTGATACGCGGCACCAATCGGCTCAATTTGTTCTTTTCTGATGGAATCATATACATTACATACCTCGCCAGATGAGCACACTTTAAACTATACTCACAAACGAACATAGTGCCCTGCTCAATCTTGTCAAATTTAGCAGCCAGAACAACTCGTTCCTCATCAGTCAGAAATCTCTCTATGAATGCCTCATCAAATTCAGCCCACGTAAGAGTTGGAGCATTTTTACCCCGCTCAGTCTCCCACAATTTGAATCAAGCATGAGCAACATCTTTTAATTGGTATGCTATAAATTCCACATCTTCAGAACCATGAGCACCCATTGCCTTTAGAGCTTTGAAAGTCTCATCCATAAAGTACTGGGGATTATCTTCTTTTTGTGAACCAAAGAACTTGGTCGGATTCAACTCTTGAAATTGCTTAAGTCTTCCTCCCCCACCAAGTGCCGGATCCGCACCCCCACGCTGATACTGGGCTGCTACAGGGGTGGTAAGCATCTAGATCGCATTCAACATCGATCCAATATCAGCCATGCCTGCAGCAGGGGAAGTTGGTGCTGGTGGTGGTACCTAGTCTCTATTATTACTTCAGCAGTGGTGCGGTTAGTGATCCTAGCGGCTGGTCCACCAGATGATGAATCAGAAGCCCCCAGATGATGAATCAGAAGCCCTATTGCTTCTTTAGTTAGCAGCTCCCGCACGAATCAAAGCCATTTCTACGAGGAACAAATTAACGAACACTTCAGAAAAATCCTAACGGAAGTTCAAGCTCTATAGCACCATCTAGAATAAAGAAGAATGAGAAATGCCTAAAAATGTCCTGGTAGTTTTTCGATCATGCAAGTGATCAGGATGCACAAGGAAGACTCCACTGGACACAATTCCACAGACACAGACAAATCCTAAGCTTGTCACGCCCCATAACCCACCCTAGGTGTAACAGGCATTCGATGCTATGAACAACACCGAAAGTACCTTATAAAATCAATAACCGTCTAATCTCTTTCAATCATCTTTCAATAATATCAATACGTTATAAATAGCTAACTAACTCATGATCACCATCAAATAATAAAATCAGTGAAAGTCTGTCATAAATGTATCGTTATAAAACGTAGCAGCACCCAAAGAGTCAAGCAATGACTTCAACAACTATCCACAAAAATAACGTCTATCTATGGAGCCTCTAAGATGATAAATAAAACATAATCTAACTGCAAGACGCAGTTCAGAAACTAAAACAATAACTAAGATAGGATGGTGCCTCATGAACAAGCATGCGGGCTCACCAAATAGTCCAGAAAGTAGCAAGCTCTCTTAATCCGCGTGCGTATCACGAACTTGATCTTCATCGTTATCTAACACACCATCAAAAACAGCAATGGTATGCCTGAGTACTGTGTACCCAGTGAGTGTCTCAGGGACAATAGTTAATATAACAAAATACTATAATAAAGATCAGTAAAATAGTGTCAATAAAGGCAGTTTGAAATTCAGAGATAGAATAAATCACCAAACTTAGTAGCACCATTAATGAAACCCGTTATAGAAGAAATAAATCAATTTCAACTTATTATGTCGTTATTCACATCTAAGTCTTTCCATCATGAACTCAAGGTCACCAACAAGCCACTCACAGGCAACCAAAGTATAACACATGCCAATACAAGGCCAAATCAACATAACGAAGGGATGACTATTTAAGTTTCCCTAAACCGCATAGAAGCACCACATCAGGGTTATCAACTCCAATGGATACCCTTCCTCCCTAATAGCTAGGCAGAGATCACACCGGGATTGCGAATCCTCGATGGCCACTCTTCCTCCCGAATGTGTAACGACTCGTTAGGTTATTTTGGTTATTTTCTCATTTTTTTCCTATTTTGCCCTTATGAACCCTCCCCTTTGCTTGTTTTTTGGTTTGTTGTGTAGTGGGCGTGGTTGGCACGGTTCCCAAGGGTCTTGGGGGTATTTTAGTCATTTGGTTGGAAAGTTAGTTTTTACCCGTTCGGGATTGACTTGGTCAACGAGACCTTTTTTGGAAATTCTGAGTGTGGTAGTGACCTTTTTTGGAAATTCTGCATATTTATTTTGTGTTAGGGAGGTTCTGGGAAAGTCTCAGGATTTCGGGTGAAGAGAGTCAAAAATCATATTTTTGCTGGTTTTGGTGTATTCGCAGGCGCGCAAATGGTCTTGACCTTGCGGATACGCTTCAACGAGTGCAGGCTCGCAGGAGCGAGATCCTGTGGATTGGCCTTGGTCCGCAGTGATGAAGGTGTTCCCGCCGTAGCGAGCCGGCAGCCGTGAATATTATCCGCAGCCATGGGAATGAGGTATTTTAGTGTTTCTTGCAGCAGCGATGGAGTGTCTACCGGCGCGAGTTCGCCTGTGCGAACTTAAGTGTGCAGGTGCGCAAATCGCTGGACAGAATGTGATTTTTAGTATATTCTTCCATTAGTAACCCATTCAAAATTCCCTATGTTTGAGAATATTTTTGGAGGAGAATTGAAAGGAATTCAAGGAGGAACCATTACATAAGTATCCTAACTTGATTTTAAGGTTATTTCAATGAGTTAGATCCTTAATCCATGCTTAGAATGTTGAAATTAAGAGGTTTATGGAAGGGTTTTGGGAACCCAAATGGAGAATTGGGAATTGATCAATTGAGCATGAATTCGTAATTGTTTATGGATGATTTTTGGTATATGAGTTATATGAAGTATAAGAAACGTGATTCTAGGCTCAATTTACAATTTTGCCCTTTTGGGTTTGGAATTCTAATTTTAGAGCTTAATTTAGGGATTTTGGATTATCTAGCAAAATGGATGTTGCTGGACTCGTGTTCTAACATATATTCTGTATTTGACTAGACTTTGTTCGTTTGGAGACTTCTCAGAGTGGCAAAGGGCGTCGTGACTCAAGATTCGGCTTACCAGGCATATTGAGACCTTGAACTCTTTCTTGAATGTGTGTGTTGGTTAAAATGAATCTAATAAGGGGTAATTAGGCGAATTAAGGAGGTTTCGATACTTGTGTGGTGACGAGCACTAGTATCGCATACCGGTCATCATGTTTGGGTATTTGTGCAATTTCAATTGTATAGTTGGTCTGAATGCCATGCTTTGGGCACTAACTGATAGAATAGTACGATCCTTTGGATCTGTGATTGGGGTCCGATGCCCATACTTTATGTCTCTTATCATTATTATTTGTCTGTCTTGTCTGTTCGTGTGGATATCACTCATACATATATCCTCGTTGAAATGAAAAAGAATTAAAAAGGTGAAACCTTTATGGTATTGTGAACATGAGAATGGATTCCATGATTTTATACTTGTTCTTGACTTGATACATGTCATATTCATGCTTTACATGTATTCATGCATATGATTTTAGGACATGATTGGGAGTCAGATGGGATCTTATTCCGGACGAGTAATGATATTTTGGCACTTTCTATAGGCACTTGAGCCTGGTTGGCTAAGAGACATGTTATTAAGATATGATGTGATTGAGGCCGTGATCTAAGAAAACTACTGGAGCGGTGATATATGGGCATCATGAGCCCCCCATGGGTCACGATTCGTTACTATTCGAATGTGTGTATATCGGGAAGTGGAAACAAAGGGCTTGCGTTGCATTTGCATCTCATTCATATTATCTTATGTTATTGTTATGGATTCTATTTGCTATTTGAGCTTAATCGTTAAAGTATGGTTATTTTGTATTTTGGACTAGTGGCAGACAAGTGTGGTTGTGGTATCGTAACCAACCCTCGTCTCCGTTTCGAAAAGGTTCAGTCAATGATGCTGCTGAGTACCTGTTGTATTTGTACTCACGCTACACTTGTTGCACCCTTCTTTGTGTGCAGACTCGATCCCTAGCACTAGTGGAGGCCGCGACTACCAGGTTCCCCGTTAGAGCTGCTTGTTGACATTCGAGTTGAGCTCCATGGCTTCTGGATGGCTCCGGATTTCCCCTTATCTTTATTTCACTATCTTTCTTATTTTCAAAAAGCTTATGATGTATAGACTCTTATTACTCTTAGTTAGTCCTTGTATTATGGTGATATCTGATTTTACGAGGTTTAATTATAATTTATTAAGACTTATGAAATGACTTGTATGCTTTATTTTCGCACTTAAATTTCGTTTTAATTATGGTTGTGTTGGCTTACTAGTACGGTGGGACTAGTGCCATCACGACTTGGAATTTTAGGTCATGACAGAATGGCTAGTCTAAGCCCACTAGGATCCAAAGTGACTACCCTTCCTCCTGAGTAGCTAGGCCAAACACAAAAAATACAATCATAGCATAAAAGCCAAATCACAATCAAAGCATGGAAGCCGATTTACTCATTATGAATTATGTTCATCAGCCCATTAATAGAGCTATACTCACATTATCAACTGATTTAGAAATAATATTCAAACATTATTCAATTACGACTCAGCTCAACCCGTTCATAGGGCAAAACACTTCAATTGTTACTACCATCTATATTATTGTGCAAAACATCCCTAATGGGGCAATCCAAGTTCAAGTTTCAAGCTTTGTACTTTAGTTCAACAGCTCATAAATAGAAAAAACAATGATTTCATATATAGAATATAATGTTTAAGGTTCCATGAGGGCTTGTCCTTCACGCACATAAAACCATCTCAAAGAAAACATATTTCAAGTCAAAAAAGTATGCTTAGAAGAGAGACATACCTCAAATCCCTCTAAAACGGTACCAATGGAATTTCCAAGGTTCAACAATCACTCTACAATAGATTTAGACGATAAAGATTAGAACTTTAATCGCTTCTATGAGTTTTCCTTCAATTTCGGAAACTAGGGCTTTTTCTAAGATTTAAATCTTGTTCTTGTATCCTCCATGAATCACCGATGGATTCTTATTGCTTCCAATACCCTACACTAGTCCAAATACTCTAAATAATTTTATAAAGTATCAAAGAATATACCTTTAAGAAGTTTCCCAAAGTCTGTTTCAATTTCTCTTTCTTTGGTTTTCAAGAATCTATGATTTTGAAGGATGAACTAGCATTAATTTGATTTTAGATTAATTTAGTAATGGTAGGAATTGATTATGAACTTACCTTAGATATTTTGGGGAAGTCTTAGGGTTGTTTTCTCTCAAAAAGTTGTCCAAAACGAAGTGGGGAAGGGTTTTGACGAATTAGAAGCTTATATAGTTCGTAACTAGAAAAATGGGGCCTCGTGCCACCCTTATGTCACAAAGACAGCATGAGGTGCCTTGCCTGCACCACCCTTGCATTGCAAGTGTGGCGCACAAGGCCAAAATTTGGTCTGAAACATGAAAACACGCGCAAGGGTGCCGCGACTGCCTACATCATTTCGTATAATAGGTATAACTCCTAGCAGAGAGCTATATTTGAGCTCCACTATATATGGTTGGAAAGTTATTTCAATTATCTACGACTTTGATGTTTTGGGTTTTCTCAGATTCCTAACGTAACTACCCGAAAAATAGGCATAAGTATGGACTACCTTAGACTTGCTCTTAAGAACTTCACTATTTGGTTTGACTTCAGAATGAATATCTTCCACTCGAATTCCACCCGAAAGAATTCATACAGCTAAAATGTCATCTTAATACCAATTTTACACATTCACACCTAATCCGAATTTAAAGAGTGTTACAGGAAACATGAGAAAGAGTTGATAAAAGAAGGATTGAACACTCCTGCGGTGGAGGAACCTATGGAACAACCTGATCCAGAAATGCAAATGTAGTTTCTATGGTACAAGTTATACAACTTGTTCTAGGGAGTGTACTTCCACTATAAAGGATGATGAGGAGGTTCCTGTCATTAAGTTCAGAACCAGACTTAGAAAAGTATCTGGAAAGAAGTTAGTATAGCCTGTTGAGGAAACACATGTGAAATAAGGGAGGTAAGTCCCTGTTGACACCCAATTTTGACCCTCCTTTTTGGTTTAATTAATTTCACTATGCTTCTCAATCCTGAAAATTCCCCAAAATGAGTTAGGAATATTTTCACTAATTATTACACTATTTTTCGAGATATATTTCTCTAGAATTAAGAACATTTTTATTGTTCCTTAAAAATTACCAAACATCATATTTTATAATTTAAAATTACTAAACATCATACTTTATAAATTACAATGACTTAAAAATAATGTTGATATTCCTATATCAATATTGGTATTGATATTTTTCCTTTAATCCTACTTATTACCGTATTAATCATCTTTTACTCTATTTTAAAACAAAATATGTATATTAAATTACTTGTATTGTAATTTATATAGGTGTATATTTTTGGGAATTAATTAGGATAAAGAAGCATATTTTAATTAATTGATTGAAGTAAAAAGAGATTAGAAAAATATTGGGCCGTCTCCCTTTTCCTCTTAATCCAATTCGCCCCAGCCCAATTCACCAACCCATCTACCCGCCCTAAACTCATCACTCTAATCAGTAACCAAATAAACCTAACCAAATGACCCCTCTCTCTTTAGCCAAACCATCAACCCTAGCCTATTCCCCATCACGTCACCTTACAGCCCCAACATCAAGCGGACCGTCGGACAAACGCAGTCGCCGCCCCCACTGCCACGTCCCCTTTTCCCTTTGATTGACGTGGTGGCAGAGCTAAAAAGAGCCAAGAAGAGGTCATTTCAACCTTTGTAGAAGAGGAGCGCAATGAGCCGCCGGTTTCAAGCTCGTCTCTCCTTCGATTCAGTGGGTAAGGGAGGAATCAACCATATTAGACCCCAATAGCTCTTCTCCTCTCAAATCAAAACTGAAAAGGTGAGATTTTTCACGCCTTTTCTTGATATTACCCATCAAAATCTTTTCCTAGAACTTCCCATCAGAAAAGCGTCACCTTTTCCCCCTCTTTTGTTAAAGTTTGAATTTTGAATTTTTAGCTTCGTAGCGAAGCTGTTGAATTCCAAGATTTCGACTATAAATAGGACCCTTTGGGCTATGTTAACGATATGCTTAGAATTTGAGAGAAAATTGTTCTTTACTCTAAAGTTGAATTGAAAAATCCTTTTCTTTTTCATAACTTTTCATAACTAAAAAAATTCATAGTTCTTTCTAAGTTCTCAAAAAAATCCTCTTTTAACTTTACGTTTCTTTTTGGCTGTCAAAGTCTCGGCTAAAACAACAAGCTTTTCGAGCGGATTAGGAGACTCAACAACTACAATAGCTTCAGTCGGCAGTCTCGAAGAAGGTAACCACTCTCATCTTCATTTTGTTTAATAGAATCTAAATGTAGACATTTGACGTTTATTATCTTTATTTTTAATTGAATCCCTTGCTGCTCTGTTTTGTCTTAATTCTATAAAAAAACATTAATATGTAGTAACAAGCCTTAGGGGAATTGATGATTTCAGTTTGTCGAATACGTTAACTATTGTGTGATTTGAAAGGCCTTGATTAACTAAATTTGTGGTTGTTGGACGCATCATTCGTGTTTTATCTAAATTATGTTTTCAAGGATGTGAATCTGTTTATCTACTTTGCCAATAAAAAAAGAGATTGTGACTTCAAGGATAGAGCTTAAGTGTGAAAGTTCACTGAGTCGATTAAGCAGTAACAACCCTGAGAAAAATGATTGTTTTAAGGCTGTTTTGTTTTTGTTTCGAGTGTATTTTCTCAATGGCATTTGATTGCTTGATTGGAAATCACTAAATATTTGCCAAAAACAATATGAACCATGAATAGCTAACTTTAAGGATTTTGTTTGAAGTTAAGAACATTTCCTGCAGATACCATGCCTATAGGTTCATATGAAATTCGGTCTCAAACTTCTGTTGTGCTATTTCTTTTGTTCTTATGTGGTTAAAGTCATATTTAGTCTCCAAGTTTAATGAATCCTGCACTTTAGTCAGTTTGAAAGAATTAATCAAATGTATAAGTATTTCTCTCTTTAAGTTGTTTCACATAATAACCATGAGTTGAGTCAGATTGTGGCTTGGTGATACTTCCCATCCCCTTAGTTAGAAATCTCTAAACTGATTAAGTGTTGAGCTATAATTATGTTAAAAATAGAATCTAAGTACGTTATTTTATTTAAATTTGGAATGACTAAGTTTGAGGCTTCATAACACTAGAAAGTTGAGCGAACGAATGACCTGACATCAGACTTGTTTCGTGTGCATGATGTACATGATATAAGGTTTCTTGTCTTAACCATAAGTTGCTACATGTGATTTAATGGTAAATCTGATGGCATTTTGAGTGTCCTATTTGTGTACTGAAAAAGGCATTTTGTGGATTTACACTCTATGGGAGTACCGCCGCGACGGTACTGCTATGGCGGTGCTTGGACTGCTGCCAACGACCATCCATTTTCCTTGGTGGCCACTGTGGCGGGTAGGGTACCGCTATGGCGGCATCGTCGATTTGTGCAAGGGTTTGCCTTTATTACTTCTCATTTGACTCGTTTGACTCAGAAAGAGGTACTGTTTCAGTATTCCAATGAGTGTGAGGAGAGCTTTTAAAAACTCAAAACATTATTGACCACAACACCGATTCTAGCATTGCCTGCGGAGGGCAAGGATTTTGTTGTTTACTGTGATGCTTCACGTTTTGGTTTGGGTGCGATTTTGATGCGGAAAAGAAGGTGATTGCTTATGCTCCTCGGCAGTTGAAAGTGCATGAGAAGAACTATTCTACTCATGATCTAGAGTTAGCAGCGGCGGTGTTTGCGTTGAAAATCTGGAGGCACTAATTATATGGTGTCCATTGTGAGTTGTACACAGACCATTAAAGTTTGTAGCATGTGTTCACTCAGAGGGATCTAAACTCTAGACAGTGGAAATGGATGGAACTATTAAAAGACTATGATATCACCATTTAGTGTCACCCTGGTAAGGCAAATGTAGTAGCTGACACATTGAGCAGGAAGTCGGCTAGTATGGGAAGTCTGGCCCGTTTGATTTCTTCTGAGCGACCATTGGATAGAGAGGTGCAGACTCTGGCTAACAATTTTATGAGACTGGATATTTCTAACACAGGCAAGGTGTTGGCTTGTGTTGAGGCCCGGTCATCATTTTTAGAGCAGATTAAGGCTAAGTAGTGTGAGGATGCTAAGTTGTATAAAATACGTGATAAAGTGTTACGTGGTGGGGCCAAAGAGGCCATGATTGATGAGGAGGGCGTGCTGCGAATTAAAGGACGAGTGTGTGTACCACGGGTATGTGACTTGATCAAGACCATTCTGACAGAGGCTCATAATTCGAGGTATTCTATCCATCCTGGTACCACTAAGATGTATCGTGATTTGAGGCAACATTACTGGTGGACTGGGATGAAGCCTGATATAGTAGAGTTTGTTGCGCAGTGTCTGAATTGCCAACAGGTGAAGTATGAACATCAGAAACCTGGGGGTACATTGCAGAGGATGCCCATTCCTGAGTGGAAGTGGGAAAGAATAGCCATAGATTTCGTGGTGGGTCTTCCAAACACGTTAGGGAAGTTTGACTCTATCTGGGTTATTGTTGACAGGTTGACTAAGTCTGCCCATTTTATTCTAGTGAAGATAACTTATGATGCAGAGAAATTGGCTAAAGTCTATATTCGTGAGGTGCTTAGACTCCACGGGGTTCCTATCTCCATCGTGTCCGATAGGGGCACCACGTTCACATCTAGGTTTTGGGAGTATTTGCATGAGAAGTTGGGTACGAAGTTGGATCTTAATACAGTGTTCCACCCTCAGACTGACGGGCAGTCTGAGTGGACTATTTAGCCCTCAGACTGACGGGCAGTCTAAGTGGACTATTTAGGTTCTTGAGGATATGATTCGTGCTTGTGTGATAGATTTCGGTGGGCAGTGGGATCAGTTCTTTCCCTTAGCCGAATTTGCCTATAATAATAGCTATCACTCGAGTATTGATATGGCCCCATTTGAGGCATTGTATGGAAGGAGGTTTAGGTCTCCTATTGGATAGTTTGATGCGTTCAATGTGAGGCCGTGGGGTACCAAACTTCTGAGAGAGTCCCTAGAGAAGGTGAAGGTGATTCAAGCCAAGCTTCTAGCAGCGCAGAGTAGGCAGAAAGAGTATGCAGATTGCAAAGTCCGAGATCTTGAGTTTGAGGAATGAGAGCAAGTGTTGTTGAAGGTCTCACCCACGGAAGGGGTAATGAGGTTTGGGAAGAAGGGCAAGCTAGCTCGAGGAATAATGGTCCGTTTGAGATTCTCAAACGTGTGGGAGAAGTGGCTTACAAGTTGGCTTTACCTCCGGGTCTATCAGGCGTTCATCCGGTGTTTTATGTGTCGATGTTGAAGAGGTACCACAGTGATAGTTCGTACATAATCCATTGGGATTCGGTTTTGTTAGATGAGAATTTGTCGTATGAAGAAAAGCCCGTTGCTATCTTAGACAGAGATGTTCACAAGTTGAGGTCCAAGGAAATAGCTTATGTGAAAGTTCAGAGGAAAAACCGCCCAGTAAAAGAAGCTAATTGGGAAACATAATCTGATATGCGAATCAAATACCCTCAGCTTTTCGCCGAGTCGCAGTAACTCCTCCTTAGATTTCTCACCCTTGTCCGTTCGGGGACGAAGGGTGTTTTAATTGGTATCTGGTGTAGCGACCCTTCTGGTCGTTATGGGAAATTAGAATTCCGTTGGAAATTCCGAGGCCACGGGTGGATTCATAGGGCGTCTTTTTGTATATGTACATGTTTATTTTGTGTTTTAGGCCTTAGATGAAATGTGGGGTGATAGAGGGAAAAACTGGACAAAAGTCGAGCTCACTGTCCAAAATGTACCGCTGTGGCGGTGGGAGTACCGCTGCTAGCGGCCATTCATTTTTCTTGGTGGCCGTTGTAGCAGACACAGTGATTTCGTGGTGGGCCGCTATAGCGGTCGACCGCTGCAGCGGCATGATGACCACTGTAGCGGTCGACGTAAAACAGTAGCCCGAATTTTATAAGCTCGGTTTTATTTTCTCTTTTCACAAAATACCAACACACTTCCCAACAAGCACCTAGGGTGAATTTTCAAGCTAGGGCAAGATACTTTGAGAGGTAAGTTCCTTTGATTTCCATTCTATCATTCCATTCTCTTTTATTATTGTAATCCTCTTCATGGATCTTTAATGGTGAAATTGAAATAGAAACCCTAGAATATTAATAAACCTTCTAAGCTTGATGGTTTATGGTTATTATCGCTTAGTTATCATCTAAATTTCTTGGTTAGTTGCTCTTGATCATAAATTGAATATTTAGAGACATAAACTAAGTGATTGGAGACCTAGGGTTCTACAAAAATGGTGTCTTGACCATAAAAATTGCTTATAATGGGAATGCTGATAGAATATTGTTATAAATTGATGATTAATGATTACTAAGGGCCTTGATAGGTTGTTTATCACCTAGAAAATTATCCACCCCTTGGAATAAGGTAAGGGAAGGGTATTTTTGCATTAGAACTTGTGATTTGAGTATTATGACTCATTGAGCCTTCTATTTCTAGACTTTGAGCGTTCTGAGGCGTTAAGGAAAGGAAAGGCTGTAGCAGAGTGACTTGCATTGTTCTAGCTCTACTTTGAGGTAGGTTACGGTCTACTTGAGTTAGACTTTGGTTAATTGATTGTATGTTTTGTGATTTCCTTAGGAGAAAGCATATCTAGTTTTCATGCATGACGTTGTGTGGCTAAACTCCTATGTGAATGCGAATTGAGTGTTTGTGTAGGCTTCGTGCCATTATTCCTGTGTGAATGAATCTGCAGTGGATGTATTGTGATGAGAAGCTAATATAATCTTCTCGATGGTATTGTGACATGAAATGATGAGTTGAGTATTGATACTAGAAGGTAAGAAACACTGTTCTGTAAGAGGTATGGAAAGACACATATATGACCTAGATTATGGGCTCGTGGTCCGAGGATAGTTCCGAAAATGAGAGGTACATTGATATGTCCCGCGTCCGAGGTTTGTTCCGGAGCGGAGGTTTATGCTCGGGTCCGAGGAGTATTTCGGAACGAGTAGTACATAGACACCATGGGTCCCCTGCAAGTCATGACTACTGAGCAATGACATCAGTTAGCATTTGTGTATAGTGAGTGAGGTTATTGTGGTAAACTTATTTCCATTGTGGCTTACGTGATTGTGATTCTTGACATCTTGGTGATTTGATTGTGATTATCCTTGGTTGATTTGCTGTGATCTATTGATATTCATGTCTGTTGACTGGCTTGTTTATTCTATTGATTTGATGAAATATGCATGATACTAATCTTAGTCGGCCTATGATATCTACCGGTACATAGTGTTTGTACTGATACTACCTTGTTGCATTCTTTTAAGTGCAGATTGTGATATAGAGACCGCTACTCGACCTCAAATCTAGCGTGGAGGACATTTACTGACAGATTTTAGGGTAAGCTTCTTCCTATGCCAGGCCGCCCGAAGATCTTCTTCTTATGATGTCCTTTCGTACTTTGGACATTATGGTTATTTATTTGTTAGACTTCAGTTCTTAGGCATGTTTTAGATTGGAGTCTTGTACGATGACTTTTGAATTTTGGGGATTTTGTAATAGTTAGAACTTCCGTACGTATTTCAGTATTTTATGGCATGACTTATTTAGTTATTTGATGCTTGAATGAGTATAATCGCTTGACTTGGTTAATATAAAATCAGACTTGAATGAATAGATGTCTTGTGTGTTGGTTCGCCCACTAGGATTTAGTTGGGTGCCCTATGTCGGGTTGGGTCGTGACATTATATTTGTTATTACCTATTATTTATGAATTTCTACATTGCTATATTTGAAAGGACCCAAGCCAAAGACAAACTTGCGCTCCTTATTTGTTAGAAAACACTATTTGTTACTGCTTTCCTTATACTGTCATTGCACTTTCTATCGAGTCTTTGGCCGTACACTTACACACATTGTGGTTCACACGAGGTGTTGTCTTACACGCCTCCACCCCTTCTTTGGATTCTCTAGTTTTAGAGTTGGTACGGTAGTTTACTACGTACCTTCTAGGAGGCACATTCGGCCCCACTTCGAAAAAGAAAAAATCTAATTCTAGAAAAAATAAGTCATGCTGCATACACCTTAGGCAGGACAATCCAAGGTATTGTCGCTGCAACTAGGAAGCCACCCTTTATCAAAGGTTAAAAACCTGAATGACATGACCTTCTATGTGAACTGATGAACCGATCCTTAAGAAAGTCACAAGATGATATTTTTTTTTTTTTAGCAAACAATACTTATCATATCCTTTACTCTTCTCTTTCAGATGGAAATTAACCAAAACCTACCCAATATTCAAATGATAGTCTCACCTCCCGCACCGCAAACATGGCAAGGAATACTGTGCTGGCACACGGGGAGAAATCGTCAACAATTGGGATCCTTGATGTCACTACGGGTATCCGAGTCGACAAAACTCTCACCAAGCCGCCGATAGAATTTGGGAT
>NC_081343.1:38923041-38977475 GCF_029784015.1 Lycium ferocissimum
TGATTGAAATCACTAAATATTTGCCAAAAACAATATGAACCATGAATAGCTAACTTTAAGGATTTTGTTTGAAGTTAAAAATATTTCCTGTAGATACCATGCCTATAGATTCATATGAAATTCGTTCTGAAACTTTTGTTGTTCTATTTCTGTTGTTCTTATGTGGTTAAAGTCATAATTATTCTTCAAGTTTAATGAATCCTGCAATTTAGTCAGATTGAAAGAATTAATCAAATGTATAAGTATTTCTCTAAGTTGTTTCACATAATAACCATGAGTTGAGTCAGATTGCGGCTTGGTGATACTTCTCATCCCCTTAGTTAGAAATCTCTAAACTGATTAAGTGTTGAGCTATAATTATGTTAAAAATAGAATCTAAGTCTGTTATTTTATTTAAACCGGAATGACTAAGTTTGAGGCTTCATAACACTAGAAAGTTGAGCATCAACGACTGTTGTACTTGTTTCGTGTGCATGATGTACATGATATAAGGTTTCTTGTCTTAACCATAAGTTGCTACATGTGATTTAATGGTAAATCTGATGGCATTTTAAGTGTCCTATTTGTGTACTGAGAAAGGCATTTTGTGGATTTAAACTCTATGATGGCTTGTATGATATACTTGAGCTTTATGCATAAAACTTTGCTTCCTTTAAGATCTAAAATGATCAAGTTTGAGATTTTATAACATGAAGACATAATTGAAATTATAAGGTAGTAGGCAGTCCCTTTGTTTTTGTATTGTTATGTTTTATTACATGCTGTCAAGACCTGTTGTGTCTGGAGCCAGTTGTACACATATAGAGTTTTGTGCGAGTCCATTGCTAGCTTCGAGTTTTGTAGTTATAAACTTAGTGTGACTTTCTGGTTTAGTTTTGTTCATCTCTGTTTATTTTGATGAAGGGATATTCATGTGAGCTCTTGAGCTTTAGAATAAGTTGGTTGGACAGATTCGAGGTTACGCTTGCAACAGCCCTGCGATGCTTTTGTTTAGAATTCCTTTTACCAGGGATTACTTTCAGATAGAATTTGTTATAGTACATGTTAAAAAATGTGTTTTACTTGACAAAAGGTTTACATTCTTGTTAAATCTTGTTATAAATTTTAGGTTTTGACGTTCTGGAAACTCATGGCTAACAGATCCTAAGAAAAAAATATAGGAAAATCAACAATCCTTTCTACAAACCTGGGATAGCTATGTCCTTTATGTCATTTGATTATTAGGTTTTGTGAGAAAGAAGGATTTTAACATAAGATAGGATTGTTGTTAGTTTGTTATGACAAAGTCATGTATGTCGGGATCATTTTAGCTTATTGAAACTAGGGAAAGTATGCTTCCCTTTGCTTGCTAAGTGTTTTGGTTAGTCGGATGCGTCTGAACTCATCTCTATTGTCTCGGTTAAATGTGGTTAGTTTCTCTTACTACTTTTTATCTTTCGCTAACTGTTATCCTATTCTTTGGATTAGAAGTTGCAACCTGCGTTTGAAAAGTTTTATGTATTGAAGACATGTTGTGGAATTAACTAGCTGTATCTATTTGTAACATTCCGTAAATCCGTATAGAGTGTGAAAGCATTGTATGAGTCCTTTGGAACCTTATATGTTGGGTTACGTGCATGACTTTAGGCTAAAGACCCAAGAGGAGATGGTCAAAATGAAAATTCACTACAGTTTCGCGAAAAAGAGGTTTGACGGTCGTCTTTCATACTGTCGATCTGTTCAACCGTCCTTTGCACCGTAGAAAGTAAGGAAGAGAAAGTTGCTCACTGGAAATTTCATGACTTTGTTGCTCCGTCATTTGTACAGTAGAATTGACCTAGCACAAAGACCATTCGATGGAGCAGATCGACACTCTGTCAATCTATTCGACACTCCGTCATTTGTACCGTCGATTGTGCCTGATGGGCTAAAATTATATAAGTGGCAAAATTGTAGTTTTCTTCCATTCTTTCCACTCTCAAAAAACCTAAGGACCAAAATATCTCTCTAGGTCTCCAACACTAAGGTAAGAACATCTTAATCATTGATTATCAATCCTAACATCAAACCCATAATTCTTAACATGATTCTTGTGACTAAATCTTAGGGTTTGCAACATAATTCTTCCTAAAGTGATTCAAGCTAGGGTTTGGGTGTACTTCACTAGAAAAGTGAATTGTTAAACTTTATTTAACATACTAAGGTATGTCTCTCTTTTAAAAACCTCATCATGGATATATGTTTTCTTCTCAAAGATTCTTTATTGAATAAAGAGGTGAACTTCTCATGCAAAACCCTAATTTATATCTTTGCTTGTGGTTGGTGTGCGTAAGGGGGCAAGCCCAGATTAAACCTCGATTGTATTATCCTCTATATATATGTATGAAATCATAATCATTTTCTTCTATAAGATATGATCAGTGATGATGGTTAATTGTTGGTATTGCTGATTTTACAAAGAAACCAAGACAAAGGAATCTTGTTTAAAGAAGTGGAAACGTTTTCAAGATTATCTATGAAATTATGGATTTTCGTAATGGCATAATGAACTTTAATGCTATTTGATGGTGTGACTACTTTGAGACAAATTGTGAATCGGCTTCTATGCTATGAACTTTATTGTTGTGTTTGGCCTAGCTACTCGGGAGGAAGGGTAGCCACTATGGATCCTAGTGTGATAATGCCTAGCCATTCGAGAAGAAGAGTGGCCACTTCCGGGTTCGCTACCTGGGGTGTGATTATGCCTAGCTATTTGGGAGGAAGGATAGCCACTGTTGAATTTCATATTCCGGTGTGGTGCACTGTGACAAGGGAACCTCTATGGTCACCCCTTCGATGTGCTTGATTCTTGGGACTGTATTGGCATGTGTGATATTCTTATTTTCTCGTGGAATTGTTGTTGTTAATTATGATCAATTGAAAGGCATATTTGAAGTTGTACCATGACAAGAGGCCTTATAATCGGTTTGATAATTTATTGAGATACATGCATCGAATAATCGTTCTTACATTGGTTTCACATGATTTTCGGATCGATTTCTTTATGTATTATTGTACTTTATTTTCATATTACTTGTTGTCCCCGAGGGCACTCACCGAGTACGAAGTACTCAGCATACCATTGTTGTTTTTTATGGTATGTTAGGTAACGGTGAAGAGTGTGTTCTTGATACTCCGGCGTTTAGGAAGGACTTGCGTTCTGCCGCCGATTTGGTGAGCCCACACATTCATTCTTGGGACACCCTATTTATTTAATTCCATTTATTTATATTAGTTTGCGGGCTGCGTCCCGATGAGTTAGACATTTGTTCCTTATTCTTAGAAGCTCCTTAGTGTACAATCGAATGTGGGTAGAAGAAGAGTTGTTGTTTAACTCTTTCGGGCACACTATCATGTTTTGGTTGAATTATTTAAATTATAAAGACTTCCGCTAATTTAATTCATACATTCATGATTTGTTACATTCATTTTATAAACTGTTGGAGGCGAATATTGAACCTGGTGGGCTCAAGTGTTATTATTGTGTCAGTTAGGTTCTTCCGATGTTGTTCATGACGTCGGATGCCGGTCACGTCTAGAGCGGGTTTTGGGGCGTTACAGAATTGCATTTCTTACTTACTATATTTCTTTTATTAAGACTGCTTCTAATTCCTTTTCCTCCTTTCTTTTGCATGAAAACACTTGGGAGAATATTGGAGTTATGGCAACTCCAAGTTCAAATTTCCGGAATTAGAGTAAACGAAGAGTCGCGGTTTTGTTCGAGCTAGCAGTCCCATCTCATTCGTGTATCGAGTCCATATCCCTTCTTCTTTCTTCAAAACTATTGTGTCTTTATATTATCTTACGCACATGTTTGTTTATAACTCTTGACTAACGTTTTTGTGGTTTGTATTTATAAGCTTGTGTTTGCAGCCTTTCCATTCTTGCTTACGAGCGTAACCCGTGAGAAATGACTAATTAACAATAGTAATTTTAGTTATCATTTTCCCTACCTTTTGGATATTGATCCTATCATGATTATTTGGTTTAAGTCATATTAGAGTAATCTCATAAATAATATCAGCTTTTTCAGGATGCAAGAAAATCAGGATTTTTAAAAGATGAAACTGGAGATTTCTTTTCAAATAAAGAATTTGCTAACAATGTTTTTCAAGTGTTTCAAGCAAGAGTTAGGTATAGAATATGCAAAGTCTCACACATGGATTTTTAGAAGAAAGAAAAACTGCCAGTTTTGGAGGATTAAAAATGAGAATTTCAGTGGCTCTAAATTTCGATAAAACAGTAATTAAAAAGTGAATTTTTCCACTTTAATGGATCTGGCCCAAATGTTTAAAGATAAAAGTCCAAACACATCTTTATTTTTCAGAATTCATTTTGTACTAACACTTTGAGCAGGCTAAATGTAATACAAGGATTCCTATTAGAGCCCAAGTATAGTGGCACAAATATTTTCAAGAACTACAAGGTATATACTTTACTTTATATATAAAGATCCTATTTTACATGTATATATACTATTCTTACTTTAAATACCTTTAATCATTTTCTGATCACATGCATGCGTATGTACGTTATATTATAAATACTTAGCTTTAGTATACATTATATACAACAATCATATTGTACCTCATCTTCTAAAAATACATATGTACTTTTTTGTAAATAATACATATCCCTAATATATATAATTTTACACCTTTTATTAATTACTTTATCTTACCATGATTATAGCTATATACTACTTTCATAAACATGTACCATATAGATACTATCTTATTTTTCATTAATTTCTCTCGTCATCTTTTCATTATGTGTATAAATATAGTATCATCTGGTCAAGTATTCACCTATATACATATCACATATATTATTTTCTTAAAAAAAATATGCATCTCCTTATTCTATATTACACATACTATTCTTATATAAAATATACGTTATATATTTTTTTTTCTCATGCATACATTCATCAACTACTTTTTGTAAGTATGTATTTCCTCACATAGCCATAATTACCTTAAAATCTATTTTTTGTACAAATCGTTTTAGTAGAATAGTTTCCTATTTTCATAATTCTTTAATAGTTAATCATAAATAAGAAATAAATAAATAATCTCCCTCTAGTGTTAATTAAGCTTGGTTTGAAGATTGTCCTCGGATAGGCTCTGAGGGATGCTTAACACCTTCCCCTCGGGGTAAATAAAACCCTTACCTAGAATCTCATAGGTTTCAAAGATTAAAAATGGAGTTTACATTTTTTACAAATGGTTTCCTAATATTTCCTAAAATTAGGTGGCGACTCTGAAAATTTTCAAAACCAGAGGAAATATAGTCATAAGGTGTGAACTAGTTTACTCTATTAAAAATAGGGCATAACAGTCCCATCTAGGACCCCTCACTCTAGAAGCAAGAAAAGGCAAGCTGATGCTGAAATAGAAAAGGGCTTGCAGGCCAGCAGGAAGTCTAAGCGCATAAGCACCAGAGCTGAGAGTACATGAGAAAAGAATGAGACTTGGGAGAAGGCTAAAAAGAAATAGCAAGAAAAAGGGACGGGATGTTGCTACCACAAGGCCTAAACCATTTGGTTTCAAGAAGAGTTCATCAAAAAGAAAGTCTCAGACTAAGCTAAGAAATGAGGGGGATGAATGTTAAGAAGAGGTATATTTGGCATCCTTACATAAGGAGAGTGATAAGATTGAGGCTCATGAATAAGTGACAGAAATGACCACCTCTGCAATTGAAAGAGTCACACAGTTCAAATTTTGAACTGTGCTTAGGTGTAGGGTGATTAGTGGACTTGGAGGACCAAAAAAGTTTATATTGTTGGAGAAGATTGCACTGTAGGGGTTGGAACGACTTGTTTCTGCCTAAAGAAGAGGGAAGAAAGTGGGAAAGGGAGCATGTGACTTGAGTTCTACATTGATGCAACATGCATAGACACCTCACTGACCAGCACTGTGCTTGGAGTGCAGTTCACTCTCACTGCTCAAGTATTGGGAGAAATTCTATGTGTGCCTTCAGAAGGATGGGACATTTTGTGAAGAGTGAATGGCCACCACTGGATGACATGGCTACAACATTGGAAATTACCAGGAAACTATCCAATAACCCAAATGTTGTAAAGTCCAAGAGAGTACAGAAAAAAGAGATGGTAAAGTTGCATCAGCTGTACTTTGAGGTAGTTCATAGGATGGTTGTCCTAAGGAGTCAAGGCATGAGTAAAGTTAGTTATCTAGATATGACATTGATTGAAAGGCTAGACAATGGTGCTCAGATAAATTTGCCTAGTCTTATGCTCCAAAACATGGCTAGAATCGCATAACAGAAAGACAAAGAGTATGGACTTGCATATGGATTCTGGTTAGCCGATATATTTAAGCATTTTCAGGTACCAGTTAAGGTCTGGCAGTATCAGACAACAAAGGATATAGCTGGATCTCAGAACAGGTTGGTCAACCTAATCAAGATGAAGTAAATGAGGCTGGAAGACAAACCCTGTTGGATCAAATCGCAGCTAAGGAGGCTGAGATTACAGAACTTAAGGTTCATCACCAAGAAAGTATGGACCAAATTTTTGTCAAGTATAACTGTGAGCAAAGGGAATTGAATTCTCAGATTACAAGTCTGCAGGAGGAGTTAAACAATGAAAGAGCAGACAACGCTAGAGCCATACAGGGATTAGTCTATTCCCGGAAGCCTTCCTTATAGCTCTCCTTAGCCAATTCATATGCACAACTCCTAGTCCTTGTGTCTGTCTAACTCCTAGTCCTTGTTCTGTCTAAGTCCTCCTTAGTGGCTGACCGGTCCATTGCTATTTGAATCTATGGTTCGATGATGGATATTCTCTAAATGACAGTTGTTTATCCTTCTTATATTTCGATGCTATTTTAGTGCTTAAA
Organism: Lycium ferocissimum; assembly: GCF_029784015.1. NCBI lineage: Eukaryota > Viridiplantae > Streptophyta > Magnoliopsida > Solanales > Solanaceae > Lycium > Lycium ferocissimum. The sequence continues at coordinate 38,929,920 of NC_081343.1, forward strand.
ATATTCATGAAGATACAATATGAGCAAATGGTTTTATTATGCGTATCTGTGATAGCTCAGTGGCTATGAGTTTTATATTGAAAATATGAATTGATGCTTAACTGAACTATGACAGCTTTTTAATATGAGTATGATGTTCATTTTCTAGACAATGAGAATATTCAAACAGGTTACACAGTTGCTCTGGACCATGAGTTTGTCATCATAAAAAAGGGAACATAAGCATATGTGTTTTGATGGTTGACAAAGTAAATGAACAAAGATAGTACACCGGTCATAGAGACGAATCAAGTGAAACAAGTTTATGGGTCTCAGAGATAATCTCTATGTGTGAATCAAGTGAAACAAGTTTATGGGTCTGCAGATATGCTCTATGGGTGAATAGACTGCTGCAGGACAAAAATGAATAAAACAGGTTTATGGACATGTTCCATCTCAGACAGTGAGAAAGATTCAGAGGTGGACGAGCCAAATGCGTGGACTAGGTCCAAGAACTTGTTCTAGCTCATAGTCCTACTGCAAGTAGGGATTTGTGTTTTATGATAAAGACTTAACGAATAAGTTTATAGGATTTCTTACCATATTTATCAAGATACTTCAGACTTCTACAAGGACTCTGAAGTCGCTTTGAAAAGAAAGAATCTCAAGTCAACTCAAATCCTAACTCTAACTAGGGCCTTACCTAGAAGGGATTGAGTTCAGCCGACTTGAGGCAAACCTAAAGCTATAAATATTCAAGTCTTGCCATGAAGAAAGTTTGCACATTCATAAAGAAAGAAATCATAATATTGAGCAAATATAGTCAATGCAATATTGAGTGTTCTGATTCCAGAAGCGCCACCTGATACTACGAAGAAGATTGAAGATGTTGTTCTATAGAGTTTATGTTTTATAATTCTTGAGTCTAGATTTGTGTATTAGGTTGTTTATCGAGTTGTACCTTTATCCGCTTCCATGGAAGCATAAATTATAGGTATAAACAGTTAGTGAAATTCAACTTCAAGTTGGGATAACTTGAAGGGTGCTTACTAGTCTAGGAATATAAGTGACATAGGAATTAGAGGTTAGTTCCTAGGTTACAGAGTTTGTAACTTGAATTTGCACAGGCTCACAGTTGTAGTGCAGTTTTGGAAAAATCCTATAGAGGTGTAGGTCGTGGTTTTTTCACCCTTGTGAGCTGGGTGGTTTCCACATAAAATTGTTGTGTCCTTACTTTACTGTTTTGTAATATTCTGTAAACGCTAGCTTGGAACAGGTACAGTAACGTGTTCTATCCCAAAGGCAAAAATTTGATATTACTTAGAATAGAAAGTAGGTCGTGCAACCCAACACTTTCTTAGTTTCTCTGATGGATCTTTTGATAGTATTATATTACCATAACAATCGTTTGCCTTTCCAATACTTTGGGCGGAAGCCAGACACAGATCCAGGATTTAAATTTTATAGATTCAATCTTAAGAAATGCATTATATTTTTAAAGTTATGAGTTCATATTTACTATTTCTTACAATTTTAATAACGTTTTACACATAAATTGATTTGAAAGTTAGGAATTCTATTGAACTCCACTTATAATGCTAGATACGCCACTTGCGGGATCCGAGCTAAGTTGTAGACTTACTTCCCATAGGTTCATGTCGATAATAAGTTCTGTTTAAGTAATATATACTATCAGTGTAAAGAATTTTTATATTATGATGGTCATTTTCACCTGTTGAAACATCTTATTTTTAAGATTGCAAATCCCACATTTTTAGGAAAACTTACTTGTAGATATCATTTAGATCATCCGATAGTGGTAAAATGGTATTTTCATTGACTCGTGTATAAAACTTAAATCTATATATATATATATATATATATATATATATATATATATATATATATATATATATATATATATATATATATATATATATATTAAGCATGAACTCCAAAACTTAAAAGTTAAAGTAGTAAATTGCCCTTTTATTAACTAAACTAATAACCTATTTATTTTATTAAAAAAAAAACAACAACAAATAGACACAACTTTTGGAGAAAGCCCCGCTTCTAACTTCCTTTGCCGAACAATTGCATTGTTTTACTTCTGTGTTCTTCTCTCAAACAGTCTGAAACCAAAGTTACTTTGTTGCGTACAAACAGTCTGAAACCAACCTTCATGCTGCTTCATCAACGGTCACACCTGTTTAGTTCACAAACATATCTTCCTCTTAATTCCTATTAAATTATTCTTAACACTACATTTTCTTCGTGCTTGATTGTTACTCTCGAGACATTATACAATCGTGTTTTGCTTATCCATTTATGTACGGGTTATTCATATTGGTTTATATGGTTACTTTTGGTAGAACATATAATATTGCTATGGTTCTGGAATTTGTTTGGCGAATTGGAAGATATTCACTCTCTTTGATTTTCAGCATTACATATTAATTGGTAAGTTCCTATTTGATATATATTTTCTTTCACATTTTTCCCTTTTTCGGTTCTGTAACGAAATACATGATTTTCAAAACTAAAGATTTGCCGAGTTCCTAATTAATATCCATCTTCCTTCTCTTTTTAATTTTTTCAGATTTTCCATTTTTTTTCTTTTGTGTTTAATGTGTTTGAAATTTCTGAAATTCTCATATATCTCAATAATTTTTTTCTTGGTTCCTTCTCTTTTGCACAGTTCATGTACACCATGTTACTTATTGTAGATTTCGCAGCGACATTACAAGTGTCTAACCAAGGGTATAATCAAATAAAGGTAAATTCTTTGTCAATTCACATGCTCTTTTCTAAAAAAAATTGGTTACTTTGAGTTTGAACTTTAAAATGATTAAAATTTACATCCTTCGTCCTAATTTATGTGACACTATTAGACTTGACATGGAGTTCAAGAAATTAATGAATAATTTTGAAACTTGTAGACTAAAACAAGTCTTAAGCATTTATGTGGTTAGTAATCATTAAAATAAAGATTTTAAAATTAAATTGTTTCTAAATATAGAAATGTGACACTTTTTTTAGATAGACTAAAACGGAATTGAGTTAACAGAATGCATGAGCATTTTCTTTATTTTTTTCATGCATATCTTTGATTGGGGATGAATGTATATTGATACATGGATCCTTTTTGGTTTTTCGAGGTTCGAATTCAATGACGAATACATTATAAAAAATAAAAAAAAATAAAAAAAAAAGGAACTAATACCACCCAAGATAGATTTCATGGAGTTGGGGCTCAGGAGGAAAGGTTGGTGGGTGAAGAGGTTGTGACCAAGGCTGGCTCCAAGGCCAAGCGAGCGAAGCGGCCGCCTTAGGCCCCGAAGAAGTTTAGGCCCCAAAATTACCTTACATCATTTATATAGTTATTTTTATTTTTAATAATTGTTATTATAGATGAAAATGGTTATTATTATTATTATTATTAGTGACTTTTAACGAAGAGTGATTTCTGGATGATCGCACACATCTTTTTAGGCCACTTTTTAAATTATGTCCCATTGATTTAGTGGGTTTTGTTTAAAAGAAATTCATCCAATTAATTTTCAATTTGTCCCTTTCTAGTAGAGTTGTTTAGTAAATGGTCATCTTTCTATTTTTCTTGCAATTTAAGTGTATGTTAAGCCACGGTGTAAAGATCCTTTTTGAGCATATTAAAAATCTTATGAGAAAATATTAGATTATGATTCAAAATTTTGAAAGTTATTGCAAAACGTCAGACGATGGTCTAATGTTTTGCTTGCAAAATTGAGCCATACGTGGACAAACATATGACTTGAATATTACATGTCCTGAAGGATATATTTGCATAACTTTTAAGAATAGGAACAAAATCTAAATAGTGACCTAAATAAGAGATTTTTGCGTAAATTAACCACTACTTTTAAAGGCAAAATTAACACAATGGTTAACAAGTGATAAAATTTAAAAGCAATTTCAAAAAAGGTCATAAAATGCCAATAATCCAATGCAAGCTTGTCCATAGTCTCTAAAAATTTATCCGAATTCATCCATACTATTTTTTAACTTTATGTTATCTACTTTTAAGCCAAAATTTTCACTTTTTTTATCTTTTTCTTCATAAATGTTTATCATTTTTTGTTATTTTTGAGAATTTAATATGTCAATTGAAAATATAAACATGATTATTCAAAACTCAAAAATATAAGAAAAACTTAATTAATTACGTTGAATCTTACAAGGCTATAGAAATAAGCTTCAAATAAGTTTAACGCTTCTTATTGAAGTTTCGCTTTAGGCTACAAAAGTTATTAAGCCGCCCCTGGTTGTAACTTCAAAAGGGCAGGCTAAAGTATTGAAAGATGAAAAATATTAGATTTTGTAGAAAGGTAAATTTTTGGGGGGGAAAAATGAAGATGATAAGTCAACCATTGGAATTTTGTGATGTTAGAGTCTCAATTTATAAATGTATTACGCCAACTGAGCAACTGAAAGGATTGAAATGAATATACACCAAGAATATTATCGTCTATACTGAAGTATTAACTGAGATACACTCAATACCTCATAAAATAAAAGTATGAAAAAGAACATGTGTACCAATTTATTCAAACTTTTTTTTAATGATATTGATATTATTTTACACAAGCATGCATATACTGCATGACTCGATATAAACATGCAACGCACATGCCGAGAGGCTAATATAACTAAATATATAGAGAGCTTTCGAGCTTCTTTTTCAACTAACGCATAATCCCCCGACATGCTAAAGAATCGATGTGGCATAAATTGTTGTTATTCTCTTTGGGAGCTAAAAAATAAGTCAAAAAGAGTATCGATGTCACATTACGCATTGTTATAGCATCTGTGTAATATTAACACCCCGTAGTCTAAGTATTAAACTAGTAAAACGTGATCAATTTAAGAAACTTTTAGGTATTAACTCTAATTTACTTCAATTATTACAGAATTGGAACTACGGATGCTTCTCAGACTTAGACGTCGCATGAATCTTGAATTTCAACTGAATCAGTAATCGATAACCTAATCGCAAAAATGCTTATTGCTTATCGAATTGGGCTATCATCTGACAATGAGCAAACGATAGTTAGTGGCTTATCACTGCGTGGACGGATTACTCAATTTTCTTATTGGGTGAGTAAACCGTTAACCCATTAAGAATTATCATATTTATAGTTTTACCTCTAGGTACATAAAGTATTTATTGAGAGTGGCATTGGTGGTCTGTATTGGAAATTTGGAATATTATCTATCCGGCGTGTGGATATTCATTTTGCCCTCCATAATTATTGTTTATGGAGACATTTAGTTGTCTTCAGAAAGTTGCAATTCCTGATATGCAGGCGAAGTTGGAAATTTGTATTGAAAATGAAATCAGTACTATTAGGTATCTGCAATCCATTTCGTATTTTTTGTTAGGTCTTATATATTTTTTAATCAAGCAATTTGGTACAAATTACAACATCTGCTTGCACAATGCATACACAAAAATAATTGGGAAGTTGTGATCTTAATTTTGTTGGGGGACTAGATGTTGTGATTTTACTTTTTATTATCTCTTAGATTTAGTCGATACACGCAACGATAATCACCCGATAATTGCTAATCCGACACTGAACCAACCGATATCTCATTGAATGCAACTGAGTGAATGTTAGGTTTTATCAATTTCTATATTCTAAAATTAATAAATGGCTAAGAAAATGCTGATTATTATTGTACATTTTTTTCTAATATTTCCTTTGAAAATGTCATACAGCATATTACTAAAGTTACTGGAGGGCCCCCTCGAAAGACCAGCCATAAAAGACCTATCCAACTTCCACGCTTTTTAGCCACAAGGAGGTTCGCTCAGTGAGAAGTTATAGAAAATAAATACGGTATTAGAGATTTGACACCGTCAATATATATTTTTTTGATGTAATAATAGGTTGCTTACGGATGCTTGAACGTTTCCAATCTATATTTCCTATAAGAAAGTTATTTATGATTAACTTGTTTGGCCAATTCGCACGAATGTCCCTAATCTTGTGGTGGTCTTTAATTTTTGGCCCTTAAATTGCTGGTCTTTAATTTTTGGCTTTTGACACTTTAAGTAATAAAAAAGTGACTGAAAATACTGGATAATTTGCGATTTGCACCCCCAACGTATACGTTCTTTTATGACTTACACCTTATCCTAGTGTTTATAGCGATTTGCATCCTAGTCTCCTTAATTCCTTGCAAAACCATAAAACCCCATTTTTTCCAATAATTCACAAAGGGCAAATAGGAATGTTACATATAAAAAAAAAAAAAAAAAAAAAAGCAACAACATTTGAATACTAACAGAAAAACAAGAGAGTGTTGCTCAGATGGTAAGCACCTCTACCTCCAACCCGAAGGTTGTGGGTTCGAGTCACCAAGGGAGCAAAAGGGAAGCTCCGGGCGGGGGGGGGGGCGGGGAGGCGAACTACCGAAACATCTACACAGACACCAAGTTTTTTCTATTTCCCTTTACAGCTTTTCTCCACTCAAGCAGTAAAGCTTTCGTTCTCTTCCATCAACAAACATTTAGTCTTTCTAGAGAGAGAAATATTTTTACATTTTCATGGAGTAGTACACAAGCAAGCTAAAGATAAATGCAGGCTAAAAATCAAGGCCAATCCCAACTCTCTTGATCTATAATAGTTAAAGCTATGCCTTTTCTGAATTAGCTTGGATTTTTCAGATATGCGGATTCATTTTTCCATCGGTTGGGGTTAAATTCAATTTATCTGTACAGAGGTGAAAGTTGTTTTTGTTTTGAATTTAGGAAAAAAGAGCAGTTTAAGCTTTAGTAGCTACTGTTTCACTAGCTCTAGTATTCATAGGCTTTCAAGGAATGGAATATTATCAAGCACCCTTCACTATTTCGGATAGTATTTATGGTTATACCTTTGTTAAATTAAGTTTGAAGGTTTTTTGGTTTTCATTTATGTTGCTGGAACAAACAATTCTTCTTTCTTTCTTGTTATATTTAAAGATCAACATCACAGTAGCAAAATAACATGGTGATCACAACCAAAATCGATCCTTTTGTAGAGCTTTAGTGGGGTATTGTGGTTGCAAATACATAAAAGACCACTTACCTTTCAATTTCTCCCCTTTAATTTGATGGTATGCATAATTGATTCAGTAAAGTTTGTAGAATTACACAGCCATAGAAATGAGAGAAGGTTGAGTATTATTGATGAATTGATCATGTACGATTAGCTCTTATTTATACACATAGTAATTGTAGAGTCCTAAGTAGTAAACAACTAGGAAATACACTCCTAATACATCTTGTATATCACGTATACAACTGCATATACACTTACGCTAGGAAAACCTATTGTAAGTCAACCAGGTTATCTCATACATGGAAGACTCCATATCCATGCATGAGTCTTCTATCTCGCAACACTTCCCCTTAAGCTTGTGAGGTGATGGTATGCACACTCCTAGCATGCTTCTGAATCTTGTGAACTCTACTTTGCTAATGCCTTAGTGTGAATATCTGCCAGTTGATCTTTAGTTCTCACAAAGTGAGTCACAAGCTGTCCTCTACTACCTTTTCCCTTACAAAGTGATAATCCATTTCCATATGTTTAGTTCTAGCATGTAAAATTGGATTTACTGTCATGTATAATTGTCACGACCCAACCGGAAGGCCATGGCGGGCACTCGGTGCTAACCTACCCGGGCACCTCTTATCGTACAATCAACTTCACATCTGGATGAGCCACATGGCCTACTCATGATTCCTATACATCGACAATGCTAATCACATCAGGCAACGACACATTTATATCATCATCAACAATAATGCCCATATCCATATACACAAGCCGATGAGGCTGTTACACCCCGCACTTTCAGTGTTACACCCCGTACCTCGGAGAAGCACTGGTTAAATTTGAATGTAAGTATGTCGAGCTATGGCTAGGTAAAACAACTTTGGAGTGTGAGAAACGAAGCATTATTAAGTATATGGTTTTAGTAAAGGATGAATTATGATCTTGTAAGTCGTAACCGGGAAGGAAAACCTTGGAACCAAAGGACATGACCTTTATCAAGTATTATTAGTGATAAATATCATATATGGAGAGTTTTGAAAGATTTCGGGATCAAGCAAATCGAAGAAAATAAGTTTGACGAAAATTTAGAAGAAGGTGGCAGAATTAAGGACAAAATTTTGGGTCAACTTTGGAGGGGTATATCTCTAGGTATATGGGAGCTTTAAGGTGTTTCAAAATCCTAAAATGAAGTTCGTCAAGTCTAGTTTTCAACGCAATAAACCGCTCGTCGATACGACATCGGAGTAGAGAATTATGGACGTTACAAATTCAGTTGACAGAGCAGAAACAGCGCTGCTACAGTGCACCGACTTTAGCACCTATATAAGGGGCAAAAACCCTATTTTTCTGCACAAAAATTTCCCAAAAATATATCTCTTTTAAAACTCTCACCTCTTCCAGTGCTACGATTTCTCTTTACTAATCCCTACTGTCCTTGATACTTATCCTTGGTCACTTGTATGCCTTCTCACTTCTTCTGTTACTTTTTTGGGGTACGTTGCTGCATATTTAATTGTAACAAAAAATTTCTCTGGTACGAGCGATTTGAATCATAGCCCGGAACACAATGTATTGCAGTGACAAAACTTAATTTCTTGATTTTCTAAACCTTTATTATTTTGTCATGCCTCCGTTCCCATGTCTGTCTTATAATATACATGCATTTAGTCCATTTCCACTTTTTTTTTAGCACATCCTTGCTATATTAGTTCATCTCGAATTTCGACTCCTTCAAGCCAGTACGTTTCCTTCTTCTATACTTGGGAATATTCTAATTCGTCTAAGAATGTTCTCATATACAAGTAACATTCAAGTATTGACCGTCTTTGGTAGTCATTTGGCCGACCCTAGCAATCCTTCAACTCCTCTAGTCCATATAATGCCGGAGTTACTTCCATCACATGGGTTGACTTATTTCTCTTTTGCTAACTGGATTCTTGTATCAAGTCATCCATACATATTGGACACAACTCAAACCACTTCCTTCATTCATGCCTAATAGTCCCAGTTAATGAATCAATGGTGACATCGGGAATTCGTTAGGCTCCTTATAGTATGCCCGACTATACCATGCTCCTTCGCCGCAATTTTCCTTCATAGCTATCCTTTCCCCGCATTGAGATTCCTCTTACTCTTGGTTCCCGATTCCGAGTTGAGTTTACACCATACCAGTAAAAGTCGATACTCTCTCTCATTCATTCTCACGATTCATCCTTTCCTTAACTTAGCTCATAGTGTCCCATAGTTCCTTTTAACTAATTGTTTGTATCATAATCATGCGTCATAATCCTTCTAATGACCCGCCTATTCTCGTTCTCATCATGAAATTTTAGTAAAATACGCCCTTTTCTTTCTTCCTTCGCTCATTTCTTATTTCCCTTTACGATACCATATCATGCTCGTATGTATGTCTATTCCTCGTATATTCGTCCTATTTCCTTTATAATCGCATCTCTATTCCAAGTCCACTGTCGTATGCCATCACTGTCTACCTTGGGCCAACCTTACTAATTTATTAAGCTTCCTCTTATCGTCACCGATCACATAACTTCCTTTAATTAATTTATTACCGCATTTTCTCGTACTTCTGTCCTCAAGGTCCTCCTTGATTTTCTTTGCTCTTAAAGTGCTCTTTCCCGTTTGCCACTTAATAATACTACCTAGAGGTTTGCAGAACATTCCACTATGAGTACAAACCCATCTTGATCTCCTATATATATATACACTTCTAGGGTGGAACTTTCCCGTACTTCTTAACTTCCTTTACCATATCAATATCTCTTTGTTATCACTTACTAACCAATCTAATCTATAAATCGTAATACTGTATTTGAGTTCCTAATGTCAACTTTCTTTATGTTTCTAATAGGTCCCAATCCTCCGAAATCTTGGATGCAACTCATCCCAGTTTCTTAACTACTAATCATTTTTCCCTCCGGATTCCTCCTTTAAATTAAATTAAAATCACTTTAAAACTTCTCTTTGAAAGCATCGCATAGTTGTTCCTTCAATCATGACTTACCAAACAGCTGATGATCACATTTTCCCTTTACTCTTTCTCTATAGACATGCAAACAATTCAATTTGTAAAAGTTTCGGCAGAGTTTCCTCTATAATTCATACTACCTCATTCCTGTACACAGTCCATAAAACATATCCAATGCCCCAAAGACCAATCACAAATACTCATAATATCTTACTCAAGTTCTGACATCAACGTCTATTCATATTAATAAAATAGGAAACATACCTTTTGAATGAACAACTTCAATTCTCAACAATTACCTTATAGCAGAATAATCAACTGCTTATCCATGATCAAAACATTTGGATTAGGATTAGGGACATCATATCTTATGATTTAGCTCTATGGCACGATCTAAGATAAGAAATAAAGGTCAATGGTTCCTAAATGCCCTGCAGCCTCTTGTTTATAAGTGTGGCGCGCTTCACACCTATAAACAATACTCTACTGGACACGGCTCGTAGACATTCCCGGATGAATCTGCGATACCACTTTGTCACACCCACGGGAGTATGACGGGCTCCGACCCATAGGCCGGAAACCACCTGACTTATCCGTTACTTTAAACATTATAAACCATAACTCAAGAACACATGCACGCAGAAAAGTCCCAACATAAGAATATCCGATCATTCAGCACATATGTACATATGTGGATTGACAAGGTCGCCAAAACACAAAAGGTATATCATAAAGTCGGCAAGGCTAACAGTAAAGTACCAAGAGCTTAAAATAAGGCCGACAAGGCCACCAATATATTATACCATAATATAAACCGGGTGGAGCTACAAACATCTAATCGTACACACGCGTCTACGAGCTCTACATGGAATACAAATGATCATAAGGACAATACCAAATAGATAGGCTAGCTCCAGAAGAAAGTGGAGTGCTCCCCGAGAATCCACGATGAAGACCCTCGGGTCGATCCGTCTCCGCCTACCTCGCGGGCATGAGCGCAGCGTCCACAAGAAGGGACGTCAGTACGAATAATGTACTGAGTATGTAAGGCATGAATAACAACATAATATAGATATGAAAGGTAACATGGAATATGAGAGATAACCTGTACATCTGGATGCCTCATAAGGCGGATGCCATGCATGCTTAGCCTTAAAAAAACACTTTATACATATACATAGCACTATGCCCGGCCATTAAGGCTCAGTGTCATATATATAGTATCATGCCCGGCCATTAAGGCTCGGTGTCATATATATAGTATCATGCCCGGCCATTGAGGCTTGGTGTTATCATCATTAGCCCGCGTCCGGGGCAATATCATAACATGCCCACTGCAGTGGTGTGCACATCTACGTGCCATGCCCGGCCGACTATAACACGAAACGGTGTGAGAAAATACATACATATATATAAAGCATGCATGAGAGCCAAATAAAAGCTACGACTCTATCAGAGTGACGTAAGGTCGGTAACCTCCGATTTATATTATGGAGCAATCATCATCGCTATATCTCACCTTGAAGGAACTATTATTATAAGGCGAGATCAACAATGATGAATAAAAATCAAGAAAATCACGAAAATAACTCAACATTCTCATATTCATATTGAAATCATAAGCTTGGGACTTTTAAACATGAAATCATCATCATCGTCGTAACCATCATAGAAACATTCTCATCTTTAGCATTGTCATTAACATTGTAAAAACATGTCCGTTGTTGTTGTCATAAAAGCTTATAGAATCATAATTCTTTGACTCGGAAAATAGGGACATTTTAGAAAACATTTATGGATTATCAAGAAAAAAGTCATGCCTTTGAATCATGAACTCTAATTTTTGGAAGTAAGGAGGTTATGAAACATATGTAAGGAATTATAACATAGGAGTTTCTAGAAATAGGATCATCGTCATCACAAAACACGTTAAAAGAAAGGAAGACAGTATGCCTATGGATAGCATGACAGCAGTACTACCTGAGACTAGAAAATATCTCCTGCGTCGTGAAATCATAAGTCACCGTTTATATCAAATCGTGAGAGTATATGTCATAGGACCATATAAATAATCTTCCTGATGGAATGACTAGTAAAATGGTGTGGGGACGATAATAAATATTTGAAGAAGAATGAAAGCTAGTTAAGTCTCAATTAGCAGCTGGTATAGGAGAGCCAAGGGCTTAAAGAGGGTAGCACACTCGTATTGAAAGGAAGTTGTGATTAAGTAAGATTTTATTTTAGTCTCATGCTTATAAGTCATTTTGTAAATATGTTAAGATTTGAGGAGAGAAAATTGGAGGAAAGATTCAACCATGGATTTGAAGATATTTTGAATAGTAGATTAGCTGGAGATATGATCATTAGTATGTTGTAAGTATAATCTTGTTATGAGGGATAACAATGATGATAAGAAAATTATGTATACAAATGTATAAGGGATGGTGCTGAGGTTGTTGTATGGGTTGAATTGAGTCCCATTTATAAATCCCTTGGCTATGGTATTTTTGACGCATTGGATGAGCAATTTGAAGTAGAGTAATTGATAAGAATAATAAGCCATTAGCAAGGAAATGCTATGACAAACCATCTGGGCACTACCATAAGTGGAACTATGATGACAATGCAAGGAATTAAGGAGTCCGACCAAAGAATTAAAAAGGAGATAAGATGATATGTATGTAAAATCGATTAGTACTAAGAGAGATAATCTAAAGTAACACTAGAGAAGCGAGCAAGGAAAAGTGGCACAACCGAATAAGAAAATTGTCCACTAGCAGAGAAATAGAGGGTTGCAAAACAGGAAGGACTAAGTCAACGGAAGGTGAAGTCATGGAAGTAGACGAAGATAAGATCACGAGAAAAGGATTCAAGGATATAAATAAAGGAGATGGAGATTCAAGGAATTTAGAGATCCTCTTGATTGATAAATCGAAATGACAGATAAGTGTGTCAAACTATGCGAAAGACTTATTAAGTGAGAGTCAGGCAAAGATTAAAAGTAGAAGGAGAACCCCAAAGGAAATTATCAAAGGATATCGCGTTTGATTGGAACAAGCGGGTGACAATGAAATCTCATGGAACAAGAAACATGATGGCTCTTATTAGAAAAAGGGATGAATGAAGTTTACAGACAAAGGAAAGAATGAAAAGATTCGAATTCGCTGCAAGACTAGAAATCTTGGTTAATCTTCGACAAATTTCTGAATTCACCCCTAGGTTATTAGCCGAACTAAGGATCAGAAACTTTAAGAGTAAATTGAAGGAAAGGAATCATTAAAGAAGAGGTTTGAGATGTTTTTGATAGAAGTACAAGAATTATCATTAGTTAGCCAAGTGCTAGAAGTCCAATTGAAGGAAACAGAAATTAAGCGAGACATTTCGGTGTTAAACTAGTTAAAAGATAAAGTACCGCAAAGATTAATTCAACTGCTATAGAAAGCAAAGGATGCTAAAATGTGACCAGTCTTGAGGTTATCTTTAAGGGAGGAAGAACAAGAATAAGTAAACTCCAAGAAGACAAAGGCCTGGGACATCTGTAAAATGTAAGAAAGATACGTGGAGATCGAAGAGAACAAGAAATTCTGAATAAAAAGAAGATGGGATCAAAATTGGATCAAAATATATGGTAAGTACTGGATGAAAGGGCATACAAGAATATAAACAAAGAAGGCTGAAGAGACAATGAGAACGATAAAGCATAAAGAGTTAGTAGACAGATAGATAATAAAAAAAGAGACAACATTGAGTACGGGCGTAAATTTAGCCATAAAAGAAGAAGGACAAACTGCGTAATTCGGATAAGTTCAGTTTTAAATGATCAAGTAAGACTGCAAGTAAGTAAAGTAAATACTGACAAATACATGTAAGAACATTGACATCTACCTCAGAGCGAACTCTACCTCAACATTCGAGGACGAATGTTTTTAAATGGGGGGAGAATGTTACACCCTGCACTTTCAGTGTTATGCCCTGTATCTCGGAGAAGCGCTGGTTAAATTTGAATGTAAGTATGTCGATCTATGGCTAGGTAAAACAACTTTGGAGTGTGAGAAACGAAGCATTATTAAGTATATGGTTTAAGTAAAGGATGAATTATGATCTTGTAAGTCGTAACCGGGAAGGACAACCTTGGAACCAAAGGACATGACCTTTATCAAGTATTATTAGTGATAAATATCATATATGGAGAGTTTCGGAAGATTTTGGGATCAAGCAAATCGAAGAAAATAAGTTTATTTGGAAGAAGGTGGCAGAATTAAGGACAAAATTTTGGGTCAATTTTGGAGGGGTATATCTCTAGGTATATGGGAGCTTTAAGGTGTTCCAAAAGCTTGAAACGAAGTTCTTCGAGTCTAGTTTTCAACTCAATAAACCGCTCGTCGATACAACATCGGAGTAGAGAATTATGGACGTTACAAATTCGGTGACGGAGCGAAGCAGTAACAAGCATAAAGATCACTGCTACAGTGCACCGACTTTAGCACCTATATAAGGGGAAAAAACCCCATTTTTCCGCACAAAAATTTCCCAAAATATTCCAGAAAATTCAGCCAAGCAAGAGAGCATATTTACCTCATAAAAGTGAGGATTTTGAGTAATTTCAAGTGACGGAATATTAATCGAGGTTCAGGCAACGTGTAGTCGCGCTTATAGTATTGTTTTACGGTGTATTTTGGCTTGGATTCAAGATGGATATTGGAGATATTATTATTCTGACAAGGAAAAGGTATGAATATCTCCTTATTGGTATTAATTTCGGCTTCTTTACGGAAATAAAGTTATTAAATAATCGTATCACAAGTTGGTTAGTTGAGAAATTTAGAAAACATCGTGTGGGATGTTTTAGGAAATATATTGGTATGGATAATGGTGTTGATGATGTTGGTATTGTTGTTGTTGATATTATGATTTCAGGCTAGGCATATAAACAGGGGAGATGCTGCCCGAATTTCGACAGAATCTAAAAGGATTTTAACTAAAGGTTTGAGACAAGTTCATGATGACGAGCCTAACAATAGTATGAATGATTTTATATGTAGATTGCGAGTCAGGAAGTAAGTTGGAAGTCGAGAAATTATCTTCCAGATATGTTAAGGCTAGTCCCTTTCTTCTAAAGGCATGACTCATTTCTTATGAATCCAATAGATGTTTTCCGAATGTCCCATGATCCCTTTCTGTGAATCCATAAATGTTTTCCAAGAATATTCTTATTCTCAAAAGCTAGAGATTCATGCTTCATTAATGCCTTATGATGCTAAAGATAAACGTGTTTTGTGATGACGATGATCCTATTTCTAGAAACTCCTATGTTATAATTCCTTACATATGTTTCATAACCTCCTTACTTCCAAAAGTTAGAGTTCATGATTCAAAGGCATGACTTTTTTCTTGATAATCCATAAATGTTTTCTAAAATATCCCTATTTTTCGAGTCAAAGAATTATGATTCTATAAGCTTTTATGACAACAACAACGGACATGTTTTTACAATGTTAATGACGATGCTAAAGATGAGAATGTTTCTATGATGGTTACGACGATGATGATGATTTCATGTTTAAAAGTCCCAAGCTTATGATTTCAATGTGAATATGAGAATGTTGAGTTATTTTCATGATTTTCTTGATTGTTATTCATTGTTGTTGATCTCGCCTTATAATAATAGTTCCATCAAGGTGAGATATAGCGATGATGATTGCTCCATAACATAAATCGGAGGTTACTGACCTTACGTCACTCCGATGGAGTCGTAGCTTTTATTTGGATCTCATGCATGCTTTATATATATGTATGTATTTTCTCACACAGCGTCGTGTTATAGTCGGCCGGGTATGGCACGTAGATGTACACACCACTGCAATGGGCATGTTATGATATTGCCCCGGACGCGGGCTAATGATGATAACACCGAGCCTCAATGGCCGGGCATGATACTATATATATGACACCGAGCCTTAATGGCCGGGCATGATACTATATATATGACACCGAGCCTTAATGGCCGGGCATGGTGCTATGTATATGTATAAAATATTTTTTTTAAGGCTAAGCATGCATAGCATCCGCCTTATGAGGCATCCAGATGTACAGGTTATCTCTCATATTCCATGTTACCTTTCATATCTATATTATGTTGTTATTCATGCCTTACATACTCGCACATTATTCGTGCGACGTCCCTTCTTGTGGACGCTCGCTCGTCATGCCCGCAGTAGGCGGGGAGACGGATCGGACACGTAGGTCTTCTATCGGCGGATTCTCGGGGAGCACTCCACTTTCTTCGAGTCTAGTCTATTTGGTATTGTCCTTATGATCATTTGTATTCCATGTAGAGGCTCGTAGATATGTGTGTACAGTTAGATGTTTTGTAGGTCCACCGGTTCATATTATGGTATAATATATTGGTGGCCTTGTCGGCCTTATTTTGAGATCTTGACACTTTACTGTTAGCCTTGCCGGCTTTATGATATACACTGTGTTTTGGCGACCTTGTCAGTTCGCATATGTACATATATGCTGAATGATCGGATATTCCTATGTTGAGCCTTTTCTGCGTGCAGGTGTTCTTGAGTTATGGTTTATAATGTTCAAAGTAACGGATAAGTCAGGTGGTTCCCGGCCTATGGGTCGGAGCCCGTCATACTCCTGGTTGGGGTGTGACAGAGGCTAACAAAATAATGTACAAAATGTGAGCCGACAAGGCTACAAGACATCTAACCATACACAACTATCTACGAGCCTCTAAGAAGAGTATGTAACATCATATAGACGGGACAGGACCCCGCCAAGCCCATATGTATGTACACAAAAGAATAATACCAACAGTTGTAGCTTTGAACGAAATGGAGCTCCTTTATACAGTCCCTGAACGAGAAATCTAAGGATCAAGCCTGTCTCCCTGTCCACCTGCGGGCATGACTCAGCGTCCACAAACAAAAGGACGTCAGTATGAATAATGTACTGAGTATGTAAAGCATGATCAATAACATAATATAAGCATAAGAAATAGCATAAGATAGACGAGTCATGAAATGAAAGAGCTAGGTATACCTCTAGCGACGTTCGTCATATTGACTTACCCTCTTTCTCATGGGAAACTTCCATTTCATACGTTCATACATTTAGAAATATCATACCCGACCATAAAGGTTCGGTGTCTTGCATACCCGACCATGATAAGGTTCGGTGTTATACATACCTGGCCCTACCAAGGCTCAGTGTTATCCGTACCCAACCGCAGTGGTGTGCGCGTGATAAATATCATATCCGGCCAGATAGGCTCGGTGTTACATAATAGCCATACATACTTATACTCGTATATATATGAGAGTCCATAAGTATCGCCAACCTCATCGTCATCATCGTTTTCGTTACATCTTTCCTTAGGGGATCAACTATCATAAAGAGAAGGTAATAGCATCGTACAATTATCGAGAATCATGAGCTCTTTGTAATTTTAGAGGTAGAGTCGTTTGGAAGACATTTTGGAACCCATGGAATGGTATATAGAAAAGGAATCATGCCTTAATGAAAGAAGGGTTAGCCTTACATACCTCATCGTCTTCTTAACTATTTAACGTTCACCGTCGAGCTTGAGAAATCTACATTTAGAAGGATTCATAATATGGTTAAGCCTTAATGATACTCTTAAACCCAAACTAGAACAATTCATGATCTAACGAAAATTGGGCAGCATTTCCCCTATTTCATCGACTTCCACTATATTACAAAACAACTCCCAATATCCACAATAACATCCACAATATCATAATTAAGTAATCACATTACATTAAGACTTCAATATTCACTCTTATATTCAACCCATACTAGCAAATTCATACTAACTCTTGCACATTTTCATACAACACTTCCTCGTCACCATCGTTACCTTCCATAATAAGATTATATCCATATCATACTAAGAATCACAACTTAAGTTAGCTTACTACTCAAGAACATCATAAAAACTGCATTTAGACCTCATTTTCTACTTTCTTCTTCTACCCAAGTTTTGCTACAACCAAGCGTTCTTGATAACATGAAATAAGCATGAAAACTAACCTTTTTATCCCATAGGAACAAGCTTTGGAGCAGCTATCAACTTGTTCAAAACCCTAGCTACAATGCCCAAGTAAATCTTGAAATCTACCAACCCTAGGAAGTCTTCTAACACATATGAACACTTTGATTCTTGCTATTTAATCTTTGTAATCTCTTGGGTTTGGGTGAAATATGTTTGGAGAAGGGTTTTGGAGCTTTTTAGAGCTTGGAAGAAATGTGGGAAATGAAAAATGAGCAAGGGTCCGCCTTGTATATAAAAAGAAAATCTTACCCGACCCGATTATACGGCCAATTATACGGGCCGTATAATTTATACGGTCCTTATAATTAGACTATATAACCCCACCAGGTTTCACCCTTCTCTGGAAGCAATCCACGGACTATTATACAGGCCGTATAATTTATACGGTTCGTACAAATGGCCGTACAACTGGGATTTTTCCGAATTTCATTCTCGTCGACTCGTTTAACTTCCAATCCTCGTGGAACCTTCTTGGCAATTGTATAACACTTAATTAACCATACAATAGGCCATATAGCAGCCCCTCAAGATATTTCTAAATAAACATTAGCTCAATTATAGCGGGAACCTTTCCGAACACGACTTACATTTCACTTCCTTCAACAAACTAAGTTCCACATATTCATATGACTTCGAAATCTTATAGTATGCACCTTAAGCTATCTAATAATTTTCTTAATCTCGTAAGGGTTTCATAATCACCTTAAGCTCACGTTAGCCTACTCATAAGGCAACAAATCCGACATTTCCGAGATGTAAAAATAATGCACTGATGTTGTCACAAAATAGTGTTGGTGCTGACTTCAAGTACACTCCTATATCATTAAGAATGTATATTATCCAAGTCATTTCAGCTGTTGTTGAGGCCAGTGCTCTATATTCTGCTTCAGCAATGGACCTTGACACTGTATGCTGCTTTCTAGAGGCCCAAGAGATGCAATTTGCACCTAGATATATTGAGTAACCTGTGGTTGACCTCCTTGTTATTGCACAACCTCCCCAATCTGCATCTGAGAATCCATACAATCTAAGTGGTGATCTAGCTAGCAACCTCAGACCATAGTTTGATGTCCCTCTCACATATCTAAGAATCCTCTTTACACCCTGAAAATATTTAGTGTTTGGAGTCTGCATAAACTGGCTAACTAGATTAACTGCTTGTGATATATCAGGCCTAGTTAGACACAGATATTGGAGACATCCTACAATACTCCTATGCAATAATGCATCAGTACGTGTTTCCTGTTGCTAGTTGTAGACCATGTTTCTATGCCAAAGGTGTGCCAACTGGTTTTGCAAGTGTCATATTAGTCTTCTTCAGAAATTCTGCAAAGATACTTCCCCTCACTCAGATGGATCCCTCCTTTGAAATATTGTACTTCAATTCCTAAGAAGAAGTGTCAGGATCCAAGATCTTTCATAGCAAACTTTTTTGCAAGGCCAGAAATTATATCACTAATGAACTCATCTGAGCTTCCAGTGATAATAATGTCATCCACATATAGAAGAAGTAAGATAATACCTCTTCTATTCTTAAGGACAACTAATGATGAGTCTGCTTTGCTGCATTGAAAACCAAAGTGTAGTAAGTAAATACTAAACCTGTCAAACCAGGCTCTAGGTTCTTGTTTGAGCCCATACAATACCTTCTTGAGGAGACATACATGATCTGGATATCTTGGATCAATGAACCCTGGTGGCTGACTCGTATACACTTCTTCTTGAAGAAATCCATGTAGAAAAGCATTCTTAAAATCCAATTACCTTATAGACCAGTGCAAGCTTATAGCAACAGACAGAACCACCCTTATAGTTGTAGCTTTCACTACTGGACTAAATGTTTCTTCAAAATCAATGCCTTCAAGTTGTGAGTATCCCTTGGCAACCAACCAGCTTTATATCTAACAAGAATCCAAGTCTGATTTTTGTTTAGTTCATCAATCTCCTCTTGCATAGCTGCATACCAGTGGGGACTACCAAGTGCTTGTTTCACACTTTTTGGCTCCACATCTATCTTTTCATCAGTCAATGCAGTGTGAGTCATGGGCATTTTCTTTGCCTTGTGTCTAGTCATCATGTAATGTCCTTCTGCTGCTTCTAATTCACCTGTTTAAGCAGCTTCACTTGGATCTGACGGGACTTGTATAGGTATATTGTCACTATCTCCAATGACATTAAATGATTTTGACAGGTCAACTTCCAATTGTATTCCTTGTGGATCCTTTACTGCAACACTGTTAGGATCTTG
The DNA here is from genome assembly GCF_029784015.1 of Lycium ferocissimum. NCBI lineage: Eukaryota > Viridiplantae > Streptophyta > Magnoliopsida > Solanales > Solanaceae > Lycium > Lycium ferocissimum. The sequence continues at coordinate 38,950,298 of NC_081343.1, forward strand.
AGTTCCACCATCTTCTTGTGTATGAGCATTATCACCACCTGTATGCACATCACCTGCATGAACATTATCATCACTTGTGACACTTTTTGGTTCATCTTCACTGCTGTTAGGATCATCATCTTGTGTCACATTTCCTTCCACATCATGGGCAGCAGCTTGAACAGGCTCATGCACAAACTCAGTGTTTGTGTTAATCTTCTACAGTTCTTCCACAAGGTTCACATCATCTCTTGTCTCAGCATTTTTATTAGATTCTAACAACACTTCCCCTGAGATGTTACTGTCACACAAAGCTCAGCCCGTTCCTGCATATTAGAAAAGAACTCATGGAAAGTAGCTAGGTGAGGTGAGGACACTGTGGCACTTAATTGATCTGTTTGAACATAGGGCTCATCAAAAATAACATGTCTAGACACATAAACTTTCCTAGTCTGTAGATGATAACATCTATATCCCTTGTGTAGACTGCTATAGCCAATGAACACACAAGGGTATGTTTTAGGTGAAAATTTGTTTTATCCCTTTATATAAGGATAACACCTACAACCAAAGACTTTTAGGCTGTTATAGTCTGGTTCAACACCATGCAACTTCACAAAAGGAACTTCATTCTTTAGAACTGAAGATGGCATCCTATTTATCAAAAACACAGCTGTCAAAAAGGCTTCAACCCACAGAAACTGAGGCAATCTAGCATGAAACAAAAGTGTCAATCCAGTCTCTACTATATGTCTGTGTTTTCTTTCAGATATGCCATTTTGTTCTGGGGTGTCTGGACAAGATATATGCCTGATAATACCACAGTTTTCCAAGTGCTTGACAAACTCAGCCTGAATGAATTCACCACCTCCATCACATTGGAATATCTTAATAGTGTTAGAAAACTGTTTTTCAACCATCTTTTGGAATTTAAGAAACACTTCATAAAACTCAGATTTCATTCTTAAGGGATAAAAACATGTATATCTTGTATGACCATCCACAAAAACCACATAGTAATTCATATATTGAGAGGACACAACTGGTGTTGGACCCGAGAGATCACAATGTATCTTATGTAAAGGAAACTTCTCAATTTTATTTCTTGAATCAAAAGGAAGTTTACAACTTTTCCCTAACTGACAACTAGTACAGACAGTAGGCACTTTGTTCCAACTTCTAACATCAATATTCTTACTACTACTCAATAATTTTAAAGACTTCAAACTAAGATGACCTAATCTAGAGTGCCAAATACTCTTTGACTTTTTCCAATCCTGTGTTGTTGCTAAGGCATAGAGGTTGTTATCTTCCAGTTGATATAGTCCTTTTGTATTAGGTCCCTTGGCCAATAGCGTCCCTGACTTCTTGTCCTTAACAAAAAAACCAAACTCATCAAACTCAAGTTTTGCATAATTATCCTTTGCAATTTTACTAACTGATAGAAGCTTCTTTGCAATGTTCGGAACCACAAGTATATCCTTACTATGCAATCCTGATTTCTTTGTATTGCCAACATGTGTAATATCTAACTGTGCACCATTCCCAATAATTATTTTATCAGTTCCTTTATAAGCTGGGAGATCAGACAGATTACCTGTTGTATTTGTTATGTGTGTAGTGGCACCTGAGTCCATATACATGGCTTCATCTTCACTTGTAGGATTTTGCAGGTTGACGGCGAGTAGCTAAGGCTCGAGAAGATCTTCTTCGACTCGATAAGAGTAGTCCCATCCGTAAAAGCACTTCAAGGCTAAATGATTGTTTCTTCCACAAATTTGACAGGCCTCAGTACTAGTTCTTCCTTTTCCATTATTTGAACCCTGTATTCCTTGGTTATTATGAGTGTTTTGGTTTGTGGTAGCTTGTCCTGCAGGTCTGAAACCCTTTCCTCTTGAATTGTAGTTGGAGTTTCCTCTTCTCTGATTATAGTTTTCTCTTCCCCTACCTCTTTGTGTAGTAAAAGCCATATTGTAGTTCCGTTGTGGCATCTCCTCCTCTTCTTCCCTCATGTCAAAACCTCTAAGAGAGTTGACAAATTCATTCAGTGTGGGATATGGAGCTTTGCCCAACATGATAGTCCTAAAGGTCTTATACTTTGAACCTAGACCTCCAACAAAGTTAATGACTTTGCTATCTTCATCGACTGGCTTGTGTATAGCAAAGAAGGCCATCACATATGCCCTTGAATTCTTTCAAATACTCATCAAGTTTCTTTGTCCCTAACTAAATGTTTTGCAGTTGTTGCTTAAGTTGGAACTCTTTATCCTTTGTTGCTTGAAGGTAGGCTTCCTCCAAGAACTCCCACATCTCTTTGGCAGTGTTGCATCCAACAATGAGGTACGTACTTTCCTCAGTCATTGTTCCTGATATCCAAGTCCTCACAAGAACATCTTGTTCATTCCAACTGCTCTCAGAGATCTTCTGCTTCTCCTTTTCATCAGCAGCCTTTCCAGTATCATATTTTTCCTCAGATGAACCTGTCTCAGGCTTGTTTTCTTGGACTATTTTTGTCATTTTCATGACTTGCATCAACTGCATGATTTGAGTTCTCCAAATAAGGTAGTTGGTAGGCTTTAGCTTGATAGGGCAAGCAGCCATAAGGTGATGCAGTGAGGAAGCGGAAAGGGACAAGGAAGAGGAGGCAGAGTTTGAGGCCATTGTTGTGTTTACTGATAACAGATTTTTGCAGCGTAGTTGTGTGTGTTTGATGCTCTGATACCATGTAGAATTACACAGCCGTAGAGATGAGAGAAGGTTGAGTATTATTGATGAATTGATCATGTACGATTAGCTCTATTTATACACATAGTAATTGTAGAGTCCTAAGTAGTAAACAACTAGGAAATACACTCCTAATACACCTTGTATATCACGTATACAACTGCATATACACTTAAGATAGGAAAACCTATTGTAAGTCAACTAGGTTATCTCATACATGGAAGACTCCATATCCATGCATGAGTCTTCTATCTCGCAACAAAGTTGAGAATCGTTTTTCAAATATGATAACCTGCAACTGTTGGGGTTTGTATTTGCTTACAATATGCTACCGATGCGCAGAGAAGAACTAGGGCTTAAACCTAAACTGTGCATAGAAGGCCGGAAGAACACCCTTTGATTTTCATGTAGAAAAATAATATTTAGAGAAACATTAATTGTGTTTTACTATTTTTCCCTTTGTGAATTATTGAAAAAAAAAATGGGGTTTTAAGATTTTGCAAGGAATTAAGGAGACTATGGTGCAAATCGCTAAAAACGATAGGATAAGGTGTAAGTCATAGCAGAGCGTATACGTTAGGGGTGCAAATCGCAAATTATCCGAAAATATTCCTAATATCAAAAAAAAAAAAAAAAGAATTTGTCCTACTTATGTATGACGTAATTACTTTACCTTTTCAGGCAAGTTACATAGAAACTTTGCTTTGTCCGGCATAAGTTCTGGAGAAATTAAGTTATCTAGCATAACTTCATTTCTACAAAACTTATGCTAGACAAAGCAAAGTTTCTATTAACTTATGCCGATCGAATTAGTTACTATATAACTTTTGCGAATTAACTTTATTGCCTTTCAAAAAAATTTCAACTCTGCTTAGGATCAAACTCGGAATCTCTCATTTCGTAGACCAGCAAATAAGGGTACTTTGGCTAACAAATTTTCATAAAAAGAGAAGCAGCGGAAAAAATTAAAGACCATCAATTGGAGGGGCAAAATTAAAGACCAACGATTTGAAGGGCAAAATTAAAGACCAATCCGTATGAAGGGCAATCCACGCAAACTGGAAGGGATCTGATGGTATAATTTACATGTATATATGAAAATTGAACTCATTTTACTATATGATAGAAATGACACTTGAAAGGTACGAACACAATAATTAATAATTGTACACAGAGCTAAGTGTGTTGTACTGGACGAATACTGTAGTTTGCCAATTGCCTTTACACGTGTGTTACATTCAAAATGCATCCCTTTACTTTTGCCTTTCTTGGAAAACACGTGTCTATGTTTTTTGAACCATTTGCTTCCAGCCCTCCACTTTACACTTCACTAACGTTTTAGTTCTCCTTCTTCAATGCTCCACCCTTTCTTTCTCTCACTTTTTTACTCTCTCTGTTATCTCTTATGAATTTAATTTCATTTGGTCTTGTTTCTACTCTCACTTTTGGTTTTCTATTTATTTTCTGTTTTGTCTCTCGCTTCTGATTTTATTTTATTTTTTTCTTTTGATTTTAGGTCTTCTTTTATCGATTTTCCATTTGATTGGTTTGATTTTTCATTCAATTTTGGTTCAACCCTGTTGCAGTAATAGTGTTGCATGCACTGAATCTAGACTTGGTTGGATGTTGTTGCAGCTGATCCTTTTGTTCCTCCTCTCCGTCGTCCCTAATCAAGGGTTTCTATTCCATTTTTTTTTAATTCTTTGTTATTGAAATTTAGTGTTTCTTCCGCTTTGTTCTTGATATTGGTGTTTTCTCAATTTGTTAATTTTTATGTGTAGGCCTTTGCGTTTACTTTGAGAAGAAAGGGAAGGAATTGCAAACATGAGATGCAGCAAAGGAGCAGAGAAAGCTTCATATTCCAAAAATCTACCCATTTTCCAAAGATATTACTATATGTTATATTGCAGGTACACCGTACACCGAGCTTAATTCTATTGATTAATTATATATCATCATATATTTAAAATAGAAGTACGTTTATTATGCATTTAGCGCGTAATGTTGTTTGTTTTCCGACGGATATGGTTCTATTATTTTTAATCCGTGTCGATTTTTTTATTGCATTTTTTGCTTAGAAAAAAAATTCTGATTGATCGTACTACTATTTTGTGACAGTTAAGTTTCTATGTTTTACAAACATGATTAGTTTTAGATTTGTGTTTCAGTGTGAATGTGTCTCATTGTTGACAATTCTACTTTATGAAAATAAACCAGAGATATCTTCATATTTTTTGATAGTGTGAATTTATCATTACTTTAGATGTAGCAGGGACAATTTTCAGATATTCAAGTAGTCCAAAGATGCATTTTTAAAAGTTTTATAGAGTTTTAATAGATTGTTTTTTGACGTTTGAGAAAAGCTTTAGGAGTTGCTCTACCGTCCTTACCTGTTCAGGTTTAGAAGTTCCACTACAAATTTCTATTGGGATCTGATGAGTTATGTTGTCAAAAAATATTCTTGAACTGATTAAGAAAAGTGGGATAAAGGATTAGATTTCAATTGAACCTAAAGAGTTTGGTGTTGAAATTTTTTCTGAATCTGATTAAGAGCAAGTATGATAACAACAACAACAACAACAACAACCCAGTATAATCCCACATCGTAGGGTCTGGGGAGGGTAGAGTGTACGCAGACCTTACTCCTACCAAGGTAGGACGGTACATTTCCGAAAGACCCTCGGCTCAAGAAAAGCATAAAAGCATAAACAAGTCGGATAATGCTAAGAAATTCAAAGCGACATGTCAAAGCAATAATATAAAATAAAATAATGCAATCGGCACGGGTACCGGGGTAATGAAAGCACGAAATAGTAGATAATAGCATAAATTGGAGCATAAGAAATTATATTGCGATGCGATTACTAATAAGAACGGGTAACGGGACTATCTACTAGCCTTCTACCCTAATTTGGGTCCTCCAAACCCTCCTATCTAAGGTCATGTCCTCGATGCAGTTGTAATTGTGCCATGTCGTGTCTAATTACCTCCCCCCAATACTTCTTCTGCCTACCCCTACCTCGTCCGAAACCATCCATGGCCAACCTCTCACACCTCCGCACGGGGCATCCGTGTCTCTCTCTTCACATGCCCAAACCATCTCAATCTCGCTTCTCGCAACTTGTCTTCCACCGAGGCCACCCCCACCTTATCCCGAATATCCTCATTCCTAATCCTGTCGCTCTGGTGTGGCCACGCATCCATCTCAACATTCTCATCTCGGCTACTTTCATCTTTTGAACGTGAGAGATCTTAACTGGCCAGCACTCCGCCCCATACAACATAGTCGGTCTAACCACCGCTTTGTAGAACTTGCCCTTAAGTTTTGGTGGCACCTTCTTGTCACATAGCACTCCGGAAGCAAGCCTCCATTTCATCCACCCAGCCCCAATACGATGTGTGACATCCTCGTCAATCTCCCCGCTGCCTTGCACAATAGACCCAAGGTAGGATTAGAAATTGAAGCTAGCTGTGTGAAGTTCAATGAGGTCATCTGTTCTATCTTCTCATCATCTAGAACTTAAGTGCAATAGCTATGCACTAGAGTTTTTTCATGGAAGTTCCTCAAAGCATGGAAGTTATGCACTAGCGGCTTTCTATCGAAGTTTCTCTTTTTCTTGCCTTTGGCTATTCCAGACCATTTAGCAGGCATGGGATTTGCTTTATGTATTTGAGTTTATGATTTCTGCTAATTCTTATTCCCTGTGCAAGCAGATTATACTATTGAATGTCATTCATGTGTAAGGACTAAGGAGAGGCTTATATAAGTTCCTTTGCGAAATCAACTTATCCTTAGATTTTCTCTCTCTCTCTCCCCCCAGGCCTCTTAATGATCTCTGTTACATGGACATTTCGTTTTCCCGATTTCCCTTTTAGTCCTCTCTCGACTTTGCTAGAGTATCAACTATGATTGTATTCTTATTCATAGCTTCACAGGTATTAGGCATTTAGAAGTCGGACCATTATCATTGGGCATATATGGTAGACTAAGTTGATATTAATTTTATGTAAAGAGTTTTATGTGTTTGATTTATAATACTTGATAGAAATGTTGCTTGCTAATAAAGGAATAGGTTTGATTTCCGCCTGACCCAAAATAGCAACACTATATATATCGATGGCACAATTTATATCGATAGCAACCATTTTCCTGTATGTAATTTCTGGAACATAATCACATAGGCATATCTCCTGCTTTTATCTTTTGGAATTTATGTGACACAGATCATTAGTTATGTTCAGAGCTATAAATATTTGAGTTGCTTATTGCTTTGTCACTACTAGAATTTTGGTGAGATGAAATTTCAAAAAGAATTTCGATGGTATGTAGATTTTATATTCAAGATTATTTACCTCATTTTTTGGCATCACCTTTTCTACAGCTTAACTATCTAGATTTTATACTTCTTTTAATGGCTATTAATATTCAATTTTGCCCCTACTGTTCCTCTCTTTCCTACTTTGGACTAATGTAGCATCTTTCCAGTTAGAAATGTTTTTAACATTCTTTACTATGTACAAATTTCTAACATAGGAGATATATTAATGAATGAAGGATATGCCTACAAGGTTACAACGAAGATGGTAGCTTATATATGTTACTGTATTGTATGATGTTTTAGGACCGCTTGGGAAATGGTTCTATGTGTTGACTTATAAAATTTGGTATCTTAAAGTTCTTTTTCTGTAATGCAGCCTGCAATTCTTAATACCCACAAGTTCCTTTAATTGGGAGAATTAAGTGCAAAAAATTGCCACCCAAACATGTATTGTTGAAATTTTTAGAATGCGTAAAGCAAATGCTTTTGGTTTCTCCCATGTATATGCACTCAGCTTCTTCATTTGGAATGTTATCATACGACTAAGGAAAAGAAGACGCATGGCAAAGTTCCTCTGAAAGCAGTCTGTTCGTCTCCAGTTGCGTTTATTTCTCTCCAATATGTAATTTCGGGTCTTGGAGATCATGACCTACTGGTGAGCACGGGTCATGGTTCATCTAGTGCTACATATATATGGAAGAGAAATTTGCCCATTTGCTTTAGGTTCATGGATACTACTGTAGGGTCACTATTTTTGGACCGGGTAAAGACCGTGGATCTCGGAGAAACACACGTGGGCAATTTGCACGATTGTCCTTCGTTGGTGGCGGTCTTTAATTTTTTCCCCTCAAATTGGTGGTCTTTATTTTTTGCTCTTTGCCTAAAAATTCATGAATTCCGGGTTCGAGCCCCCAATCATTCAAAAAAAATTTTAAAAAATCGCAAGGCAGAGTTTGGTAGCAAAGTATGCCTATTGGGCTGCCTTATGAGGCAGAGTTCAGCCTTAAAGCAAAAAAAAAAAAAAACTTTGCAAGGCAAACCTCTGCCTTATAAGGCAGACTTTTGCCCGAATAGACATACTTTGCTACAAAATTTGCCTTGTGAATTTTTTTATTTTTTTACTGTGCCGGCGTTCGAATTCAGTATCTCGGGATATTATAGGCGAAGGATAAAAATTAAAGACCAGCAATTTGAGGGACAAAAATTAAAGACCACCCCAAAAGAAGGCCAGTCCGCGCAAAAATAATGAACAGACATAACCTTTAAATGGGCCTGTGGACGCAATTGAGTGAATCTAAACTTTTGTGGGCTTAGTAAACAAGCTTATAGGAGCCATCTGCACCATTCATTCATTTGGACCAGGACTTCGTGAATTGCCCTTCTTTTGGGTGGTCTTTAACTTTTGTCCCTCAACTTGGTGGTTTTTAATTTTTGTCCTTCGTCTAAAATTAATGGGTTTTGAGTTTGAACCTCCCGCTCAGTCAAAAATTTAAAAAAAAATTGCAAGGCAAAGTTTGAATTTGCTCTACCCCCTCCGACAGACTTTGCCTTGAGACATACATTTTATTTTATTTTATTTTACTTTTCAAAGCAAACTTTTAGTTATGCCTTAAGGAAAAGTTTCGTCTTATGGGGCATACTTTTAATTATGCCTTAACTAAAAGTGTGCCCCATAAGACATAACTAAAAGTATGCCCCATAAGGCGAAACTTTTCCTCAAGGCATAACTAAAAGTTTGCCTTATAAGGCAAAGTCTATGCCTTGAGGAAAAGTTCTGCCTTATAGGGCAGACTTTTGGTTATTCAGGTTGCCTTATAAGGTAAAGTCTATGCGCGAGGAAAAGTTCTATCTTATAGGGCATACTTTTGGTTATGCCTTAACTAAAAGTCTACCCCATAAGGCATAGTTCATAATTAAACTATGCCTTAAGGAAAAGTTCTGCCTTATGGGCCAGACTTTTAGTTATGCCGGATCCGGCATAACTTAATTTTTCCTTAAGAAGTGTATGCCGGATCCGGCATACACGCCCTCCCAATCCTGCCTTGCGAAATTATTTTTTTATTTTATGCCTGAGTGGTGGTTCGAACCCAAAACTTGCGTATTCGCCCACCTTTTAAGCGAAGGGCAAAACTTAAAGACCACAAATATGAAGGGCAAAATTTAAAGACCACCCCAAAAGAAGAGCAATCTGCGCAAAAAAAATGGAGGACTTCTATAGCTTAGTAATCAAGCACGAATTGAGCATTTTACATCCACTAGACAAAGCGTTGATCTTTTTCCGATTTTATCTGGGAAAGTTGTGTAATTACACCCAATTATACTCAAATCTAATTCTCATGTGTCCTTTCATAATGCCTTTACTATTTTTGTCAAATCAATCCATTTCGTCGTATCATTAACCTTTACAATTTTCGACTCATAACCTACTAGCTTTCTTCAATCTTATTCATTCTCTTCCCAGACTCTTCGATGAAGTTTTGAAGCTGAGTTTCCACTTTCTTAATCTCATCCTCACTAGATTGATTCCGTTGTTTATCCACCAATATTGGTAGTTAGTGATCGGGCTTTGATACAAAGTTTTAGCAGTGCGGCTCTTACTGAATTAAGATAATTTTAATTAAAAATAACAAGGAAATTTAGAAAGCAAAATAAAAATTACTACTTTTAACTCATACAAATTACAACATTCAGGGAATAAAACGGAATGAAATATTGACAACAGAGGATTATCTAGCAAACTAATCTATATCTATATATAATATAAAGTTAGGCATAGACAAGGTGATGTAACACCTCTCTATGGCCTAGAAATGGATTTATCTTTTTTCTCTCTCTTTTTTTTTTTTTTTTTTTTTTTTTTGCCCAATATCAATTTAAAAAGCAATAAAAATTCATAGAAGGTGGGTTCTTTTCCCCTTCCTCATTAAAGGCCTTCTTAGAAGTTAGCTGTTATAATGAACTAAAATCAATCAATCAATTAATTGGTACAATGTGCCTAATAGCCAGGTTACGTACATATTTCCCTCTCATCAGTTTCCTTTTTTTTTTCTTTTTTTTTTTTTTCGGTTGATATTTTCATTTATTCTATGTTAAAGCCCATAATCAATTAAATTTTGCTAATTAATGGTGCAGTAACACTACTAATAAACTTTTGTAACGGTTTATAAGTTATAACGTGAGGAAACTGAAGAATTTTAGAAGAAGTGTGCCAAGACATCTATATAAATGGAAACTATCCTCATTGTGAAACAAGCAGATGTGGAAATCAAGAGTAAAAATCTGGACGGGGTAAAAGTTTGTCATTCCGATGCTCTACACAGGAAGCAACAACATTTTGGTGACGAAACAGCGGAAATTGATGTGTGTTCGTGTTTTTTGGTTTGTTTTGTTGTGGTAAAATATTTTCTTTCCGATTTTTTGTTGTTATTTCTCATAGGAAATTGTTGGGAGCTTTGGAAGGTAGACAATTTGTTTAATTTAAATTTAAGGTGAGAAATTTATCATATTCTATGATTGCATAGCGATTTTTAATCCTTATATGTTATAAGTGATCAATTAAGTTTAGATTCTTATTCCTTTTGTTTACATGGTTCTACTTGTACTTCGATCGACTTCTTTTTTTGAAAATATATCTCTTACCTCGAATAGCCATTTTCTTTTTCATTCGGAGTTTTTTTTTTTTTTTTTTAAAACAATATATTTTTGTGGAACCAATTCCTTTATATTCTTCACTTTTTGGAAACAGGTACATCATTTTGGTAACCCTCTTGCCGCGAAAGTAGATTAAGAAAACGGAAGTTAGCAAGCATAACAACTACAATTTATGAGTTTTTTTTTTTTTTTTTTTTTTTTTTTAACTGTAGTTGCTAATATGTACTTTTGTGAGTTTTGTTGGCAGGTTTGTGTTTTTGGTGCTTTTGAATAAAATAGAAAGTATCAACATTTATTTAACTCTTTAATAAAAGAAAAAAACAAGTTGGATACTTATATATGCATATTTCAAATGTACAAAGGTAAATTCACGTTTTAAAGTTTGTTAAACATATGCACATAAAAAATTAACATTTTTTGAAAAAATCTCTTTATTTATGTGCTTTGTAAGAAACGGTAAGAATTATAATTTTCAGCTTTATCAACTTATTCAAAAACAGTATTTCTACAAGATTAAAAATCCTAAGAAGTGAAAAATTAGAGAAAAATATAAGATAAATTAATGTCAATGCTAATACATTCTAATTTTATTTGGATTTAAGAAATAGAAAAAAAAAAGTTAAGATACTTTAATATGTAGATGTTAGAAAATAATATTACATAAATCTAATTTGCGCGAAGAGCGGACAAATTCTCTATTTTATATATAATATAAAGATAGCATAGATAAGGTGTTGTGGCACCTCTCTATGACCATCATTCCTATTTATCTTTTTTCTCTTTTTTTTTTTTGGCCTTTATTCTATATTTTTCCATTTATTTGCTAACTGCTGGGTAAAAAAATTGAAAATCACTCATTAAACTCTCTTTATTATGTTAATATGCCATGTTTAATATTGACCTTTACAATTCCTCATACACGTAACTTATATTTTGCAGTTAGTCACTATTTAATACCCTATTTGGTACCTATCATTGTTATACATATTTTATTTAATCACTCCAAAGGTAACATACTACCACTACATATCTCTCAATTTGAAGGCACAACATATTCACTACTTTTTCTCTGGCCAAGCTTATTTTTCCTCCCAAAGTACTTATTTTTTCAATAAGTGCTTATTTTTAAAAATGTGAGGTGTTTGGCTAAGCTTTTGGGAGAAAATAAGTGCTTTTGGGGAGTAACAGAACCAGTATTTCAGAAGCTAAAAAAATAATTTTTGTCCAAAGGCACTTTTTTGAAAAGTACTTTTGAGAAAATACACATAGAAGCACTTTTTAAAAATTTGGTCAAACACTAATTGCTGCTCAAAAGTACTTTCTAAATTACTTGACCAAACACAAACTGCTTTTAGCCAAAAGTACTTTTTTGAAAAGTACTTTTTAAAATAAGCTGTTTTTAAAAATTTGATCAAACAGGCTACAAGGCAGACAAACTGAACGTTTCACACATTTCCCATCTGATTTGTCGATTTTCCTGTTGACACATAATTTTCACCTCATAAAATGCGTATTTTAATTTTTCAAATTTCCCGAATCCAAAATGGAGTAAGGATGCCCTTAAAACTTTAAAAATCCTGAGAAAATTACAAAAAATTGACGTTTAATTATTATTCTGTAAAAATTGATAATTGCAAAAAAATTACGAGTTATTTACTTTCATAAATATAATTCAAAAGAAAATACGTATCCCGCTCCGTCTAACTCGGGAAAATTGTTAATTAAGACGACGTACGAATTACGGTTTATTTTTATATCGCACTTTTCGTATGCTTAAATATTCTCCGGAACTATATCAATATTAGGCTTATTTTGAAGCTAATATTTTAAATTTACGCATTTAAATCTTTATCTGCCAAAGTAATTATTTTTATACGCGTATTTTAGTACTTAATTTCATTTTAACTTAAAATGGAGGAGGGGTTGAATTTAATCTTTTTAAAACTAAAGGGAAGGGGGGGGGGGGGGGAGCTTATTAAAAATAGGGGTGGAAGTTTATTAAAATAAACATTCCCCCTCACCCCCCACCCCCCACCCCCCACTTTTGATTTCCCCTCCCGACTCCCTCTCTCTAGGGTTTCGATTTTTGCACTGATCATCGAGCCATTTTCATGGCTATTCCATGGTTAATTTTTTAGGGGTTTTATTCCCCTTTCTAACTTAATGCTATTACCAGATTTAGTTTTATGTTTTACTTGTATTTTCATGCCTAATCGAGTCCCTAATGGGATGTTACCCCAAAATCTTCCGTGTCATGGGAGCCATGGACAGAAGCCTTTGAGCTTGCTGTTATCTTGAGCACCATGACACCAAATGGGAGTTTTTTGAGGGGGAACTCCCATTGGATTCGGGTAAAGGGGACCTAGGGTAATTACCCGTTCAAATTGGGTACGATTTTGGGGTTTCTATCCATTTTAGTACAAATTTTTGGGGATTTTACTTGTTAGTACATTGTTGCCATTAATTTGCCATTTTGTTTGTTCTATATAGTGACTGGGCATACTATTCAGTGATTCCCCTAAAAATTTAGGGATTTTGAATTAGGATTTTAGTACAGATGGGTTGGATTTTTGTTTGTTTATGTGAGGTGTACATTTTCTAATTGGATAATGGTACTATTTGTACAATTTTGCAAAAATCCCTTATCCTATTTTGCCTAAAATTCGAATTCTTCGAAGATTTGGGGGGAATTTCGGTTTTGAGGTACATATCCTACCACTTTTACCTTAAAACCCTTGACATTTTAAGAATCCAGATTTTTTATACACTAAAAAATATACTAAGCTTATTGTCCTATATACTACAATACACAATACAGAATACTATAAAGAATACTAAGATACACTACTCTATAACATATACTACTTAAAGATACAAAGCTATTTTTCTGAAAAATTGAATAAAGGTATTAAGGACTTGGTTGGTGTTGAAGCTTTGGATTTCAATCTCCCCTTTGATCTTTAGGTTGCCCCCAAGAACGGTAACAACCTGTTTCAATCCCATTTACTCCATTTAGTTGCTTAAAATGTCATTTCTGTATTTATGTATGTTGGAACTGCTTAAAAATGTTTTCTTGTGTTGATTATTGCTTATATGGTCTATTTTATGTGTTATGATACTGTATTAGCTTAAGCTAAGTATGTGCTTAAAAAGGTCTTTGAAAATGAAGAATGATGCATATTTTAACTATAAGTTACTGTTCCATTGGGTTTGTTTGGTTTTCAAAAGTTTAGTTTGGTTCTAAGTCTTAAAATTCCTGTGTTAGTTGTGTGTAATGTTGTATGAGTAGTTCTGGAATCCTGAATAGTTTAAAAAGTGAGATAAGTGCATATTTTTTAACTGAATTTATTGCTTTACCAAGTTTAAAAAGTGATCTAAGTCTGTTTCTTTAAAAGATTAGGGGTCTGTTTAGTGTTTTGTTTGGTGATATTTCTAAAATGAGATGTTTAAGTAGTAAAAGAAGGGGGTTTGATTGGCCACTGTTTATGATATTTGATTGTTATGGTCTTGTTTAAGGTTGCAATCTGAAAGTAGGACACTTTATTACTGAGTAAGCTTATTAATGAAGTGTTAAGATAGCTTAAAGGGTAAAAATGAAGAAGAACCTGCCTACTTGCTGTTTTAGTCATTTATGTAGGTTTCTAAGTTAAAAAAAAAAAAGAAAAAAAGAGTAGAAATAGGAAGAGCAATATGTGATTTGGCCATTGGAACACCCTTGCTTATTGTCTTGTGAGAAACTGCAATGACTGCTTCACTTTGTAACCTCTGTGCATTTTTCTATCAAATTGCTATGTGTCTATGTCATCACATAGCCATATCATGTATACCACAAGTCTTTTTTGCTCAGTTTAAGTGGCTTTGATCCATCCTTCTCTGATCTTGTGCAAAACTAGATATCTACTGCCCATGAATGTGTATAGTCTGCTAAGTTGAGAATGAACATTTGAGAAATTATGATAATATGAGTTGACTCACTTACTTGAGTGTTTGAAAAGGTAAAACCAGTATCTGTTCACTTGATTCTGATCCCTGAAGTGCCTGAAAATGTGAATGACAAGACTCTGAGTAGAAAATGGTTCTGAAATAATATTTAGTTGTTCTTCGGACCTCCTAGTTGACTCATTAGGACAATTTAGACTTCAAATAACCTTGACTGTGTGTGATCTTGTGTGGATTAGCTTCCAATGTTCTTTCCTGGATTTAAACTACTTGATTTATACCTATCTTGCCATTTGGAATGTCTGTCCATGTTTAATTATTGGGAAATCAGTGATGTGGTGCCTTCAGTTTAAAAACTCTCATGTATTTAAAGGGTGTTCAACCCATACTTGACTTAAATAGGTTCCATACCTAGTTTGCTTAATTACACTATCTTAAATCACACAACATTGCCCTTTGTATGCCCTTACTTGCTGTTTGAATGAAGTAAAAATGAGATCTGTATTTGTTTGTTCTTCTGGTATGCCTAAGATGACATTTCTGCTTGCCTTGCTCATCCCTATTTAAAACACTTGCTGAAACTATTCAAGACCCCTTTAAACTTGTCTATATGCCAAAACCATTTCATGACTTGTAAAAATCCCTTTTTAGACTCTGTTTTAAAACCTGTGACCACAATCTGAACTTAGGAACTAGCATCATGTCCCTATTTATACCACTAGAGGCCTTCTGTGTTGTTGAAACTTTGTTTAAACCTCTGTCTTTTTTCCATCAGCTTTGATGTGCTTGCTCTTGGTTTGTGATCATTTGGGTTCTATGAATCCCCGCACCCTCTAGCCTAGGATGAGTTTTCATGATCCCCTTTTGTTTCTTGATCCTGTCTCTATAACGGCTGCTTGTTTACTTGACTGTTCTTACTTGCCTGCCCCTACTTGTACATACAGACCATCAGTTGCCATATAGACTTTATAAAAGACCTAAGGCTAGTATCCATGTACCCATTAGCCCATTCTGAGAACTCTGATTGCTGAGTGTGAACTCTCTTGTGTTTTACCCTGAAAATGGACCAGTCTTGAAACTTGCTTGGCTTCTAAAAGGCCTTCACTGTTTATTCTGAAACCTCCAACCCTGCTCTTCACCATTTAAATCTGTTTAATTCAAAACCAAGCTAGAAATGGCCATGACCTCGAATTTGAACTCTATTTGATCCTATATTTGTGATTGAATCTGTTTTGTTCAAGTCCTGAAGTGAAGAGGTGAGAATAGCAGCCTAAGGCTCTCATAATTTTCTCTACAAGACTGTTTGTGTGCTGGGGCAATCTTTTATAATTAGTTGAGCCTTTATGATTTATGAATGAACTTAAACTAGGACATAGAGACCTGAGGGATTATGGTAGAATTATACCCTATAACACTAAGTATTTGGA
This sequence comes from Lycium ferocissimum, assembly GCF_029784015.1. Taxonomy (NCBI): domain Eukaryota; kingdom Viridiplantae; phylum Streptophyta; class Magnoliopsida; order Solanales; family Solanaceae; genus Lycium; species Lycium ferocissimum. The sequence goes on from NC_081343.1 coordinate 38,966,337, forward strand.
CTTGCTTAAGCATGAAATTGGTGCAAAAATGACTTTGGATCCTAAACTTGCTTCTGTGATCTTTTGGTCAGCAGTAAATAGGTTTCTAAAAATAGGTTTTGGACATTAGTGTAGTGTCACATTAACTGGAATGAGCTTTGGTTAGATAGTCTGGTACTCTGTCTCTCTTAAATTGCTGATTCCCCTTTAAATTTTTTTAAGAACTATGATCATGAGTGTGTGATTATGGTCTTAACCAATTTTCATTCTTTACACCTCTTAAACCTATGTTGCTTTGTTCCATTACCCCCCATTATCAATACTGTTTGCCCTATCACCTAAAAGTGTGTCATGCTCACTTTGATTATGCTATCGGTGTTTTCTGAATCTTGACACTTGATGTGCCTTGCATTACCAAACCTTTGCATTGCCTTAGTCTTCTTGATTTCCTTGTTTTTGGGATTAGTTGAATCTTTTCTGTGACTTTTCTTGCCTCATATATGTTGAGATTTGGCATTGAAGTTGCATGTTATAGAGTTCTTGCTTGTTAGCCTTGACTGAAAGTTAAGTACTTGGTTTTTAAAAGGTGTAGAATTTCTCTTAAGAGCTTTGAACCTGTAAAGTGACCTGAATGTGGTAGTTTAGAGTTAATGTTAATGGAATATGTAGCGTATATCGAGTGTATATGGAGGGTATTCCCTTTAGAGGGTTTTGCTCTTCAATGGTATACTAATGGTATATCATGTATATCATAGTTTTGACACTTAAAAAAAATTTGAGAAGAAATCAAGCAGTATATCACTGGTATATCATGTATATCACTCTTTGACACTTAGAAAAATTTGAAAAGAAATCGAGTTTGGGCCTGTTACTTGTGGTCTTCATCCCTGAGTGGTTATCACTGCTTTGGGCCTTTCTTTTTGCGATATTTTGTGACAGTTTTGAGTTGTGTCTATATGGGCTTGGCCCAATAAAGTTGTAATTCATTTTGGCATTATAATAATTATCATAGCCTCTTAATTTTGTACTTAATTTAATTTGTGGGCATATACTAATGATATGTATACCCATTTGCATCCTTGTCCACCCAAACCCGTTGGTGGGCCTCGACAAGGCTAACTAACGTATCTAGATCGAGTCAACCAAGCTTGGAGCAAAATGGAGCATACGTGGAATTAAAACGAGACTGATTGCGTAAATGTTTTCTTTTTGGGCTTGGTCGGTCCAAACTCTCTACCTCATTTAAATTGTGCACTTTAAATTGATTATTTGCCTATTTATCATGCTAATTGGAACCCTCATGAGATTGCCATGTTTTAAAGTCGCCAAAAATAAATTTGCCACAAAAGATAAGAATAAATTTGGAGCATTAACACAATTTGGGACTGATTTGAACATTTGCTAAAAACCTTGGACTTAGACGTGTGGGATGATTTGGACAAAACTTGTGAGACTAATATAATTATTTAGACTTAGGCTAAAAGAATAAAAATTGACTAAAACTTAGAAAAGCATAGAAATGAAAAATGGACTATATATATGTATGTAGAATTTTATATGGACTATAATAGTGTATCTAAATTATATTCTTAAAACTATTTTCTTACACTTCGAAATATTTTTTCAAAACTATTTTTTGGGTGGATTTTCGTAAAGTCCTACTTAGGCTAAGAGCTTTTGGATATTAGCCTAAGTGTTCTAGTCCGACACCCTAAACACTCAATTTGGATAAAATTTCACCACTTTTGATTCTTGGAACGTGGTATTTTTGCATAAATGACTAATTTCTATTTGCGGAAATATAAAACAAAAACTATTTTTTCACAACCAATTTATATTTACATAGACATACTATTAGAACCCGTAGGTCAACCGTATTTTATGGATCCTTAATACCGGGGTGCCTAACACCTTCCCCAGGGGATCACCAGAACCCTTACTCATACTTTGGTTAGATTAGGTTTCTTTTAAAATTTAACCGTTTTAAATGAACCTTTTTCGATTGGTTTTCCTAATTTCCTAAAAATTAGGTGGCGACTCTAAAACAGTATCCATTTAGAGTACCATTACGTAGAGGTACATTTTTCTTTTTTCTCGGTACGATTGACAACCGTACTTTCCCGGGACACTTTCCTTTTTAAATGAGGCAAGTACAAATGCGAATCGGAAAAAATATAGACCCACTATACTGCCCCCTTGTGTTAATTAGTTCTATTGATTACTTTTGGGTAATGCAAAAATATGTTATTTTTTCTGATAATAATTATATTCAGACGTGGTTTGTTTTCTTCTATTTTTGATCTTATTTGGTGGATGTAATAATTTTCTTTACCCTACTTTTTTGGCGATTCATTGAAGTGTTATTTTTGGCTGATAATTATGATTTTCGGTCGATCCCTAATTTTCATTCTCTTCTCTCTTTTGTTTCATTCTGTTTTAGGACCTGGCAGTGGAACTTTTAATTTTGATCTCTAATAGGTATGAATTTTCTTAACGTGAATGCAAATTTATCAAGGTATTACAATTTCTATACCAATTGTATTCTTGAGTGTCTGTAATTATTTTTTGAGAGTTTGACGTATTACATTAAGATGCCTTGCTTTTGGCTGCATTATTGAATGATAATAAATCTTATTCTCTAGGTTGAGTTTTCGTGCAGAGATCAATTTGTGACAGAAGCTATTATGGTAAATGATATTTGATTTGGATGTTCAAAAAAGAAGACGAAGCGATTTTAGATAATTTTTAGCTAATATACATATATTTTTTCAGTAAAAGGTTGACTGTTCAAACTGTTTAACAAGGTTAAACTCTCCCATCATTTTAATTTTCTCAGTTTATGTATAATAACTTTTTTTTTTTTTAATAACAAACTTCATAACTGGATTTAGGTTTTGAAGACATTAGAAAATTATTTAAATATTAATTAGTGGTTAATTCTGTCAATTATGATGTAGGTTTTTGTTTGTTGTTTAGTGAAAATTTTATTACTGTGATGTATGGTATTTGATATGGGTTGTCAAAGAAATAAACGAAAATAGTGGTACAATTTTCAAAAGTTTTCCTTCATTTGGCGTTTAAGTTTTCCTTCATTTGGTGTTTAGTGCATAGATTATCAATGCCCTAATTTATTTTCGTTGGATGATTTAAAAACACAAATGCAAAAAGCATTTTGATGAATTAAAAACACAAATGAAAAAGGCATTTGGATGAATTATACTTGGCTTGGTCTTTTAATATTCTTTTATATGTATGGCTTTTGTTGTATGTCTATTTTTTAAAATTTCAATTACATTTTATATCAAGAAAATTTACAAAAAATGTGTCTAACTAGTTACTAATATTCTGATATCTGTACCGTTCTAGAACTTCACTTGTGGACAAATGGACCTAGTTGTAAGAATCAAAACTAGTGGACGAAAATTAAAAGACAATAAACCACTTGGGCTAATACTCAAGTACCTAGTGGGCTTCTCTCCATTTCGGACCCAACTCCCTCTTACAGAGTCTCTTACCCGACTCCATCGAAGCGACCTCAAATGCATGAAATATGAATCATTTGTATCTATCCTATTCTATTTGGATGCATTTCATTTTAACACGAAATAATTATTCGCTTCATTCCAATTTATGTGATCTTATATCTTTTTAGTCAATTCCATAAATAATCCTTTTCTAAATTTAAAAATAATTTAATATAAACTTTTCACTTACCCTTGATAAGAAATTTTTATAGCTACACAAATGTTGTAACATATTTCAATCCTTTTGATATGTTTAAGGCCATAAGTTTTTAAAAAATTTATTTCTTTATTAAACTCCCTTTCACTCAAATAGATTGATATAAATTGAAAAAGAAGAAGTATGTCTTTTAGCCAAATTATTTAGTTGTCTAAAGATAAAATTATCCAAATCTTAAGTGCACTCTATCCTATACTAGTGGGAAGAAGCCTGTACGGACCCAATATGCAGTCACAAATTTAATTTTTAAGCGGTGTTGATTAAATAATTTTTAAATTTATTATCTAAAGTAAGTTATATATTTGTGTGATAGTAAATCATCTAATTCTATCATATTTGCTAAAAAAGCATGTCCTAGATAAGTTTTATGAAAAATATAAGCATTTTTAGATGAGGATTATTTTGACGTTATAACGTTTTTTTCTACAATCATAAGGAAAAACACTCTCATGAATATTAGATAAATCTAATAAAGTACATTAGTGTTAAAAAAGGAAAAAAATGTGCACGTTAAAAATTGCTACTGAAAATTTCCTTTGTCCTTTGGGCGACACAAATATTAGCATTGAGAAATTGTAAAAAGTGTCAAATCCAAGATACCTATGGAGCCCACATAACCATGAAGTATTCCAAAAGGCGAAGAGTAAAGAAATTTAAGTGGGCCCACGTTCACATAAAGCTGCCCAAGCCCAAAAGATAAGTACACAGCAGTCTAAAAGTTAGTTATCATAATAGGCTTCAAAAGAATTTTATTTACGAAAAATAAGAGATAAATTAAGTGCAAATAAAAGCAAAACCAGGGGCAAATAATAAACAAGTAAGCAGGGATGTCAACTAAATGCTGTCTGCTTCAGCTGCACACTCTCACTCCTTATACAGGAGAAAGAAATACAAAGAGGAGAATGGAAAGAATAGCAGGTCTTCTCCCCAACAACAAGGATTATGGTGGGGAATAAACGAAAATTCTTTACTCTTAATCAAAACTTCATAATCGAGCTTTGGCATGGATAAATTCCTACTATGGAGTGTTTTCTCTTTACTGAGCGTTATTTAACGCGAATCTAAATTAATCAGTTCATTAGATACAAAACAAATTTTCACTCAAAATTTCTTACTTTGTGTATCATACAACTGACACAAATTATGTAAAACTTCTTTTTATATCACAAATTAATGGATCCAAAATTTGTGGACCCAAAATATAAAATTTAAATCTACTAATTTGTAAAATAAAAAAACCTCACGCAACTTACGTCAATGTAGAAGACACAAAATAAAATTTCTCCTTTCCCTCACAGTATTTGCCAAAGTGATGTGTGGATGATTTTTAGAGGATAAGATGAGTGAACAGGGGACAAGGACATTTCACTCGAATTAAGTTCATTTTGTCTCGCTGGAGTTTTGATTTCCAAACCACCCTACCTCACCTTACCTTACAGGCACGTTCATAGGGGTCCCCTATAATTTGGAGTCACTTGTGACAACAAACAGTCGAAGCAGTGCCAGTGATGGTACCCAAAATTTGCAAATCAAAAAGAATCCGATGACCATTGTCAGACCATATTATTAAACCAAAAAAGAAAAGAAAAAAGATTTGATTCATTCTCTTCTTTTTTTTCCTTTCTTTTTTGTGGTATATGATGACAAACAAACATATCTGGCCATGGAAGTGGCAAGTAACGACAAGAGTCGCTACCAAGTTTTCGGTGGATATGGGCTGGCAAAATACCTTTGGTTTTGTTCTACCAAAGTTCGCTCACATGACCTAAACAAAATTTAGAAGATCAATTAAAACAAGAAATTGAAAGACCAACAGCCCATAGGCTTTATACAGTATTATCTCATAGAGCAAGTTTTAAGTTGTCCCGAAATATTTCTTCTTTCTTTGTTCACAACCTAATTAGAACGAGGAGACAGAGTAAGGATTTAAAACTTAATTATGAATTTAGAATTATTTTCTTTTTAAGTTACTGAATTTTAAATTTATAATTTGTACAAATTCAATGAACAATTTTAAGACCGATATAAGTTTCGGACTAAAACTACTAAGATCAGTTAAACCCCTAAACTATACTCTTAACTCCATTCATGTTTACGACTACAAGCATATACACAAAAGTAACACACAAAAAATATTTTTGGCTATTATACTCTTTTTAGATCCAGTAATAAGAAATTAGGCTGGCACACCCCGATATATAAGAATCGTTGTCGTGTGATCAGATATAATATATTTAAAGAGTGGAAATAGTTTCTTCTCAAGATACGAAGTAAAATATGTACAATAAACCTAATATTGCTCGACTCTTTTCGAAATTTTGAACATAGCGAGAACTTAGTATATCAGAATGTTCTTTACAAAAAGAAATTAACCAACCTAAAGATCCAACGACCAATTACAATGTGATTAATGCAAAAAATAGACAGCCCAAACAAACTCTAAGATCGTTAATTAACCACGAGTCCTTTAGGTAATCATTGTTTCTAATAGACCAGTGCGCAGTGGCTCCTCGTTTATGGTTAGAACTTAGAAGTGCACCTAATTAGGCATTAACAATCTAGCTTTAAATCATAGTACTACATATTATACTATTGTTCTTTTGCTTGCCTTTTTAATGGTACTAACATAATTTAGATTGCTATGGCCAGCTCGTCCATTAAATTTTGTGCACTTTTTGGCCAAAAGATTTAGGACAATGGAAAAAGCCTGTCCAAAGTTCAAACAGTAGAAGTAGGTCAGCTGAAATTGAATATTTTTTAAAGCCATAATGGACTGGCATGCTGGCCTCATTATTCATCTTACTTATTGAATATTGAGTACGATAAAGTAAAGAAAATGATAACATCCTGGTATGGTCTGCAACATGACCAAATAATAGATATAAATCGACTGATAAAACTGACGATCTCAACTGGAAATGATTATTTTGTTTACATATAATAATTAACATAAACATAGAAGAGATCCAACTAAATAGCAATTGACACGACGGGTAAACTGTCCCCTTGAGAATGGCTGGATATGATTAAATTTTAGAAGATTAATTTTCCTATACAATAATACTATAATTTTCCCTTAAAGACTTGAGGAACAATAATTAATTTTTTTTAATCATCAAAGTCCTTATCTTTACAATTTTTCCATAAACACAAAAACGAAAAAAACTCGAGGTTGATTGATTAGTTTCCGGGACCCCTGAGTATCTCTTTATATTAATAAATCATTCCAACCACAAATTTGCCTCACACTATATTAGTCTGTACGCCTTAAACTAGTGAGTAAGTAAAAAACAAAAAAAAACAAAAAAAGAAAAGGAAAAAAAAAAAATTAATGGCGATACAGCACATGATGCTTTATATATATAGGTGGTAGAATCACTCACATGTATCCATTGATACTCTTAGATCTCACTAATCCAGCCTTCAGGGATCTTGACAGAAAGTACGTGACAAATTAACTGTTTGTAATACAATAAATGAACTAATCTCAATTTTAAACAATAATTAGAGATCAATTGTACCAATTCCTTACATTTATTTTGCTCTATAGATCTGTTCGGACCAACATAATTGTGCAATTAGTAGCGAATCCAGATACCATCGTTTTGAATAGAGAGTGAATTCTGAAATATATATATATATATATATATTCCAATTTTAGTTTTACTTATTTTCATACATATATGAATGATACAAGTCGAAAAGTGTGAATTTTGTAGAACAACCAAAATCTCTTTGACCCGTCACTGCACGATGGTGTTTGAATAAGCTTATCACTCAAATTAACTTATGTAAATACTTTTTGACTCACTTATACATTGATGAACACAAAAAATGTTTACAAGCTAAAGTCCAGTAAAAAATCATAAGCTATCACCCCTAACTTAATAGCTTTGTAACTTATAAGCACTTTTTGTTTGACCATTATTTTTACTTTATCCCTAATAAATTTTGTAAGATCCTCCAAATGTCTTTCCCAAAACAAAATTACATCCTTTTTCATGTAAGGATATATACTTTTAAAATTTATATATTTTAAAAATATATTTAAGGGCATTTTAGTCCTTTAAATAGAATATGCTAATCAACACCTTTTTTAACAAAACATGCGGATTGATTATTATCCGTCTCAACACATCTATCCAAACACATAATTGTTAATTTATAAAATCAACACTAACATTTAAAGATACTGCAATGTATATTAGGTAAATTCATTGTTTTCTTAAATTTTAACTTATAGACACTAATAGCGTAAATTCAACCCCCCCCCCCCCCTAATCAGAGGCGGAAGTAGGTTGTGCCGAGGGAGTTCATTCGAACCCCCTTTGGCAAAAAATACACTGTATATACAAGATTAAAATTAATTTTTATGTTAAATATAGTAGATATTGAGCCCCTTAACTTCTTTGTGCGTTTACTACTTTATATTTTTGAACCTCCTTAGTAAAAGTTTTGACTCCGCCGCTGCCACTAATAGTACAACATAACTTGTATAGGTGTAGGCTTGTAGCATATTATTTCTCTATTTGTTAAGTAATCTTAAATTAATATTACGGTGATATACATATTACTATAGTTTAATTTAGCCTGACAATACAAAAATATTTTACACCGTGAGCATAAAAATAAAAATTATTTTTGGGGCAACGAAATACGGGAATTAGTTAGGCCCACAGAAAATTGGTGCACAACGGATAACAATTTGCTACTACGTAAGTCCTACATAATCTATTCCACTTCACACGAGACAACCAAAAACCAACAAACATTCATCTAACTCAAATACACTCTCTTTAACTTGTTAGCAACCATGGGGACTGATTCAATTTACCGGCGGTCGCCATTTTACGGCTGTATGTCACCGTCATGTATTCCGGTGCACGAAGAATATTCGCGTATAAACGAGTGTCGCCGGGGAGGACGTGGCAGCTATGGGAAAACATGGAGAAAGATGCTGAAGAAATTGGTGAATGAAGGGAAGAATGTGTATGGAAAAAAGAATTTGACGTTTCGCTATGATGCAGTTAGTTACTCGCAGAATTTCGATGAAGGATGTAATAAAGATGATTATCCTATACGTCATCACCAAGTGTTCACAGATTTCAGAATTACTAATGTACAGAAGTAAATACAGGTTTATTTTTTTTTATTTTTAAAATCAAGCATAAGATTAGTATATGTATATCTTTCATGATCAAGTATCAAATATAATGCAAGCTTTGGCTGAATTTTCGTTCACATTGTTTATGATTAGACTATCTTTTCTTCTTAAGGACCCGGTTGGCAATGAGAATTATTCACTTTTTTTGAATTTTTTTTTTTATCTTTATTTGAAAATTAGCGCTTGGCCATAAAAATTTCAAATTGTATGTGGAATTAGGAAACACCTAAAATTTTGATTTCAATTTTTTCACTTTCAGTACATTTAAACAAAATATTTTTTGAAAAAAGTTATAACCAAATACAATTCCATCTTTAACTTCGCCTCGCCTTTCAGAGGTTTGGAACCCTTCTGTTGAGCACCAATTGGAAATCCAATCTGACTTCTAAAACGGAAGTGAGCACAGGTGAGAGGACCCCACTTTCCCGCATCCCTCTCCATTCTTGTTCTTCCCATTCTTGGTCGTCCGAATGGCACTCTTCCTGATAATAAGCTTTTCTGTTTCGTTTGATTTTGCAGGTGGTCCCTACCTGAATAGTAATTAGTTCCTTATCTGTTTCTTTGTTTTTTTTCTGCTCTTAACTTAAAAAATTTTAAAAAAGTGAAAAATATTTGGTTTCTATGCCAAACGCCTACTTGTCTTCTTCTTTATCTTTTGGGTGTCAATTTCAAGGCATTGGTCACTTGTAGTTGTAGATCTATAATTTCAGTCATTCAATTCAAACTGCAAAGCATCGTCATAATCCTAGCTACTCGTTCATGGCAATATATGATCTAGTTTCTAGTGAAGCGCGCTGTGGGATGGGATAGGTAATTGACTTGCTCAATTTCATCTGCCAATCTATAATTTAAATTTGTAAATTGAGGTTAGTATATTTTAAACTTACGAGGATATGACCCTAGATAGGAAAGTATGGAGGTCGAGGATTAGGATCGGAGGTTGTGGTAGCCTAGTATTCTCTTTATTAGTAGTATTAGTTAGTAATTGTGCAGATTCTTTTCTTCGAGGTGTACTACTATCTATTCCTTCTTTTGCTTTTATCTTGCTACTTTGTTACCATATTTTTCTTGATATCATGCTTCAAATCTTTTTTTTTTTTCGAGAGCGAGATACATTGGAAAACGGTCTCTCACACTTCGCGGTAAGGGGTAAGTACGTAATAGTACATACGTCTTATCCCTTCCTAGACTGGTTTGTGAAAATACAGTGGGTATTTTGTTGTTGTTGTTGTTGTTGTAGATTATAATTTATGAGCTCCATTGACATCATTTCATCATCAGTTGGAGCAGTTAGATAGGAATCCCGATGGTAAGTCCTTTGACATTTTTATAAGGCGGAATAGTCTGGGAGACCCCTGTACTTGTCCATTTTTGTCATCCTAGTGCTCGTACTTGCATGTTTGTCAACTGAATCCCTCTACCCATAAAAAATGAGCATTTTAAACACTTCTCATCATTTGTGGCATTTGTGTCAGCTGTGCGTGTGATACGCTCGCTTTAGGCAAGTGAGGCCTTGTAAAAAGGCATTAACGGTCAATTTTTGGTTTTTAAAAAGCCACCTTCTTCCCCAAACACTTATCCACCATTTTTGAACCAATTTTAAGTTTTATCCCATAATCTTATCTCAAAATTTCTTCCTCATTTTTTCTTTTCTTTTCTACATTTATTCTTCTTGTCCAGTGCTGCAGCTTACAAGCTGTTTTTTTTCTTTCTCTAAGTCGAATTTCTTTTCCAAGAAATCGTGAAGGTACGATTTTGCTATTGTGGACTTGTTGCTGATCTTAAGATGTACAAGACACCAATAAATCTTGGAAGAAGGTTTTGGGGCTGCCAAAGATATGCAAGTGATAATGAATATGGCTATTTTCGATGGGTTGATCCGGCTGATCCAATATGCCAAGAACAATACGACATACTAATGAACTCTACAAGTGTTGGTAGGGAAGGCATGGAAGGTCGACTTGCTGCATTGTTGCCACAGTTATGGTTATTGTTCTTTGGTTCCTTATCTTTTGTATGTAAGATTGGTTTTCTAGTTCAGTTGTTTAGGCTTGTTATTTTCAGTTGGAAAGTGCGCTGCCCGAGTTTGTCCTCCACCAAACACAATATCTCGGGGACACAGTTGTTTACTAATTCTCTTTATGATACGATGAGAGTACAGAAGGCGAGATTTTAGTGCGAAAAACTCTTTTCTCAAGAGATTAAAAATCACGACCTACCCTAGTAGGATTTTCACTCAGTACAGAAACAGCCAG
>NC_081343.1:38977575-38987936 GCF_029784015.1 Lycium ferocissimum
TTAAAAGGAAGTTTACAAACGTAACTTGCGATGACCTTTGTCGACTTTCGTATCACAACTCGTTTGACTTCAAAACTTAACATACGACTATCATACTATTTAAATACCTCAAAACAATACCTTCTTAGCATGTTAGCCACCTTACGATACAACAACGCACGAAAGCACGAGGTGTAACACTGATAATCCCAAATTTCTTTTGCTGATGTGAAAGGCATAATTCTCGTGAAAATGGTTGTTAAAACAACTGCAAATAGAGTTACTTTTGCCTTGGACTTCCTGATTTTCTTTTCCTTGTGATTCTTGATTTGGGCCAAGTTGGGATTGTTTGGCAGCAAATTAACTTCATAAACTCTTTCACTGCTTCTCAAAGATCAAGGGCCTCCAAGAAAGTTTTCATTCTCACAGTCACAACCCATAGTCATTTTTACCATCGAAAACAGGAATAACCATTCATGAAAAATTATTTTCGGAATCCATCTCTTCACTCACAGGTCTCTAAAAAAAACATCCTGATACCAATTGTCGGTTTTTAAGGAGAACAAACAACGTGAAATAATGAATAAAAAAAAGACTGAAAGGAGAAATATAGCAGGAAGAAGTATGTATTCGAAAATAGCAGAGAAGAAAACTATTTTATTAATGACTTGAAGCTTATATTTATAGATTCAAATTATAAACTAAAATGAGAAAAATCTGTTATTATCTTTTGAATTGCCAAATCACAAAAAAAGATGGAAACTAACTTTAAAGACTAAGGAATACTATTTATTTAAAATTTAAATATTAAATTGAATTCTAAATTCTAGTGCAATTCTAAAAGCAACGTTTAACAAATCTAGAGAAAATAAAAAAGTAAGTTGGAGAAATATGATTAGAAAGATCCATTCTACATTGCAACTATTAATATACTTTGTGAAGGTAATATGTAGCGAGTATATATAAGCATCGTATAAAACTGATAGAGGTCAACAAACTAACTGGTGCACTGTCTAATGGTTCTTGCTATTCAAGTGTTGGAAATCTTACGGAAAATACTCCATCACGAACACTAGATAATTCTTGAAAGCTTGAGGCATGTCAATTAAGACACTGTCCTTAAGGATATTTCACTCGGTACGGGTGTATCCCCCAGGATTCAACAAGCTCTTCTAGTATAAAACTAGGAGTCAGAATCTAACAAAGATTAAAGAAGAAAACCCAGCACTCTAATAGAATATAGGAGAAAAAAATTATCTTAAGATATATTCCCAAAAGAGGAGGACTTCACTTTTATATAGAAGATGATATATTCTTATGTCCTTGCTGAAGAAGAGTCTAACGGATAAGTAGTATCAATACCAATAAATAGAGAAGAATGAAGGTAATAAAGAGAGGTTACTGGTATGTTAATTTGGTCAAAAAAACTGTTGTAGAAATTGAATTAGAATAATGGTCAATAAATGACTATTTAAGGTGGGAAAATCAATGTCTGGTAATTTACAATTTTGCTCACTAATTCTTCTCACAATGACAACAATTAAGGCTATTAAAAGGTGGTAAAAATTTGTGTGGTAAAAATTTGTCTTACAATTTTAATTGGAGATATTAAATTCTTTTTGAGATATTAATATCTATTTTTATTAACAATCCCCCACATATCTCAAAAAGAATAATAAGGAATATTAGAATGAAGAGGTTTAGGAATAGAATGAAATGAGAATTTTTGCTGGATTTTCACATACGAGTACAATGCATCGAATCTACAATGCATCGAATCTAGTGTCTCGTAGACTATGAACCAGACCTAGATAAAATAAGATTATACTTACAAAATAATTGGTGAAATTTAAAACTTTTACGAATCAACAATTCTTTTGTAAGCCTAGGGCCTTATTTTATCACATTATACTCGCACAATCTTTGTCGTTATCGCTATTTTGCGCTAAGAGGCCATGTGCGTGTCCTGATATTCATGAGTACTCTAGAAATCTGTCACAATTTCATAGGAGCGGCACCACCCCACACTCATATAGGTCCACCCATCAAGTGTATTCCCCGTAGAGCAATACACCACCTATAAAAGATATAAGAATTCGATTAAGAGTTTATAACTCATCCTCACTTTGCCTTACGAATCGCACTATATTCACACATCATAGGAAGGGACATAATATAACAAAGGCACTTTTGATCAACTAATGCCTTGTTATTACCCATATGAACCTAATTCATGGGATCTCCAATCACATAGGTTGGGTTACCATCATAGTTGATCTTCTCAAATTGACAAAAGTCTCATGCCCCTCGATGTTTCTTTTAGTCCTGTGAATTGGCTAAATTCACCTCAGACTTCAAACAATTATGAAAATTACCACATCTCACAGCAGCTGCATTTATCACAATATGTTGACACAAACAATGTTGATTTTGTTCAAATTTGAATACACTCTATGTAGTTTTTTAATGAGTCAACCTCAGAGCAGTGAATTCCAAAGTCTCAATTCAGATATCACTATCGATGTAGTGATTATGCGTTGCTTGTCTAATTTATACTCCCTCCGTTTCAATTTATGTGATGCGTTGCTTGGCTAATTTATACTCCCTCCGTTTCAATTTATGTAAACCTTTTCGGAGTACGATGGTCAAACTTTATAACTTTGATCGTAAATTTTGACATAGATATTTCAAGTTTGTAAAACTAAAATTTATATATTTGAAAACTACATAAAAAGTACTATAAGTCATGATAATTTATAATTCAAATAATTTTGAAAAAATGTAAGAAAAATGTGGTTAAAAAACCACATCGTAGACTCCCCAAATAGTAATGGGTTCACATAAATTGAAACAAAGGGAGTATGTTATTTCACCCACACAAAATGTGAACACATAGTTTCTAGTGAATTTTGTCTCATCTGAATAAAAAATCCAATTTTCATCATTGTATTCCTCTAACACAATGGAAATACACTACATTCAGTATTATAATTGCGATATCTCTCGAATGTTATTTTTCAAAATAGAAATAATATCATCATCAAATAATAGAGTAAATACTCAAAATACCCCCCAACGTTTGACCAAAATTCCAACTACACACCTAACCTTTGCGTTGGTCCTATTACCCCCCCAGACAATTTTTTCAGTATTAAAATGCCCCTTTTTTGCTGATGTGGACAAGAGTGTGACTACACCGCTCAGTAGCGCGTTATAGCCTTTTAAAAAAGCATCTGACGTGTTTTAAAATGCCAACTGGACTGCCACATAGATGCCACATAGATAAATTTAAATTCCCTCCATTTTTAGGCTACTTCATCTTCTTCTTCACCTTATTTAATACCCATCTCCATTTTTTTTGTCAAAATAATACCCATTATAAATTCGTAAAACATAAAAAATAATACCCATCCCCCGAAAAAGCACTATATAACAAATTAATACCACTAAAAGAAAAGATCATCTAAGATCTCATAAAATAAACAAAAATTCAATTTCAAGACCCAAATTCTCACAAATCTTAGCAGTTATTCTTATAATCACTGTTTTCCCAAATCAAATTAAAAAAAATCTGAAGAAAAAAAAAACGAAAAATCTGGAAAAAAAAATACAAGGTTGAACATCTAATCTTGTTAAAGAAAATCTCGATTGGAAGTTGCTTATTTGGAGTTGCCGTTGTCGTTTGGTCGAGTTGTTTAAGCACTAATTCTTTGAGTTGATTTGGGGAGAAAATTAAACTCCATTGCTAGGAATTTGGAGAAAGCTATGAAGAACACCAAGTGGATTTCTTTAAATTCTTGATTGTTTGATCAAATTAATGGATGAACTTTGTTCTACTTGGTGTTAAGAAGCTTCCTTTCACATTTGGGTTTGTTTGGTTCTAGATTTGGATAAGTTGGTGTGATTTTTTTTTTCAACTCCTAATGAAGATGATGATGATGATGTTGATGAAGATGAAGGAGAATTGGGTATGGGTTTTCGATCCTCATACCGAAAACGGAGTATGGAAAATTGAGAGATTTTTTTTTTTTTTTTTTCACAGGTAAGACAGATGGACGTGATGGGGAAAATTAATAAAAATGGGGAAATTAAAGACGTGGCACGCGGGGCCGGCGCGTGTGGACAAGCGCCTATTAATAATTGGAGTTGTCATACGGATCGCCACACCAAGAAAAAGGGGCATTTTAATACTAAAAAAAATTGTCCGGGGGGTAATAGGACCAACGCAAAGATTAGGTGTGTAGTTGGGATTTTGGTCAAACGTTGAGGAGTATTTTGAGTATTTATAGCATCTCCTCGAAACTTTATTTTCAAAAACATTTTGAATAGTAAAACCAAGTGAAATATTTTCACTTTAAAAAAAAATTATCTCAACATAACTCTAGTAAGACACTCTAATCCCCACATTTAAAAAAAAATCTAAGATATGAGAATAATATCTTCAAAAACTCACAAAACATCGTAACCCCCACATTTTCAAAAAATTTAAGATTGGGGAATAATAGGGGAAATTTCAGAAATATACAATTTGCTCACTTACATTGCATAAAATTAGCCCAAAACTTACATTGCAAAGCTTTAGCCCAAAACACTTTTATACAGTGTTATACACTTATATACAAAAGACAGGTACAATATGTATATAGGTGTTTGAAGGTTTATAATGTGTAGGTATATACACTAAAAAAATATAATTATACAATATTATACACGAAAATACGCACGTATACACATTTATAAACAATTATACAGTATTATATAAGTATGTATAAAACATAGATTTGGACTGATTACATTATGTATAGAGGTGTATAAACATGTATAATAGCGTATAAGAAGTGTGTATACACCCATATACGATATTATACACTATTATACACCCACTACCCCTGCACCTACCGGTTTCTCCACCTCCGGCTACTTCCCCACCGTCGGCGCGACCCGATATTTCTCGCCACAACTCATCATTGGAGCTCCGTCATGCAACAACCACAACACCGTCGCCGCTGCTCCATCTTCGGACAAACAACTTGGACCAAACCCAACGCCACAAGTGGTTCTCGTTTGCCATCAATGGCTATTTACCAAAGAATGTAGTGGTAGTCGGAGGTTGCGAGACAGTGTGCGAGAGAGAGGAGGCAGAGAGAGCGAGAGAGAGGAGGAGGAGAGTGGGTTATTTTTTTTATAAGATTTGAATATATGGGTCAATTTTGGTAGCATTGTTACCCTAATTAATATATGGTGTAATTTTCTCATAATATTTTCATAATACATAAGGAGTATTACTAATTTCTCATCTGATAAATAACAAACTAATAATATGACTTCATCTAAATAATTATACTTGCACTATGTCATCATCAACAAATATTTTAAGAAAGCAATATGAGAAAAATAAGTATCAATACTAATATTTCGTCATTTATTTAAAAAATAGTAAGCACAAATAAACTATGGTTACAATATTGCTCACAAAAATATTATTTTGGTTGACACAACCCTATCATACTCAAATAATCTGCACTCCATATATATATATATATATATTTTTCAAGTGTGAGTTTAAGAACTTTTCATTTTCAAGGACTACTCAAGTTTTTGAATGACCAAGATAGATAAATCGTTCATCATCTTCTTCTTCTCCTTCTTCTTCTTCTTCTTCTTCTTCTACAATTTGGGTGTAAAACACAAAATTATTTTGTTAGCACAAAGATGCTTAGTAGCACAAAAATCGTCTAACATCCAATGTCTCACATTAGGCACAAGATTCATTACTAAAATGACCATAATAATTATATCATCCGCTTAGTCAAATTTATTTTACTCAGCGAGATTATAATTTATCCGAACCTTCTACTGCATTGAACGGTATGACGGCTTAGTTTGCTCCACACAAAATAATAATTTCTCCCCATTAAAAATAATAACAAAGGTAGCGTGGCTACTGATGAAGGCTATGCGTCTACCAAATAATGTATGGAGGGACCTGGTTGTGTACTAATTCCCTTATGCAATGCAGTATGTAAAGGACATAGGATGTTACCGTGAAAAACTCCTTGCTCAAGGGATTAAAAATCATGACCTATCCTAGTAGGATTTCAACTCCACTACACTAGCACTTCAGGTTATAACTCTATCATAAGCTAGGAACTAACTCCCATAATCTCTCACCCTTACAATAACGCTTATGTAACTTAGGAACTAACTCCCATAGTCCTCAACCCTTGTAATACTCCGATTGCAAGCAACTCCTCTTAGCTAACTCTAGCTAAAGACACCAATATACTTAGACTAATCCTAGCCTAATGTACCACTCAACAACTTGAGGAAACACACTTCCAACAAGCACCCTTTGAGACTTTTGATCTACCTACAAACAACTTCTTTTAAAGAGAAGAGTAGGTTTACAATTTAAGCATGGATGAACAAAGACTCACAACAATATAAAGAACTTAGACTAAATCTTGTGTCTGGATCAGGTTCTTCAACTTGTAGGTGGCTTTATTCTTGAGAGATCTTGAGAACTTATATCGGCAGCTTTGCACGATTTAGATTAGGTTTCAAGTCTACTCAATATGTTGCCATAATATTGTATATATAGTGGGAGCATGTTGGATAGAGACCACTCATTCACTTTGACCTAAAGCATGAGCCAACTCACAGTTGTACTTGTGTGCAACAAGTGGCTCGGCTTTATAGATGTTTTCACAATGGTGGACGGTGCACGAGAGAGCAAAAAGTTCTGCACCGTGTCTCTATCCGTTCAAATAGTTTGACAATCATGAAACCAAAAGGCACTTGGACTTATCAGCTACATAGCTATTTTATTGTAATTTTCCTGTAAGCATGACAGACACAAAGTTGATGAAGCAGACAAACCAACCTAGTTTGAAGAAGTGGGCGCCGCCGAGAGGCGAGTAACGAAAGATCACATATGATATGTGTTATGGTCCATCATCTCTAACACTTATAATCCTCTGCCTCTCTTTTCACCAAAATACTCCATTACACTCTATGCAGAAACCTTTACAAAGGTCAATTTACTCTACTATGAATTCTCCTTCCTGATATACTTTGTGAATCATTATAGTAACCATCATGGAGTTTAACTCTTTGTTGCACGAATTAGTACTTTCAATCTGAAAATCCATTGATCCTGTTAGTAATTTGTATTTGAAAATGAACATAAACCAGAATCTGAAAACAGTATAAAAAATATGTAAGAATTAAATCGAGCCTACTGAATTCACAGTGTGTCCCTAAGGAAATTATTCCCCTCAATGTACTCGAGGTATTGAAATATATCCTCCCAGGATAGAATGATTTACTCACCGTTGTAGCGGTACAAAGAAGCTCCGATGACAGCGAACTCACTCTACGACAAAGAAATCACACGAATATTTTATGAAGTGCAAGAAGAAGAGGAGAAGAGAAGATCAGAAAATTCGTAAGGAAAATCTGATGGACTGGCCAGATTAATATAGCCATTGGTCGAGTTTAGTGAAAAGGTGCAACTCAAAAGTTGCAACCATTCAGAAATGGAAGAGTTATTAATTCCGCCAAAATTAAAAGTTTAAACAATTCCGTGAAAAATAATGGTTAGATTTTGAAACTTATTAATGATTAAATAATTAAAAATTAATAAACGTATTTGGTCCAAAAAGATTATCAATCAATCAGATCATTTGACCAAATCCGAATCCGAAGCGGAAGTCGAGCCAAGCAACGATGACGGCGCGAGGGGAGATCTTTTTCTCAACTCCTTATGAGCTAGAAGAAGTTCTTCTCTATATAAACACCAGAACTTTCATTTCCACAACCAATGTGGTAGAAATGCTTCATCTAAAAAGCATAAAAGGAACAATTCAAAATTTTCATTTCCCTCCATTTCGCATTCACCTTTCATTAAGACCCAAAAATACCCCGCATGAATGGGTAATTGATATAAGATAAAGGAATGCACGGACAAGTGTGTGATTTACAAGTAAAGATTAATTGCATCTGGATAAGTAGGTTTCCCTTTGAGCTTTCCGTAGTGAACTTATATCGGATATACTCCGTCAATCGGTAGATATGATATCTTTGAACCGTTGAGATTTCTTGTACGCCTAGACAACATAAGTTACACAATTAACCCTTAACCATCTATGGTTCTCACGGTTGTGTTCGTTTCAGCCATAAACACCGCCTGGTTTCGTGAGTGCATAGAGAATGGGCGATACTCACATAGGTGATTTCTAAATGTGTAATCCTATAGATACACTATTCGGTCATTTCCTTCCAAACTTAGAAACCATTAAAAAGCTTTAATGCTTCATTAACTCATTAAAAAGCCTTAACGTTTTATTCTTATTTCTGAACATTGTCTTTGTCACAAGAATGGGTTGAGTTATTTGACAATGTTGAACCATCATTCATAAATTTGTTTGTTCTCTTTGAACCTAGTTCTTGGGATCTCCAGTCTACTAGGGAGAGTTACCGCCATGATGACTTGTCCTAGGCCTTAAATCCATTCCACTCGATGATCATTCAACTGCCTCTCTATTTAGGCCTTTTGTAAGTGGATCCGACATGTTATCTCTCGACTTTGCGTAGTCAATAGTGATAACTCCACTAGAGAGTAGTTGTCTAATGGTATTGTGTCTCCGTCGTATGTGACGAGATTTTCCGTTATATATAATGCTCCCTGCCCTACCTATTGCCGCTTGGCTATCACAATGTATGCATATAGGTGCCAAAGGATTGGTCCAAAATGGAATATCTTCAAAAAAAAAAAAAAAATTCGGAGCCATTCAGCTTCTTCACCAGTCTTGTCTAAAGCTATAAATTTAGATTCCAATGTAGAGCGGGCGATGCATGTCTATTCGGATGATTTCCAAGGCACTGCTTCTCCACCAACGGTGAAAACATATCCACTTGTGGATTTAACTTCAGATGATCCGGCGATCCAGTTTGCATCACTATATCCCTCAATTACTGCAGGATATTTATTATAGTACAAAGCATAGTGTTGGGTGCGTTTTAAATACCCCAAAACTCGTTTCATTGCCATCCAATGAGTTTGATTGGATTACTTGTGAACCGACTCAGCTTACTAATAACACATGTTATATCTGGTCGTGTACAATTCATGATATACATCAAACTTCTCAATACTCGTGCATAGTGTCATACCCTATTTTAACCGGGGTCAAAATAGTTTATAACATCCCGATAATTCCGGGGTTATTTAAAGTTAGGAGTCGCCACCTAATTATTATGGTGAATTAGGGCACCTAGGGTTATTAAAGTAATTATCTAAAGTTGATTTGTTTTTAAAGTCTACGAAACCAAAATTCTGGATAAGGGTTCAACTAACCTAGAGGGAAGGTATTAGGCATCCTCTAAGTTCCATTAATAATGGTTAATCCGACCGGACTCAAATTTAATTAGGCTAAGTATAAGTGTAACATTTAAAGTGTTTGAAAATAATTTATAAATATTGCTAAAGTTTTAAAGGAGAAGGTAATAATGTTATTAGAAATAAGACTTGTAAAAATAATAATTTGTATAAAAGATTTTGGTTATAAATTGAAGGAGCAAGTATATATTTGAAAATAACTCAAAAGCGGGAAAGATTTTAACTAATTTTGCTTGAGAGTGTGGATAAGATGGGTTTTTCCTTTCCTTCTTTGTTATGCTTGTTAACTATACATAATCGAAAATGCATTATTCGATTTCAAGTTGGAGAGTTATCTATAAAATATACTTGAATTTACATTTGTGTATCAATAATATTTTGAGATTTTCGATATAATGGTAAGGAAAATATAATTCAAAGTATGATTCGGTCTTACGCCTTTGAAAATCGATTGCTTTAATATAGATAGATATTAGAAGTACTATGAATAATTTAATACGACGAGAGGAAATGAAACTAATGGATTAATTATCTATTTCTTAAATTAGCTATCCATATCAAAACTAAACTCCACTAATTTTCGCTAAGGTTCAATCTAAATTAAGAAATAAAAATGTTAGTCACGCCAAACCAAATAAGAATACACAACAAAATGAAATAGAAGGGAAGAGGAGCAAATGGGTCCGCTCCATTCTGTAGGATTGGTCACGTGCCTAATTTTGTTATTAGGCTTTGGCTTAAAAATCCTTTTTAATCTCTTTAGCCGCCGACGTAGGGCCGGAACGTAGATTTTGGTTGGCTTTAGCCCAACGCCGAACGTAGGAGAGGACGAGTTCCTCGAACTCGTATGCGATGTTCATGCATAAATACAAAGGAAAAGGATTAGTATGCGATCCATGGATAATGTCAAACATATGAAAATATAAACTCAATCTAAACAAAATGTATTGTAAACTCCATGTCGATATACCGAACTCACCAA
>NC_081343.1:38988036-39080420 GCF_029784015.1 Lycium ferocissimum
TAATAAAATGATGATGATGATGATGATTTTGAGGATACGTATATACCCCAAATGTGTGGTGTGTGTGTGTGTGTGTGTATATATATATATATATATATATATATATATCAAAGTATGACTATTAAGAACAGAGCTTATGGTGGGTAGATATCATCGCACGCGCACCACCGGTTGGTACGTGTTATATCACGTTTAGTGCAATCGGATAATTCGAGACAATCGCGGGAGGACGACAAGCAAGGCTACATTTTTTTTTGATAAGCATATGAATGACTTATGCCGTATTTAACGAAATTGTTGAGGAAGGTCGAGGGCATAAAAGGAAATTCGCCATATGACTCGTGGAAATATGGAGAAAGACGAAGGGCAAGTTTGGAAGTTGGGAAAAATATTTCATGAATTACAATAACTAGCCAAGTATAATTGGGCTTGAAATTTTCAAGAAAACCAAGAGGCCCTAAGGACAAAACAAGGCCCAAGTCCATGTTGACTTAAAATTCAAGGGATTAAAAAAGAAGACCAAGTCTTCACATGTCCACATAATATTCAAGAAGCTTCAAAAATTAAAAGAGAAATCAGAGGAGAAAAAAAGAGGACCCAAGTGAAAAATAGAAAGAGAGAAAGAAAGGAAGAAAAAAAATTTGGAGCACTAATCCTTGGTTCTATAATTGTAATCTCATATTCTTAGCAAGCTCAAAGTGCTCTTCAAGGTGATATAACTATCTAGGTAAGAAAGAGGTTGTGGAAGCAAGAAAGAAGTTAGTGGAAAGAGGTAAGAATTTCATGTCTTTGCTATGTTATAGAAAGTTATATATGTGTTGTGGTATGTGGAATTGCATGAGTATTATGGAATTGTGGTTGTGCAAGCCGTGTGCGTGGCCGTACATGTATGTTGAGGTGTGGACAAGTATATGAGTTAATTTTATATGGTATTCTAGTTATAGATGTTATGGAATCTATATTGGAAATGAAAGACGAATAAAAAAATTGGTTGAAGTTGGAAGATGGCATGTGGCCGTGTGTGTTGAGTGTGTAACCGTGCATGTGTGGGCTAGTGTGGCCGTGTATAATTGTTGCAATATGGAAGAAAATGAGTCAATTTTATGCAGTGTTTTGCTTATTGTTATGTTGTGAACTTTATGTTGCTAATGAATGTCTAGAAGCCTTAATGAAGTTGTAGTGATGGAGACTTGTTTTAGAAGTTATATGAATGGAATGTAATGTTCTTGTATGCATGAAAGATAATATGATTAGTATTGTTGTTGTTGGAATTGTGGTTGATAGTTTGGCCGGGTTTGCATTCCGGATTGTCATTGTTGTTAAAATTTGGCTATGTTGAATGTTGAGGATGGCATATTTACGGAGGAAGTCTTTGCCGAAATTTCGGTAACCAAGTGGTTCTAAGATTCTAACTCTAAGGATATAATGAGTTTTGGTAAACATGACCAATTCGCGATTTTTGTGAGATTGCAACGTGAATTTGAAGTAGCAAAAGGAGCGAAAAGAGGTATGTAAGGCTTCACCCTTCTTTCTATGGCATGTCTTAGACGTACTAAGCCGAATACGAGACCCGGGACCAATCCTTTCCTCGGAATTCAATTGAGATTACTATTCATTAGTAGAATTGAACTACAAATTGCGCAAATGGTTAGAAAAGTTCCTGAGACACCTAGAACTCACACAAATAGGACCCGATTACTCTCTAAGATCCTTATAAGGGACGCCATGAACTATAGAATACGTAAATTTGATACGCCGCCTCGGGCGAAATTAGCCTTGTTGTTCCGGATTTTCTTTATTGTTCTATTGGATTTATTGTAACGTAGAATCTAAAGGAAACTTTTGGGTTATTATTCGACTACTGAAGATAATAGTTGTTTTTAACTAGTTCATCGATTTCAAGACTTGTTTTCCTTTCTAAAAATTTGTAAATGTTTTCTAAAATATTTATTTTTTTTCCAAATCAAAGTTTACAATTTTTGACAAATCCTTATGATTAAAATGACTACTAGGATTCTATGATAGAAATGATGATCGAAGATGAGGAAATGTCTATGACACTACGTAGCATGACATGACATGATATAATATGAAATATGGAAACTATGTATGGGGTGGGGGTAGGGATACTTGGAAATTGGGAAGGAACTATGTTTCATTGCCACACGGTCGTTTATCATCATCCGGGACGCGCGGGATGCCCGGACGCGGGATATATGGGCGAGCCGATTTATTCGGTGCTATGTGGGCGGCGGCGTCGTTCGGTGCTATGCTATGCCATGATGTACTATGATATCTTATCTTTATGCTATGCTATGCCATGATGTGCTATGATATGCTATGCTATGCCATGCTACGCCACGATATACTATGATATGGTTACGCTTCGCTAAGATATACTATGATATGCTATGCTATGACACGCCATGCTATGATATGATATGATCTCCTATGATATAGGACGACATGAAATTATACGATAAGGTATGTCATAATACGCTTTCCATTTTCTATGTCTATGATAAGAGATATCTTCCTAGGATAAGCACGCATAGTATCCCGTTCGAAAAGGGCCTTCCTATGTACAAAAGTTATTCTCTTACTTCATTATATATCCTCGGAACCTATGACATGGTGATCCTTACTTATGT
Source organism: Lycium ferocissimum (assembly GCF_029784015.1). Lineage (NCBI taxonomy): Eukaryota > Viridiplantae > Streptophyta > Magnoliopsida > Solanales > Solanaceae > Lycium > Lycium ferocissimum. The sequence continues at coordinate 38,990,688 of NC_081343.1, forward strand.
TTATTCTTGCATAGTTTACCTCCACGCCTTACATACTTGGTACACTATTTGTACCGACGTCCCTTCTTGTGGACGCCGCGTTCATGCCGCGCGCGAGTCGGCGGGTAGACGGACCCGGTTTCTAGGAGTTCTATCGGCGGATAGCGAGCTCCGGTTGTTCGAGCCACGGTTTTTGGTACTACTCTTGTATATGTATTCGGGCACGTCGGTACTCGGCCCTTCCTATGTATATGTATACCATGTTTTATGTTAGAGGCTCGTACGATTTATGCACGTAGATGTGTTGTGTTCGATTGTCCTTGTCGTTGTATAATGTATTGTTCAAGCTTGTTAATCTATGTATATTATTATGTTACTAATGTATATGTCAAAAAAAAAAAAAATTACCCGGTTCGTATGCCCACTTAGTAATAAAGGTAATATGATAGACAAGGGGTGTCGGTACAAGTATCGGGTACTCGTCACGGCCCCCAGACGGGTCGTGACGAAGTGGCCTCCGAGCGATTTCGGTCCTAGGGGTTTGTCTCACGAGCCGTGTCCAGTGGTAGAGTCTTGTTTATGGGTGTGTAGCGCGCGCCACACTTATAAGTGAGGTCGAGGCATTTACTAGAAACATGACCTTCTTTGTATTCTAAGATCGTGCGATAAGCTATGTCACCGAAGCTTCCCGTATTTCTTTTCCCCGATCATGTTATGTGGTTTCGCAATAATGCGCGAAGCAAGCGGGCAGCCCGTGGAAGCGCACGGCGGCCGGAAGGAGGGTTGAACGGGAGGGGGAAGAAGGAGAATCTCATAAACGACTGCCCCCCCCGATGCCGCACGGAAAAGAGTTTGCCTCCCGGCCCCCGCACCTCCGGGCTCCACCGCGGCTCCGGGTCGGTGGCAGAGGCCATCCAATTATTGACTCGCTAGTTGCCGCGCGTGCTCGCCGGCAAGATCCGCACCCGGAGACAGGCGTAAGTGCTTAGGGCCCGTGATTTTATTGCCTCCGACCTCGTAGTTTTATGGGTCAAAACTGCAGAGGAAGACCCGGGGAATTTTATAGACGAGATGCCGAGGACACCGAGGATTATACACGCTTCGGATCACGGGAGTCGGTGGAATTGGCGTCATACAGGCTGCGGGATGTAAGCTGGTTTGTGGTATACTAGTTGGATAGCTTCGAGGGAGCAAAATGCCCCCTGTGGCAAGAATTCACAGAGGCATTTTACGACACTTCCTACCACCGGAGGTTCGACGAGCTCGGGCTGAGATGTTCTTAAATCTTAAACAAAGTATGAGCTGTTCGAGAATACAGCCTTCGTTTTAATTCGTTAGCCCTCGGGTATGCTCCACCATGATACCGACAGTGGACCACGTATGCGGTTGTGAGTCAGCCGGGGGCCACATATAATCGGAGAGTGTTTGACGGCTTCACTCGGATGGGATGGCCCACCCGTATCCAGCCCACGCCCAAACCCCGGAGGAACAAAGATCGATCCGAGAGAGGGACGATATCGCAGACAGAGTTCCAGTGAAAAGGGTAGATTTTCCCGAGCCGGGGAGCGAATAGAGGGCGGGCATGGGAGTAATCCGGTATTCGTGCCAATCGGTGGCCTGCCCCACCTCGGTCGCGGATGGGGCCCGACCGCTTTGCTTATTCGGGACCCATCGTGGGTACCGCAGCTTCGGTGGTCCCGCATGCAGCCGATTCTAGCGGGGACAAAAAGGCAACCCCCCACTCACGGTGTGCTCGGTGTGGCGACTCACGCTCGCGGGCGTGTTATCGCGAGACGGGAGCATGTTATGCCCGCGGACGGATGGACCATTTGATGCGAGATTGTCCGCTAAGAAATGAAGGAGCGAGCGCAGAAATTCGGACGGTCGGCGGTGGGTTCGTCCATCACCGCGCCCTCCGGACAGCCCGCCAGCACCGCAGGTCGGGGCGAGGCGAGAGGAGGAGCGTCCGGTTCGGCCCGGCCCTCCCCACCGCCTATATGCCGACAGGGCGACGGGACCACGAGCCTTCGGCACGCGGCCACGTATTTTTTCGGCACGCCCTATGATATACGTGTTAGATAATTCGCATTTTATTTTATCCTACGCCGACCTTTGTATGCCGACCATATTAAGAACTCGGAAATTAGGGCGAAGAGTAGCCATACGTACAAATAGAAGCGAATACCAGAGATTGCGGAGGGTAGGCAGTAAATACGGGAGAAGATGTGTTACATGGGCGTTTGAAAACTTCGCTAAGACCCCGACTTGTCCTATGTTATGTGATATAAAAAAGGCGAGGGGGTAGAGGCGAAAATACTAACGCTAAGACGTTGAAATGCATTAAAGTTTCAAGGCAGGTTAAGCGTGAGTGAGCAATTTCACGATGGGTGACCTCACGGGAAATATACCGAAAATTCCATAAATGTGGGAACAGAGAGACGAATGTAAAATTAGATAGACCGTGTAAATTACGGTTTGTGGAGTGGTTGGGAACCCTATAAAAGCCATGTAGGCGGAGACGGACTAGACTAACGGAAGGGCGGACATTTGGACCAAAAATGGACTATGACGATTCAAGAACCAACAAGAGGGACTTGTTAACGAGTCGTTGTCCGGAGTTAAATCAATTAGCCTATGACTTAAAGGCAACCTAAGCTCCTAGAATGAATATCTTCAACGAACGACATGTGAGATATCTACAAAGGAAACCTCCCCCCCGAAATATTATAATGCACCGTAGAGGTCGGTTCAACATTCGAGGACGAATGTCAAAAGTGGGGGAGGATGTTATATCCCGCATTTTAGTGCAATCGGATAATTCGAGACAATCGCGGGAGGACGACAAGCAAGGCTACATTTTTATTTTGATAAGCATATGAATGACTTATCGTATTTAGAAGCGAAATTGTTGAGGAAGGTCGAGGGCATAAAAGGAAATTCGCCATATGACTCGTGGAAATATGGAGAAAGACGAAGGGCAAGTTTGGAAGTTGGGAAAAATATTTCATGAATTACAATAACTAGCCAAGTATAATTGGGCTTGAAATTTTCAAGAAAACCAAGAGGCCCAACGGCCAAAGCCAAGGCCCAAGTCCATGTTGACTTAAAATTCAAGGGATTAAAAAGAAGACCAAGTCTTCTACATGTCCACATAATATTCAAGAAGCTTCAAGAAATTAAAAGAGAAATCAAGAGGAGAAAAAAAAGAGGCCTTCGGCCGAAAATAGAAAGAGAGAAAGAAAGGAAGAAAAAAATTTGGAGCCTTAATCCTTGGTTCTATAATTGTAATCTCCACATATTCTTAGCAAGCTCAAAGTGCTCTTCAAGGTGATATAACTATCTAGGTAAGAAAGAGGTTGTGGAAGCAAGAAGAAGTTAGTGGAAGAGGTAAGAATTTCATGTCTTTGCTATGTTATAGAAAGTTATATATGTGTTGTGGTATGTGGAATTGCATGAGTATTATGGAATTGTGGTTGTGCAAGTGTGTGCATGGCCGTGCATGTATGTTGAGGTGTGGACAAGTATGAGTTAATTTTATATGGTATTCTAGTTATAGATGTTATGGAATCTATATTGGAAATGAAAGACGAATAAAAATTGGTTGAAGTTGGAAGATGGCATGTGGCCGTGTGTGTTGAGTGTGTAACCGTGCATGTGTGGGCTAGTGTGGCCGTGTATAATTGTTGCAATATGGAAGAAAATGAGTCAATTTTATGCAGTGTTTTGCTTATTGTTATGTTGTGAACTTTATGTTGCTAATGAATGTCTAGAAGCCTTAATGAAGTTGTAGTGATGGAGACTTGTTTTAGAAGTTATATGAATGGAATGTAATGTTCTTGTATGCATGAAAGATAATATGATTAGTATTGTTGTTGTTGGAATTGTGGTTGATAGTTTGGCCGGGTTTGCATTCCCGGATTGTCATTGGTTAAAATTTGGCTATGTTGAATGTTGAGGATGGCATATTTACAGAGGAAGTCTTCCCGAAATTTCGGTAGCCAAGTGGTTCCTTAAGATTCTAACTCTAAGGATACTAATGAGAGTTTTGGTAAACATGACCAATTCGCGAGATTTTGACGAGATTGCAACGTGAATTTGAAGTAGCAAAAGGAGCGAAAAGAGGTATGTAAGGCTTCACCCTTCTTTCTATGGCATGTCTTAGACGTACTAAGCCGAATACGAGCCTCGAGGACCAATCCTTTCCTCGGAATCTAAGATTGAAATTCGCTACTATTCATTCGGTAGAATTGAACTACAAATTGCGCAAATGGTTAGAAAAAGTTCTAGACACCTAGAACTCACACAAATAGGACCCGATTACTCTAAGATCCTTATAAGGGACGCCATGAACTATAGAATACGTAAATTTGATACGCCGCCTCAATTGGCCGAGGTGGCCCGTTGTTCCGGATTTTCTTTATTGTTCTATTGGATTTATTGTAACGTAGAATCTAAAGGAAACTTTTGGGTTATTATTCTGACTACAAGATAATAGTTGTTTTTAACTAGTTCATCGATTTCAAGACTTGTTTTCCTTTCTAAAAATTTGTAAATGTTTTCTAAAATATTTATTTTTTTCCAAATCAAAGTTTACAATTTTTGACAAATCCTTATGATTAAAATGACTACTAGGATTCTATGATAGAAATGATGATCTTTGAAGATGAGGAAATGTCTATGACACTACGTAGCATGACATGACATGATATAATATGAAATATGGAAACTATGTATATGGGGGGGGGGGGTCGGGATACTTGGAAATTGGGAAGGAACTATGTTTCATTGCCACAGTGTGGCTTATCATCCGACGCGGGATGCCGGACGCGGGATATATGGGCGAGCCGATTTATTCGGTGCTATGTGGGCGAGCCGACGTCGTTCGGTGCTATGCTATGCCATGATGTACTATGATATGCTATGCTATGCTATGCTATGCCATGATGTGCTATGATATGCTATGCTATGCCATGCTACGCCACGATATACTATGATATGCTACGCTTCGCTAAGATATACTATGATATGCTATGCTATGACACGCCATGCTATGATATGATATGATCTCCTATGATATAGGACGACATGAAATTATACGATAAGGTATGTCATAATACGCTTTCCATTTTCTATGTCTATGATAAGAGATATCTTCCTAGGATAAGCACGCATAGTATCCGGCACGAAAAGGCCTTCCTATGTATAAAAGTTATTCTCTTACTTCATTATATATCCTCGGAACCTATGACATGGTGATCCTTACTTATGTTTATTCTTGCATAGTTTACCTCCACGCCTTACATACTTGGTACACTATTTGTATGCGACGTCCCTTCTGTGGACGCCGCGTTCATGCCGCGCAGTCGCGGTCGTGCAGACGGACACGATTTCAGGAGTTCTATCGACGAGATAGCGAGCTCCGGTTTGGAGCCACGATCTTTTGGTACTACTCTTGTATATGTATTCGGGCACGTCGTACTCGGCCCTTCCTATGTATGTATACCATGTTTTATGTTAGAGGCTCGTAACGACTATGCACGGTAGATGTGTTGTGTTACGATTGTCCTTGTCGTTGTATAATGTATTGTTCAAGCTTGTTAATCTATGTATATTATTATGTTACTAATGTATATGTCAAAAAAAAAAAAATGGTACGGTTCGTATGGCCACTTAGTAATAAAGGTAATATGATAGACAAGGGGTGTCCGGTACAAGTATCGGGTACTCGTCACGGCCCCTAGACGGGTCGTGACAGTACGGATAACACTGAGCCTTGGTAGGGCTAAGTATGTATAACACCGAACCTTATCATAGTCGGGTATGTAAGACACCGAACCTCTATGGTCGGGTATGATACTATTATATATATATATATAAGCATATGTAATGGAAGGTTACCATTAGAAAAAGGGTAAGTGAATATGATGAACGTCGCTAGAGGTATAAATGGCTCTATCATCCCATGACTCTTCTTTCTTATGTTATCGTCTATGCTTCTATTATGTTATTGATTATGCCTTACATACTCAGTACATTATCCGTACTGATGTCCTTTTGTTTATGGACACTGCGTCATGCCCGCAGGTGGACAAGGAGATAGACTTGATCCTTAGGTTGCTTATTCAGAGACTACTTAGAGGAACCATTGCTTAGAGGAGCTCCACTTGATTCGGAGCTGCAGCTATTGGTACTATTCTTTTGTGTATATGTGGGCATAGCGGGGCCCTGTCTCATCTATATGATGTTACACACTCTTTCTAGAGGCTCGTAGATAGTTGTGTACAGTTAGATATCTTGTAGCCTTGTCGGCTCATATTTTGTATATCATTTTGTCAGCCTCGTTGGCTTGTGTATATGTATATGGGCATGTTTGTTGATGTTGATATAAAAGTGATTTAGCCCAATGGAAATGGTATTGCTGATGTGTAGAGATTGTTCGCATGCCATGTGGCTCACCTATATATGATTATGAAAGTATGATGAGCGGTGCCCGGTGGGTTAGCTCCGGGTGCCCGTCATGGCCCTCCGGTTGGGTCGTGACAAAGTACTAGGGAGTCATAACCCATCCATTAATTGTTGAATTAGCTCAAGAACTTGTCTAATTTTTTATCCAAGTAGAAACCCCCAAATTGGGTATGAACCCTAATTCTCCAAATCCGAAATTCAACATTAAAAGGGGAAGATATGGGCTTACTAAACTTAGATTCATCACATTTTAACATCAACATTATCAATTTATCGAGTATAATCTTAGGAAAAAGTCTCCCAAAACCCTCCTTCAAATTCCATTTCTAAGGGATTGAAAAGGGAAGGAGAAAATCTAAGATGATTGTGATTAAAGAGGAGTAAAGGACTAGACAAAGTTTTACCTCCAAGAATTCCTTCAATTTGTGTCAAAACGAAACTTTTCCCAAGCTCTAATATCGAGATATCAAATAATGAGGGTCTAAGACTCATTTAATGGATTTAACGCCGTCGCCCCTTACGGTACCGTGACCGCCCGGCGGCTCCCCCGACATTGCGGCGCGGAGCTACCGCTCCGGCGGTGCCAGCTTACTTGGTCTTTGGTCGCCATGGCAGTGCAAACACGAGAACTTGGCCTAAGTTTTTCTTTTCGATTCGATTTTTTCGACTAACTCAGGAGCCATGCTCGCACGGATACCCTAGTCCCGTAAAAACGCGTATTTACAAATGAGCATGTAGCCTCGGAATTCCCAACGGATGTCTCGTTGACCGAGTCAACCATTGATGCCTTAATTCCCAATTCCCATCCAAGCCCCAGAATGCTCCCGAATGCATTGGAAACTGAACCAAATATACACACAGGTTCTAAACGACCATTTGGACCTCTCGAAATTGACAGAATTCTGAAGAAGGTCCGTTTACCCAAAAGTCAACCTCGGGTCAACTCGTTTTCACTTCAAGTCTATATTTTTCTCAAAGTTGCCCGAATTCAGTCTAAACACCTCGAGAAGCGTGTCAACGGTCACCTCGGGTCAAAAGTGAGCCAATCAATGCTCGAGAACGGGCGAAAGTGCCAAAAGAACTATAACGACCAAACGGGTCGTTACAACTAGGGCCAAACTGTTGTGAGTCACTTGAAATTCCCAGCCTTGTGTTTTTACCTATCCTACACCTATGTGACATTGCCATGATCTGTCTTTGCACACTGTGGGAGTGAAACCTTTTCCTATGATCATGCTTTGATATTGCCCTAGTTGTTGTGTCTTTGTGTAATTCATGACCTTTAGACCCTCCCTCCAGACCTGCATCTATTTCTGTTTGCTAACTTTACTTGTGTGCTTGCATTTGTCCTCTATTACCCCTATGGCCATGAGTTGCATCCCTATGACTACTTTACTGCTTTTCTATACCCTGTGTGACTCCATGTAAGCCTCCAGTTAGCTCTCATTAGTGACCTCTGTGTTAAACTCCATCTTTTGGTATACATGGCCTGCTTGGAACACCTCTTGGGCGGTATGAGTGACCACTTATTCCCAAGTTAACTGTTTCCTTTTTTTTTTTGAATAGTTTGTGCCATTTGATGTACCTTTGTCTATTATCCCACTCTTTTGGTCCTTCAGTTGCTTAGATTCTCATTCATCACTTCTGACTTTAGTGTTCTTTTGTATTAAAATACTAACTTATTTTGCCTATTTGAAGAGGTGCCAGTGTACTATCATTTGAATTTATTTTGAGCACATTTTGCCTTAACCAATGTTTGTAATTAGACCTGTTTAAGTTGAAAGTTTAATATATATTTGAGGGACACACTGTTCTTTGTGACACTTGACTTATCTTATGACTCCTAATCTTGGTTGACTAGTATTCTTTAAATGATTAGTGTTTCTTTGTAGCATTTTGGCTTATATCATGACTTTAAATCCCTATGCTCTCCCTTTGTCCTATACTGGGTTGGTTATTTTTTAGGTGGGTTATGGTAATTCGGGGTTGTGCAAGTCTCGCCTGTGTTAGCCATGCCTGGGATTCTCAGAAACCCCTTGAAACTTGTGCGACATCGGGAATACAGGGCTAGGACCCAGTCTCCATACCATACTAAGTCTTAAAATGAACCATTACCACAGTTTAGGATACGGAGGGACAAGTATAGGATTTTTCCATGACTTGGTTGCATGACTAACCAAGTTCCTCTTTTTCTTTTCCTCCTCCACTTGCATGACCATTCGGGTCAAGACCAGCCTCCTATTGGGCCTTTGGCCCAATAGGTGTTCTATTCAAATTAGGATAGAGTCCGCGAAGGAAATAATAGTAAGGCGCACAGAAGGCCCAGCCATGGATGAAAATGGCCAACTAGGGGCTTGGTACGCCCCTAGTCTATCTCTCCTCGTCATTTTTTTTATATATATGTTTAATTCAATTTATTTGTAAAAGTTGTATTAAACTCATATTTTAGTGGAACCTTATAGTTTGAACTAGCCGTCTTAGGATAATAGTTCTTATCTTTGTTTAGATGACTTTAGGTCCCCAAGCGAATTTTCAAAATCACGATCAACTTCGTTGTTTTAAATAAAGTATAAAACTGGATTTCCAAGACTGTTTCACAGAAATAAGTACTAATCCGTCTCTTTCAAAACTAAAATGGCAATTATGGTTTAGTGTTAACAAAATTCAAACAGGTTATTCAAAAGAAATTTGACGACTCTTTTCCTTTATTTTTTTTGAAAAAATGCAAACCCGCTTCATTTAAGTTTGTTTTAAAAGGAGAACTTTATATAAAGGCCTCAAGAAACAGAATTTAGGGCCCGATGCCCATAGATGATTTTGACCCAAAACAGTTTGGTTTTTCAAGTCACTGGTATAAAATTCTAGAATGCTAAAAAATTTTAGGCAACTCTGAATGTGGTTTTCAAATGAGAGCAAATCAGATTTTGACAAAACTTGACTTGCATTTTTCTTGAAAAAAAAAACTAAAGTAAGACTCGGTCCTTTATTTTATTATAAATTTGGGCTAAATAAAAGGCCAAAAAGGGAGTATATACAACCAGTATATACCACCCCTTAAAAATGGAAAAAAGCCTTTTGATATAAAAACCATCGTAATATAAAGAATTCCGGATAAGACTGAATGTATTAAGACGGATCATCCCGAGACGGAGTATGAGTATAAGCATAAGTCATAACCACTTTCTTTATAAAACCCCAAAGTATATATTCCTTATATAAAGGAAGGTTATTTATATTCGGATATTATAAATCCAAAACTACGATACCCTGTATATAAAGGGGATATGTTCAAATTTCTTTCCAAAAAATGATATGCAATTTTACAAAAATATAACAGTTCTTGAAGGTAAACACAAAATAGACAGTTTAGGAAAATACTCATACTTTGGAATTCGAAGGTCAACCGTATAGTACGGATCGTTAATACTGGGGTGCCTAACACCATCCCCAGGGGATCACCAGAATCCTTACTTAGAACTCTGGATTACGAAGGATTTTTCACTGTATTTGAATAAACCCTTCAAAATAGATTTTCCTAATTTCCTAAAAATTAGGTGGCGATTCTTTTCAAAATAAGTCCGAAAGTGCACCAACGAGTTCATAGTAGCCTTTTATGCCCTAAACCCGCGTAAAAAAGCGAACTGTAGCACTGTTAACATGGGTGTTTTAAGCATTTGTTATCTAACATAAGAGCCATTTAACACACTTCTAATCACACTTATATAATGAACACCTATCTAATACATGATTCTACACAGTCTTATACTAACTAACTACAATATTAAACTAAGCAAACAAAAACCAAAATAGAGCAAAAAGAAATAATATTACCTTTTCCAGGTGCAGCCTTGATCGAGAATGAACTTGGATGACTCCCTCTCTCCTCAATCTCCGTACTCAACCACACATGAACCCAGAAAACAAGAGAAAACAATCTTTTAGAATTTTACTTAACTAAAAAAAGTTAAAGATCTCAAATATTTTTGAAATCTTAAGTATTTCGAGTTCTATGAGTATATTGAATTTTCAGTATCTCAAAACTTGTCCAAATAACGGAGAATAGGGTTATTTATATAGAAATCCCCAAACCTCCAAACCCTAATTTGATTTTAATGTGGGACAACTTCCAATTCTGAGAATTGGCATATCCTCACAACAATCAAAGGTTGAGATTAAACCAAATACGTATCAAGGGCCAGATCTGACCCAAAAGTGGTCAATCCACTTGGTTCATCATGAACCAATAAGAACACAGCATTCAAAATCGCAAGCAAACAAGAACAATTAAATATTAAGTCTTTGACCGTTTGATTTTGCAGAAAAAGCAAAGGGGAAGATGAATATACCATGTTTGGGGTGGTCTTTGGTTGGTATTGGTTCAAAAAAATGGCAGAGCATTTAATGCTCTCACCATTTTTGACCACATCAAGTCAACATCAACGTATAAGGGCCTGCGCCATTGCCATTTCTGGCAAAGCAACGTAAGAAAGAGACAACAAACTCACAGGCGGCTAGGGTTTTAACCTTAAGAGGAAAGAGGAAACACTTTGGCGCGTTTGGCATCTGAAATGAAAAGAATATAGGGGTTCGCCCCTCTTAACATGATACTGGGCCAGGTCGATCCTTTATGGATTGGGCCTGGCCAGTTTAAAAAATAAAGGGGAGGGGCCTGGTCTGATATGCCCATGTATACACGATATACATATGTGTATGCGTATACACATGTGTATATCTATTTATACATGTATATGTGAAGGGTATACATGTAAATTTTTAATAAAATGGTCAAAATTAAAGTAGTGCCCATTAATTGAACATTTTAACTACGACCCGATAATAAATAATTGACCAATTAAGAGCTAAGTTGCAAGAATTGACCTTAGTTACACCTAAACCATGGTTTGGTTGTTTCAATTAAGGCCATAATGGGCATAATCAAAAACATTAGAGACTAATGACCTTAATTAACTTATACCAATTAATTTGGCTATTTCAATTAAGGTCATGTTTGAACTAACAATTGATTATTTCAATTGTGGCCATTTAATGAACTATTTATAGAATTAATCACAATTAAGTACTCAATCAATTATGCAAAAAAATTAAGAATTGAGGGGTAAAATGATTAATTTATTTAATTAATCATATTCCTTGAATTAAACAGAGTAAGATATTGGCTAATTAATTTCTGATAATTCAAACAATTAAATAAATAATTATTTTAAACAATTTCCCTGATTAGTTTTAGCAAATGTATCATAATTGTTGCAAATTAATTTTCAAATGATTTATAACATTATAGAAATTATTTTACCAAATAACAATGGTAAAATATTATCTAAATAATTTTATAAAATCATTTTGAATTCTAAAAATACATATTTCACTCCGTTCAATATTCAAGGACTCTGGGTAATTAAAATAAATTACGGGAGGTAAAAAATGAGGTGTCAATAATGATTGTCTTGTCTGTTTTGGGGACAATCTTTCATGAAGTGACCAGGTTCCCACACTTGTGACAACGGTTGTCATTTCCTCTTAAGTTTCTCCTGAAGCTTCCAGTCTTGAGGATTCCACTGTTTCTCTTGATTATATTTTGAAATCTTTGAGTGAGATAAGCCATTTTAGATTCGTCTTCATTTGAATCTCCTCTGCCAGCTTTGAGAACCAGATTTCTTTCTTTCTTTGCTTCATTCTTTTCTGCCTTTTTCATTTTCAACTTCATCTCATATGTCTTGAGATTTCCAATCGGTTCATCAACAGTCAACTTGGTGAGGTCTTTGGCTTCATATATAGCATTCACTTTGCTATCCCAAGAATCAGGCAAAACTCCGAGTAGCTTCCTCACCAGTTTGGTGGTTGAGATGACTTCACCCAGAGAGTTGAGTTCATTGATTACAGAGGTGAATCTAGTGTGCATATCATGGATAGATTCCTCATACTCTGTGATGATCATGTCAATCTTGGAATTTTTCACTTAAGTTGTTCCTTTGTGGGCAGTTTGAAGGGCTTCTCAGATCTCCTTGGCAATTGTGCATGATGAGATTCGGTTGTACTCATTTGCTCTTATTCCACAGACAAGCATTTTCTTTGCTTTAAAGTTCTTCTCAACAGTTTTTCTATCTGCCTTGAAGTATTCTTTTCTAGTTTTTTGGGTGGTTTTTACTCCATCTTCATCCAGATTGATAGGAATATGAGGGCCCTCACAAATGATGTCCCATAACTCTGAGTCTTCATCCATGATGAAATCATGCATCTTAGTCTTCCACCACCCATAGTATTGTCCATTAAATCTAGGTGTCCTAATAAAATATTGTCCTTCTTCCATATTTGGTGGGGCTGTCATTTTACAAATTCTTTCTAGGCGTTAACCTTTTAGAAAACACCTGCTCTGATACTAATTATTGCAGGATGTGCGTCCACCAAACACAATATGCAAGGACCTGGTTGTTTACCAGTTCCATTTTGCAATGCAGTAAGTACAGAAGGCGAGATTTTAGCATGAAAAACTCCTTGCTCAAGGGATTAAAAACCACAACCTACCCAGTAGGATTTCAACTCCACTACACTGAGTAACTTCAGGTTACAACTTTATCGTAAGCTAGGAACTAACTCCCATAATCCCTCACCCTAACAATAATGCTTATGTAACTTAGGAACTAACTCTCATAGTCCCTCAACCCTTGCAATACTACAATTGCAAGAAACTCCACTTAGCTAACTCTAGCTAAGGACACTAAGGTCGACTACCTCTTAGCCGGACCCAACTAATACACCTTAGACTAACACTAGCTAAGGGTACCACGTAATAGATTGAAAATCAAACTGCCTAACAACTACTGAGAATTTGAAATTCCTACAAGAGCTTCTTATAAGAGAAGATTAGGTTTACAAGTAGAAGCACATGATACAAAGCTTAAAACAAACTAGTAGACTAAAACATCTTCAGTGTTGGAATCAGGTCCTTCAGTTTGTGATTGGCTTTGTTGAACACTTGGATGTGATGGTTGCCCCTCTTGGGTGATCTTTAGGTTTTCCAAGTGATACACAATATGTTGCAACATGTTGTATATATAGTGGGAAGCATGTGGGATGGATAGATACCACTTATCAATATTTTGACCTAAAGCATGGGCGACTCAGCTGTTGTACTTGTGTGCGGTGAGTAGCTCGGCTTACAAATTTATCTCTGTGACGGTGCATGGTACATAGAGAGCAGATCACAGACCAGGTCTCTATCTGGTTCTGAATCAGTTTAACAATCATCAAAACAAAAAGCACTTGGATTTATCAGAAAGTAATATTAGCAGTATACCAAGAACATATGACTAGGCTTGTCATTTCAGCTGAAATGTAGCTTTTTGTTGTTCATGAAATGTAATGAAAATGAAAATGTCAAGTTTGAAACATAAACCTTGAAATTAAGCATTACAACTATGTTAAGCATTACGACTGTATGATATCATCCCACAAATCCATGCACAAAAATAAATATTGTCTGGCAATGTTAATAAACAAAATAGTTGGCTCCCAAAATAACAAGTCTAACATCTACTTTCAAACACTATTAATTGTTACCTGGTGTGGTTTGAGTGCTTGTTGTAGGTTGAGTGCTTGTAGAAGAGTGTGCTCTTTTGTAACTTTGTTCTTGTAATTGCTTTTGTGTAACTACAGCGCCACCATTCCACCTTAGTCTATGTGGTTTGTAACCAAGATCAATGTTAGTGGGTACTGAACTAATCAATCCATCACTATGCATCACTCTATCAGTTGTTCTAGACTAAAATAAAAAGGATTAAGTTAAAGATGTTCAAAAGTTTATAAAGAATGATGTCTTTAACTTGAAATACTTACCCTCTCAATCACATTGCCACCTTCTCCAAATAGCAAATCATAACCAACTGGCCTTGGCCTCTTATACTTAGTTGGTGGTGGTTTCTTCTACCCACGATTTGCCCTACCACTTTTAACTGAATAAGTCTTCTTCTTTAGACCTGCAGTAATAGTTGATTGTTGGGTGCTTGATTGAGTTGGTTGAGAACTTGTTGCAGCAGTTGTTACACCAGCTATTGCTAAAGTTACTGCAGCACTTGTTGTGGCACCACTTGCACCATCTCTTCCACCACCTCTTGCACCAGTACCAACAGTTGATGAAGCACCCAAAGTTGCAGCAGTTGTACCAGTTGTTGCTGCATTAGTTGCACTAGGACAAGCAGTTGCTACTGCATTGGTTGCACTAGGACCAAAAGTTATTGCTGCGTTGGTTGCACCAGCAGCAACAGTTGATGAAGCACCACCACTTTTCTGCATACACAATATTAAAATTCAAGCATTAATAATGAATTTTAAATGACAAAATCATGAAATAGAATAACACTTACAGCAATTGGACATCGTTTCTTGTTATGTCCCATAGTGTTGCATATTGAACATGTCATTTTCCTGCCCTTCCTTGCAGCCTTCCCAAATATTTTCTTTGGTTCATCAGTATCCCTATTCCTCTTTTTCTTTGGCCTTCCCGGCATTTGAGTAATTTCATGTGGCTCAATGGGTGGTCTTGTGCTCTTTGGCCACATCTGCATATTTGTCATAGGTTGAATGAATTTGTTGTAGGCCTTCAAATATGTCTCTTTTTTATACCAGTGCTCAATAAATGACTCAACCTACAAGCTCTTGTATTGAATTGCATTAATGGCATGTGCACAGGGAATTCCTTTCAGTTGCCATGACCTACAACTACACACCTTCTTCTTGAGAGTAACAACATGTTTATATGGTATATCTTTAACCTCAAACCCAATATCACCATTAAAATGAAACTCACAATCAGCTGTAAATTCAGCATTCTCTTGAAGAGTTTTTATAGCCAATGTGATACATCACCTACCCATTTTTCAGAAAATTCTCTCATTTGGTTCATCCTCTCCACAACTTTGATTCTGATTTCTTCTAGCATAGTTATGATTGATTTAAACCTAGTCATCAAAATCTAGCTGTTGAATGTCTCACACATGTTGTTCTTAACTATGTCACATTTGATGTGTTCTTTAAAGTATGCCCTACACCATGTCTCCTTGTTGTATTGAAACAACAACAAGTTTTTTATTTAAAAGAACTTCAAGTGATGCCCTTGCTACCTCCCAGAATTTTCTTCTTCTTTTCTCACCCCTCCATTCCTTCTTCCAGTTAGCCCATATATGCCTAGCACACCATCTGTGCTCAGCATTTGGAAGTAAATCATGAGTGCCACAAGAAGACCCTATTAAACAAACAGCAAAGCAACAGGTACAAACAATAAATAATAATGCATAAATGAAAAAAATACAAATCAATTAAAGTGCATAGTGTTAGAGTCATACCTTCTGCGTATCAGACATTACTGTCAATCCTTCACCTTCAGTTAATGTTAGCTCCAAATCATGCTTGATACACCTAATGAATCATGACCATGTATCCTTGGATTCTTTATCAGCTACAGCCTAAGCAACAAGGTACATTTGATTATTGTCATCCTTGGAAACACAAGACAGCAACTCACCTTTACAAACCCTTTTGAGAAATAAACCATCAAAACCAATGATGTTTCCACACCCCTCCATCCATCCACTTTTTAGTGCTCCAAGACAAACATAAAAGCCCATAAACACCTCTTTTCCGAGAATTGTATTCTTGGAAGTCCTTACCACTACAGTAGTGTGAAGATTGGTAGACTTTAACTTTTCAGCATAATTATAAAGCCTAGCAAATTCCTCTTTGTAATCACCCATATGATCATGCATATCTATCATTTTTTCCCTTTTACAACTTGTTTTACTCACATACAATTCATATTTTTTCTAATCAAGGATTGGATTTGATGTAGCTTAATAAAAGGCTCACTCAGGATTCTGTCCAGAAAATGTTTAGCAATCCAAGGTGGATTACACAAGTTGTTTCTTGTTTTCTTGCAACACTTGTGGACAGGAAAGTAAGTCACCACAATAAAATTTCCAGTGCTTCCTTGTATGCTTCCTTTAATATGCCAAGGACAACCTTTATGCACACACTTTGCCTTTATCCTTTTTCTTTCATTAGATTTCAAGTTAAGGTTCACACCTTTCTGAATTGAGTAGGTTTGCAGTGCTTCCCTAAACTCTGATTCAAGAAAATCATATACAACTGAAATTAAAAAAAAAAAGGCTTTTGCATCAAAGTAGACCTTGCTACTTGCATTCCTAGGTGGGGGATCTACTTCTTCATCATTCTCAACAGGTCCCCCCTTCTTCGTCACTAACTTCAATACCTGGATCAGAATTATCAAAATAAAAGTCATCCCCTCCTAGTTTCCCTTCATATCACTCCTCTTATTCTTAAAAATATCTTCAAAACTAGCATCTAAACCTACAGGACCAGAGGGTATCTCATCTATATTTACCTTCTCAGCCTTTTTCTTAGTTAGTTTTTCTTTAATGTTTGCCTGTCTAGCTTCAACAAACTCTTTATCCAAGTCACTTAAATCATCAATGTTCTCATCAACATCATATAGTGACTTAGAATCAAAATCCCCAGGTTCTTCTACATCAGATTCATCAGATGTTTGAAGGAGGTAGGAAGAGAAGTCATTACCTTCTAGTTCATCAGTAGAAACAGCCTCAGCAGCAGTCTCCTTACCCTTTTCTCTGTCCCTTAAATTGGTATTTATACTAGGTTGGTGGGATGACACATCAGCCCTAGGCTGTCTTCTTTTTGGGGTTGAAAGTTGGGCTTCCTGATCTTCATTTAAATCCTCAACAATATTTACAACAGGTGGGGAGGGGGTGACACATCAGACCCAACATTTAAGACATTTGGTTGCCTTTTTTTAGAGGTTAACTTTTTGGCTACCTCCATTTCATTTATATCGTCAACAACCAAAGGTGTATCAATAGCATGTACTACATATACATTAACAAAGTCCCCACCCCTCAAGTTATTAAGAAATTTTAACACATTCCCATCTTTTTTTACCATGTAAAAAGCCACCGCTTTTGTTTACTTCAGACCCAAAAATTTCACCTTTTGAACTCCCAATTCTAAAGCTAACTTCTGAAACAGCATAATATGTAGCTCATCAACATCTATTTCCATTAGTTTAGGGCTAGATGTTGCATTATCATACCTTAGCTTAGGGTCTGATAAAAAGCAACCACCATAATGCATTTGAAGTGTCACTGCTGTTGAAGTCATTTTCTTACCATGCCTGCAAAGTGACAAAAAAACAATAGGGTCAGTTAATAATGGACTAATATTGTACCTTTACCCAAATCATTAAAGAATATAGCAAAAGGCCTTAATTTTTTTTAATGAAAAAGCTTCCGAGATTTCTCCTTTAAAAAAAAAAAAAAAACCCTATAATAATGTGGTA
Organism: Lycium ferocissimum; assembly: GCF_029784015.1. Taxonomy (NCBI): domain Eukaryota; kingdom Viridiplantae; phylum Streptophyta; class Magnoliopsida; order Solanales; family Solanaceae; genus Lycium; species Lycium ferocissimum. The sequence continues at coordinate 39,008,515 of NC_081343.1, forward strand.
TACCTAGGTGGACCACTAACAAGAACAATACCCAACATATTCACACAAAAAATTGGGTAATGTCAAGCCAATTTTGAATTTTACCAAAAAAAAAAAAACCTAGAATCTAATCAAAATAACGAAAAATATCATTGCATGCATTACACTGCATATTACAAATTAGTTAACAAACAACACAAAAAAAAAAAAATGAAAACATTCAAGCAAAGATTACAAAAACATGCTCCAAACACTAAAGCCGGTCAAATAACACCAAAAAAAAAAAAAAAAAAGGAAAACAAAGAAATAAGAGAAGCCTAACAAGAATAAATTTAGAAGAGATCAAGAAACTTTACCACAATAACTTGGAAATCAGTGTGGAATCGAGGGAGAAGATAGAGAAGAAGAAGAGCAAAAGTCGAGGGTTTGGTTGAAAAAAAAGAGAAGATGGGTTTATAGACATATCCTATGGGGCATATTTGTTGTAAACGTGGAAATACGTGTAACCGATTGTCTCACACGCTCCATGGGCTCAACTAAAAGTGTTTAAAATGCTCATTTTTTATGGGTACAAGGGTTCAATTTGCAAACATGTAAGTACAAACATCGGGATAACAAATATGGACAAGTACAGGGGTCTCCCAGACTATTCTGCCTTTTTATAAAACTAAGAAATCATCTATTACTTTTTTTAAAAAAAAAAACTTGGTTAGTGATAATTGATATAACCGATCCTAATTTGTTTGGAATTGAAGCATTGTATATATCTATCTTCTTTTTTTCTTCAAAACTATGCTTAGTGTTTCAATTAGTGAAAATGTGGAATATTAGTTAAGTGAAACATAAAAGGTGATATATACGGTTGTTTAAACGAATTAAATATATTTCTTATAAGTTGTGCAACACCTTATGTTATAATTATAGTATAAACGGGAGAAATTAACTCTAAAAATTCGAGTCACGCTTAAGCCTACATTTATTTCTACAAGTTATCCAGTAAATCTCAAATAGTTTTGACACAAAGAGCTAATATTTTCAAATATTAGAATCAAGTTTACATAAAATAATTTTGGCTGCAAAGTTAATTGTCTAATATATACCCATATATTTTATTCAGGTTGAGAAATTTCTGTTTGTGATTGTGGATATATCTCAGAGACATATTTGTTGCTTTTCTCACCATGAAGTGTCAGCTGACACATTGATTAGTTTAACAAATTCGTCAAAACATGCTGTACAGCAGTGGTTGTCTCCAAGGGTAGCTCCTGCCATTTCTCATCAACCTCATTTAATAGGGTTGAAAAATATTTCCAAAAAAATTGATTAGGTGGCTATTTTTCTTTTTCCTTTTACGAAGTGAAAGACTTGTGGATCAGAAAGCTGCTGCTGAAGAAGTTTGTGTATGAAAGCAAGAACGTTTACAGGAAGAAGTTGATATTCTTAATATATACTATTGTTTATAGGAGGCATTTATAGTTGTAAATCTAGAATTTGGTCAACGAGTTTAAAGTATATACTATTTTTTTTCCTAATAAAGTACTCCTATATATGTTGGACTCCTTGTTTATGGAAATATATATAATTTACTTTTAACAAAGAATAAATATGTGTGTGTTTAGTTTTAGTGAAGCTGTGGGATCACCTGGTAGTAATTCACTTGTCCGCGATTACGGTAGGTAATTGGCCGTATGCAGATGGTAAGACCTTTGGAGTACTATGTCATACAATTAAGTCTCTAATATATTTTAATTAGTTCCAAACTTTTTTTAACAATTTACATGACATAGTTTAATTGGACAGAGAGTTTAATAAAGAAAAGAAAAACTTTTGAAATTTGTAACTTACATGTCATGAGACTTGTGACAACAAAAACATGTCAGGTAAAATAAAAAGTTTAAAATTATTTTTTTCAAATATTGAAGAAATTAATGTGTTATCCTCGAATTCGAACATACTAAAATAAATAGTGTCATATAAAATGAGAAGAAAATAGTAACTGTTACATTATGAATCTTAAGGCCATATTTATTTCCTGCAAGTAGCTAACTGCATATCATAGTGAAACCAGAGAGTTGTTCCACCTGAAAAGTCTATGTGGATTGTTTTTAGATATAATAAGTAGCTCATTGTATATCAAAATATCAAAGAATAGTTTTCAATTTAAAAATTTAGAGGTCAACTAATTTTCATTCTTCAAGACTACACATGTAATATGATCGATCATACTAGCTAATTCCGAGTTTGTATCTAACTCCTGTCATAAATTCGTAAAATGTACTTTCTCCGTCCTAATTTATGTGATATAGTTTGATTAGACACGAAATTTAAGAAAGAAAGGAGGATTTTTTAAACTTTTGGTCTACGACAAACTATTAATATTTGCGTGGTCGTAAATTATTTCATTAAAGGTAAAAAAGGAAAGTTTTCAGTTAAATTATTTTTAAATATAGAAATATAACTTTTTTTTTTTTGACAAATTAAAAAAAAAATATATCACATAAATTGAAAAAGAGAGAGTAGAAATTTTTTGTGACAAAACTTTTCCCGTCGCAGATAAAGTCCACGGTGTTGAAGTCCGTCACAAATCTCTCAGATAGTTGTCCGTCAACAAAATTTCGTCTCGTCTCGTGGTGATAATTATATATATTGACATCGGAAGTTAATTATATATGATTTGTGTCCAAGTTTCTCTTAATAGGAGTTATCCCTTTCATTCTGTAAATTATTTTCAGAGAAGACAGTTTGGCCATATGATGAACTTGCGCTCTATTAGTATGCACATCAAATGCTCGAAATATATTGGCAGCATAGATAACGTATAACTCCATTATGAGTAAGATATGCACTACACATCATAATATGAGCTCGCTTTGTTACTACATGACAACAACCCAACAATCATATAGCCTTTAAATTGTTCGCGATTTCTGTTATGCTGCTGAGTAGTTCAAACTTATCAGTCATTTACCTTTATTTTTCCCATTGGCCTTTACCTGTAAAAGGTCAAAAACCAGTTTATGTTAGATAAGCCAATAATGAAACTCTGTTGGCATTTGATGGATGTTGGTGTGTTTGACACGACGGAAGTTATTCCACAGGAAAATGTTTTCCATGACAAAGTGTTAGTTGGAGCAAATAAGATGAAGTTAAAAAGTTAGGATAGTCCATAAGTGAGCAGTCATTTTCCCCCTTTTCATGGAAAACGATTTCCTTGAAAAACATTTTATTGTGACGAACAAAACTCCAGAATTAGACTTTCTCATGGAATTTGTTTTCTAAAAAATTACTTTGATCATACGAAAGACACTCTGAAGTTATTTTTGAGGAATCTTTAAATAGCAACAAATATTTGTGCTAGAGTTTCACATCAATTTGTTTATTGAATTAGATTTGCAATTCCTAATGAAATTAGAATTAAAGATTTACCTTGAGTTAGATACTCTTGTAGGTATCTCAAAATTGTGTGGCTCAGGCGGGCTTAACTGCAGATGGATGGGGGCATTCACTTCCCTACTAATTCCAAAGTAATTAGGTGTACTGGCATTTCCATTCAATGCATTTGCATCCCTTGTACCAAAAGCCTGAGAAATTCTTTTTGACTCATTACTTTTTAGTGGCAGAAGGAATAAGAAAAAAAATTACTCGCACCTGGTGTTGACGCCAAACATATAAATGCATTTGTATTATGGATATGACTATTTATCGCTTCACTCTAATTGATATCTATTCTCACTTTAATTGTAAATCTTATGGTTATATTACTTGGTTTGGAGTAAATACTAAATGTGGATAAGTATTTTCTGAAAGAATAGTGAGGAAGTTTTTTGATGTGGTAGGTGCTGTTTAGGCAACAAGTACCTTGTTACATAAATCCACATTTTGTTGTTGAAGGATGTTTACCTTCTGGAAGAGGTCCAAATTTTCTTGATGCATTAGACTCCCCTGTTTGAGTTAAACGTTGAACACAGTCAAGATCAACTTATTCTTAGCAATTAATGAGCAATACTTGTTATATATGAAGCTTGAAAGTTGCTACTATTACATTTTGCATACCTTCCAAGACAGCTCTTGAATCTCATTATGTAACATTTGCTCCTGCACCAATGAAAGGATATTAGCGGGCCTTTCCAGTTCCAATGATACAAAATACATAGTATCGTGTCGTGTTAAAGTCTGACCTTTTTCACACGGATTCCCCTTAGGCTTGTTTCTAGTTGACCCTCCAGATTTTGCAGGTCCTTAATAGTCAAACCAGAGAGCTGTTCTCCCATGAATTGCCTAGTTTATCAATTGTAAGAAAATGCTAGTTGCTTAGATTTATACTATTAGGTTCCTCCAAAGATTTCATTACTTACTATATTGAAGTTTTTTCTAGTAGTCCTTATATGAAATGTATCTTTTGTTCAGATGAACCAAAAGGCATGATCTCTGCTGTTAATCCTATGTAATGCTTGAATAAGACTACTATCTTGAAGTATCAAGAGTAATACACACTACCTATTAATTTGTTGCAGTTCCTGTAATTGTTGCCGCAAAATTGCTGCCTCTTTCTGCCAAAGTTAGCATGTAAACTGTGAATACTCAGGGTTTGTGAATGTACAAGTTTCAGTATCATAAGTATAGAGTTTAAGTTCTACGGACTTACGACTCACGTTGATGTAAAAATAGTCATATGATCTGGTCATTTAGAAGGCAATTGCAGGTAACTCTATATATATATTAGTAGTAATAACCAAAAATAAATGGTAAGTAATCTACTATAGCAGGTAAAAATAAAATGAGTGTAAACATTGCTTATTCTGTTACTGTGTATCACTTGCTAGATCCTAACCAGAAACAATGTGTGGTTTTTGTATAATTCATTTGTATAGCATTAAATTCTTACTTCTGTTTAGGTAATGTAAACTACAAGGCCATTATTCTGTGATTATACTACAGTAATGCAGGGGTTAACAACCTCCTGCTTGAAATTTGAATGTACAAAAAACTGAATTCAGCTGTCAAATTTTCAGATTGTTGACAATCTAAGGATGTTTTTGTTGAGCAAGCTATATTAATCCGCACATAATAACATCAAACTGTATGACCGAAGGTCTAAGCTTTCCCAATTGGGTAATTTGTGATTGGCTCTTTTTAGACATCTCAGCCGAAAGAGTGAGTTGAATCAACTTCCATCCTTTTGTTAACCTTCCAATTTAAGTGCTCATTTTTGCAGCACAAATTGTCCTGGATTCTAAAACTAGCAATTTCTCTCTTGAATGTGTGAGAGAGTCTCATAAAATTAGAGTTGCATATCCTAACACTTGTAAAGTTTCCTATTCCATCTTTCTTCGATCTCCAGAGTCACAATTTCTCTTACCTCCCTTAGGTGAAGATGCTGTATAAATCTTTATTGGGAACTAAGTCTGTTACGATGTTAGTAGTAAATGATTTATTCAGCACATTGGATGTGCGGACTGCTACGCTGAGGCAAATCTAGTATTTATAGTCAGTAGGCTTAGAATGATTCGTTTAATCTGTACATATAAACGACCAAATCACTTGCAAATATACTTATGGCTGGAACCAAGAGTAATATGTTGAGTTGGACTCACTGAACTGCTCTAGATCCGCCTCTGCTACTAAGTCGCATTCATGTTTTTAATACTACATGATTACTAGTGGGTTAATTGACGATGAATTTATAATAAAATTTTAAGGGGATGCATCGCGTCACATCCCAGGCATACTGTTCGATCAAGACAAACAAACTACTTTTTAATGGAATCATGTGAAATAGCACTTGATCGTGCAAAAGAGGTCCTTTGCTGCTATATGTGTGCTGAGTGCAGCTAGTCTTTCAGTATCTGACTTATGGGCACTACATTTTCTTGGCTGATATTTACATTAAAAGCTTATTCTAATAACCTATATCGTTCACTACGTTATATACTGGTTCATTTAACAAACATTTGCACTTTCAACACACATAGGCAGAGAAGTACTCTTCGCAACTTTTGTTGTTGTTCATGTACTCTTCTTCTTTCTCCGACATAATTCCATTAAAAAATAGTTCGTTCCTCTTGACCATCCAGGCTTTCGGACTAATCAGCTGTTGTTCATGGTGCTATTGAAATTATTAGTAACCGCAATACACTATGACCTCGAAATGATTAGTGAGCATGATAATAGAAATGGTTTTATGGCCCAGAAATATTGATATAATTCACAACCTTGGTGCTATATTTAGGAATATTACCATTATTTGTGCCTAATCTGCAGCCATGAAACAACTAATTTGTTTGCAATATGTTCCTAACACGATATGATTTTCGAGCACATACAGAGAGAATTAGTATGAATGCATAGACATCATTGATGGATGGAAAAGTTGCAAAAAGAAAATAAAAGTTGGGGTGATTGAAATGTTACGTACCTTCAGTTCTGATACTGGGTTGAGCAATTGCTGATGTTCATCTTTCGTTTTATTGTATCGTTCAATAATTAACTTCATACTGCCATTTAAAACGAAAAAAATTAAATAAAGAACTGGTCAATTAGTTATACTGTTTCCCCGCACAATCTGAGCAGAAAGCACCAAAAATATCAAAAGGTTATACCATTAATGTAGAATTTACGTATGACAGATAGAGACAAAGGGAACTACGCATACAACAACTTTTGCAAATATTAATTAACGACATTGTTGATCTTCCCTTCCTGTCCCCTAGCATCTTGTACTTTCTGTTACATTCTCTTTTTCAGTGGTGCAATTTTCCATGGTTCGTATTACTCCCTCCCTCCGTTCACTTTTACTCGTTCATTTTTTATTTTGCACCCCCCTTAAGAAATAAGTAATAAATGAAGTGCGTAATTTACCAATCTACCCATATTAATTGGTGCATATTTTTATTGAATTTGGAAAATGATTTGAAGTGAGTAATTAATATTATGAGTAAAATAAAAAATAAAAATTGTCTTTTCTTGATATAGTAAAAGTGAACGGAGGGAGTATGCTATTTTACGTCTCGACTAAAGAATATCTATTGGTTAAATTAAACACTTGCAACGGATATAGAAAGTAATGGTTTCTCCGGCTCCAAATTCAAGAAAGAATTGGACCGAACAAAAAGAAATTATATGTATAATAGCTGGTTCACTCAAAGTTGGTAATATCATAATGATTAAATGTACATAATAACTTTTGGAAGTATTGAGTTTCCTATGATGCTACTACTAGCCTACTAATAACTAAAACAGTGCAGTTATCACAGTAGTATTTTTTCTAACAAATTATTGGACAATTCTAGAAGGTAATAACTCGATCGTTTAATCACCTTTTAGTATATTTCATGTCGCCTCCATAATGCCCGAAAATATCATTAATGATCAAATTTACCTGTATAATGGCTGGTTCACTCAAAGCTGGTAATATCATTAATGATCAAGTCTACATAATAACTTTTGGAAGTATTGAGTTTCCTATGATGCTACTACTAGCCTACTAATAACTAATACAGTGCAATTATCATAGTATTTTTCTAAACAAATTATTGGACAGTTCTAGAATGTAATTTCATCTTTAAGTATATTTTATGTCGCCTCCATAAAAATGCTCGAAAATATTATCCCCGCTATTACATAGCTAGATGATGGTGAAGCTTAGGCAGGCACTTATGTAGTCATGTTGGTAAATTTCCCTATATTTGGCCAACTCATTTTGGATGGCCGTTCCTCTCCCCTTTCCTTATAAAGCGAGACATATACCTCTTCACTAATTATATGAGAAATGGCTAAATTATACACATTCATAATGTAAAAAATTTATACACTATCAGTATAATTTAACTTGTTATGTTAGGTTAGTTATCATTTTTAATAGCACACCAGCTAGTGCTTATCGTTCATCATATTTACTTCTAATTAACTAATAAATGACCTGAGTGTATTGTCACTGCATAGAACTTAAACTCTACGGGATGTAAAGGATGGAGTTAATATAGTAGTAATGTTTATTTTAACATATCAAGGCACCTGCGTGATTTCTTCTCATTTGTCCAAGCTTTGGTGAACAGCGTTACTCGATTCTTGTGCTAGCTAGTGGAAGGTAACAAATACACTATGAAGTTAGAGTCAAATGCGTGCGAGCTGACCCCAACGCCACCATTATAAAGAAGAGTTAAAAAAACATATCAAGGCACCTTAATAGGGAAACATTTTGAGTAGATTTCAGGCCATGCTTGACATTACAATGCAACCGCTAAGCGATGAATAATGAATTACGTATGTTATAGATCATTGTTGATTTGTTTCTTAATTAGGTTTAGTAACAGTATACGGTCTCATGTAGAACTTTAGGTTTTAGGTATGGAACTATCAAAGTTCATTCTAATCTAACTTATACTAAAGGAAAAAAATTCAAATCTCAGCAGCTTCGTGCTAATAATTAAATCTAACAAACTTTTCCATTTCTTTCCTTGTTTAAGAATTGGGAATAAGTACTATTTCTATTCTTGTGCATAAACTCATTTACATCTTTTCATAAAGAAAATTCAAGTTATATGACATTTGTAGCTGAAAGTATGTGTTAAACAATAAATATCATGCGATAGTTATATATACCGTCATACTATTATTGATTATTAGCTCTTGCTCTTACAAACAAGCCAAGAAAAGAAAGATCCTCGAGCAACAACTAGTATATATATAAGAACACAAGATGTATTAATTCTTTCTAGATTTTTCCTTTGTTTTAAGAAGACTGCATCTGGTTAGGATCAAGATTCAGTTGCAAGTTGATGGTTTGCGCAAGAAGGCAAAAAGCAAACGAAAACAATAGAAGGTTACCTAGTGCTTGACAACATGTTCAGCATAGGATTCGTAAAAAGGAACATCATATATATATCAATAACCAAATGAGATTAATTACCTAGTATTAGAGAATTCATAGAGCTTTTCAGTGCTGGAGAAAATGACTAATCCAACTTGTGCATCACAGAGGATGGCTAATTCCTTAGCTTTCTTCAACAATCCATTTCTTCTCTTAGAGAAAGTGACTTGCCTGCTTGATGAGTTATCGATCCTTCGGATTACTATCTTTCCCCTTCCCATCTACCTTAGCTTGCTTGCTAGGGTTTCTCTCTACAAAAAGAAACTAAGAAGAATTAATCAAGAGAATATTAGGTTTTTAGGTTAAAAGTGAAGTGTGAAGGAAAGAAAAAAGTAAGCAAACTTGGGTTGGGTGTAAGCTTTTTGGAAATTAAACAAATTAAAAACCTCTTGTGAAGTTTGGTGAAGTATTTGCCTCACATTAAAGTCAGGAAGGAGATGTTTTTATAAGCCAAATGAGAAGTCTAAGACCCCCAATTGGTGGTGCTTGGAATATGGTGATATACTTTCTTATATTTTTTAAGTTATATTTGTATACAATGGTGATATGGAAATATTTATACAACTCCGTCATTTAAATACCAACTAGATATAGATTAATGATTTAGAAAAAAGAGAATATTTTTGTCACAGCCCATCAAAGTAGTCTGAGGGGTCGTTACTTTTCCACTAATGAAGGCCAGAATTGGAATCATTTTAATTTCAGTCCATTAAACAGATTTATTTGTTTCTTTTACAACTATGTATTTTATTTAAATAAGTTTATATTATTCAAATTTTGTACTGATTTTCAATGTCAGTAAATAGCGTTCACATAATAATAACTTATGCGAAGATGACATTTGCCACTATACTATCCATTACAATTACACAATTGCCACCACCAACCACTAGTTGTTCACAAGCAAAATCACATGCGACCACCACCGCTACCTCCGTGCTACCTATCACCGCTAACATCGTTAACCACCTCCATTATTAGGTGGCTGTTACTACCAATCATCTAGGTGCCAGCTAGCGACTACTGTCAACCACCTCCCCCCAGTGGCGGAGCCACTCATGGCCAAGGGTGGTCACCTGCACACCCTTGGATGGAAAATGGTACTAGTATATGGATTAGATATTATAGTTAACTGGTTATAAATTAAATTTTGAACACCCTTAAAATAATTGAGATAGATAGCTTAGAGGTAAAGAGTGTTCAATTTTACCTAAAAGTCACGGTTTAAAGCTTGCATCAAACCCTCGTCATCTTCTTTCTTTAAAAGAAAACATACAAACAATGTCTGAAGCTACTTGGTTGATTTGTATTTGCACTTATTTTCTTCCATGTTCCGACTAAACTTATTTGTATTTGAGTTATGATTTGCATTTGGTTTAGTCCTATGTTGGTTTTGAGTTAGGTTGGACTCATTTGTTGAAGCTCCTTTAGTCTTTCTTCTTTCCTTCCTATTTCTAGAAAAGAAGAAGACGTATTGTTAAAAAGAAGACAACGAGATCTAATAGCAAATTAGCAACCACTTATTTTGTTCTCTTTTCTTTTTTAATTGCTTCTGTGAACATTTTAATTATCCAACTTTGTTCTCTTTCTGTAATGACCCGTTTGGTCGTTATTGCATTTCCGAACTTTTTGACCCTTTCTTGAGCTTGGTTAGCTTACTTTTGACCTGAGGGGACCGTTGACACACTTCCCGTGGTGTCTAGATTTAATTCGGGTGACTTTTTGTAAAATTTAGGTTTAAAGCGAAAAAGAGTTGACTCAAAGTTGACTTTTGGGTAGACGAACCTTTTTTGAAAATTTGTCAATTCCGAGAGGTCCGGATGGTCGTTTGGAACTTGTGTGTATATGGTTCGGCCCCCAATGCACTCGGATGCATTTTGGGACTTGGGTTGAGAAGTTGGAATTGAGGTATCGGGGGTTGACTTGGTCAATGAGACCTCCGTTGGGAAATCCAAGGCTACGAGCGCGTTCGTAGCGTGTTTTTATATATGTATGTGTATGTGGTTTGTGAGCAGATGGCCTCGGGAATTAGTCGAAAATTCGAGTTGAAGTGTGAAACATGGGAAAGCTTCTGGTGTCTGGTGCCCGCTTTAGTGGCACCAGCACCACGGCAGCGGTACCACTGAAGCTGCCGTGCCATTTAGGCATATTCGTTGGGGCAGCACCGCAGAAGCTGTCTGAGTGACCACGGAAGCGGTGATCGGGCAGTGGCTGGGGCATTTAATGATATAAAACCCCAAGTCTTTTCATTCATTATTATTCCGAAAGTGGCTCATATTGGGAGCAATTCTAGAGGATTCTTGGAGAAGATCCTTGGTAGTAAGTCCTTCTAACCTTCTTGCTAATTCATTATTCCTAATCATCTTAGAATCTCTCTCCCTTGTTAGTTCATTTGTAATGGAGGATTGAAAGTGGGTTTGATGGATATTCTATCTAGGCTTTTTAATGATGAAATTGATTGGGTTTATGCTAGATTATGATGTATCTAAGGTTGTTAATCATATGTCTCCCATTATTAGTGTTGGATTCTTAAATCTAAGAGTAAACCCAAAATTGGGGGTCTTGCTTGGATTTCGAAATTGAATGAATCTTTGAGTTAATTTAGCAATTAGTTGATAGGTTTTGATCACCTAGCGTTTAATTTGATATTTTACCCCGAATTTCCCGTTTTGACCTTGTGGGCCCCGTTTCTCCAAATTCTAAGGTTGGATTTTGAGCTAAATTGAATGATAGCAATATAGGTATCGATCTTCATGATTTCTAATCTAGATTTCGAATATGCCTAGACTTTCTTGATCTTGAGGCTTAGCGGAAGGGGAAAGCAAATGAGTGATTGTAGGTGTTTTGTTGTTCGGCCATCCAGGTAGGTTATGGCTTACCCTTGGTGAGACTTCGTATAGCGAAGCATATATTTAGATTATATTATTGGAGAAATCATGTAAACCTTCGGGTATGAAGGTGGGTTGGATATTGTATTAGGTTGGGCCCTGTTGTGTGATTGGGACTAACCACCCCGTTGTGTTGTGATTCAATTTATTCCATTGTTGTGGGCTTGATGCCATGTAGTAATAGTAGATATTGGAGACTATTGATATATCTTGTTCGTGATATTGTGGTGCCTCACTTGTTGGCATTGATTACGAGGATAGTGTTCTATATGACTCGCGTAGTCTTTCATGATATTGTTGGCGTACCCGTGCTTGATACTTGTGATATTGATCTGATTATTCATGTTGAGCCATACATCACAGTAGATATCGAAGACCATTGAGATATCTTGCTCATGATATTATGGTGCCCCACTTGTTGGCATTTGATTTCGGGGATAGTGTCTTTATATAACTTGTGTAGTCTTTCATGATATTGTTGGCGTACCTATGTTTGGTACTTGTGATATTGATCTGATTATTCATGTTGACTCATACATCGCACGCATTCACATCTCTCATGATATATATTGTTGATACTTGATGAAACACTGTGATGAGCTGAGCTCAATTTGCATGAGAGTTATGTGAGTAGTCCGATATCCGAGGGTTGTCTCGAAATCTTGGATTGTATGCGAGTGATGTGAGTAGTCCGATGGTTGTCCCGGAATCGTGGATTGTGTGATGTGAGAGTCCGATGATTGTCTCAGAATCGTGGATGAGTGAGTACATGGACTTCGCGGGTCCCCCATGGGTTGTGCTGCCGGGACGTCGATACTTCCGTCCGGAGTACATGTGTACACAGCATTGCATTGCATTAGCATTCTTACATCATTGCATTGCATTGCATATTTTGCTTATATTGTGATGATCTGGTGATTTACTTGTGTTGTTGATTTCGGATTGGATATATTGAGACTTGGTACACTTGAGTTTAGATGCCTCCACCTAGGTGATGACGGATACTTGGTTCTGGTTTGTGTTGACTTATACTTGTTGATTTATCTGCCTATCCTGCTTTATTTTCTGAATTATGTTAGCTATACTTAGTCGGCCGATGATACCTACCGGACTGTTTGTATGACCACCGCACTTCGCGTCCTTATGAACGCGAGTTCGAGTTGGATGCACTTCCGTCTCCGTGGGCGATAGTCGCTATCGGTACGACCGAGTTTCCGGGGTGAGCACGGGACGTTTGCTGTCTTGAAGACTTCTCTTATTATGTCTTACTTTTCCATTCTGAGACATAGACAGATTTGATGCATTATTATATTCCAGACTTGTATATTTTCATTTAGATGCTCTTGTATGAATTAGACCAGACCCTGGGTGTATTCTTATTTCCGCACTTTCTTTTATATTATTATCGTAGGACTTACGTGAATTAGTCTCTTCCGCTTAATTGATTTACTTATTTATGCCTTTATTATCGTTGGGTTGAGGGTTTGCTTACCGAGGTGGGAAAGGTAAGTGCCCGCACGACTTAGCCAAAATGGGTCGTGACATTTTTTTTTCTCAAAGAAAATTAATTAGTCGTCATCTCTCGCTTTGTAACATTCTCGGAATGCCCCTTGTTGTTCTCCACTTGTGGGATCACGTACACTGGGTATGTTGTTTGTTGTTGCTGTCTTTTGATACTGTAATCACCGTAAGATTTTTCTAGCAATGAAATTTATCAAGAATAACTTGCGAAATCAAATTGACCATAATTTTTTAGGCGGGTGTGCAGTGGCGATGTTAAAAAAATTTCGTTGCACTCATTCATCGGAAAAAAATTATATACTCATCAACATTTGAACAATCTTACCAAAATTTCTGGCTCCGCCACTGGCTCCACCAACAAACTTCATCGCGCGATCACAACTATTGCCAGCCAACACCATCATCCACCTCCACACCGCTGCTGCCACGACCGACCACCTCTACCAACCACAACTATCACCATCAAGCACAACCTCACAATCGTCATTGGCGACGATCCCGCTGTCCGCTGTGATCAGCGCAACTAGCCTTTTGATTTAAAGTGTGATTTATTAAACAAATAGTTTTAACAATACCATATAAGTTAAATTTTTCTCTAATATTCTATTGAGATACATAAGATTCTAGTGAATATTTTCAAAATTATATATCTTCTAGGTCTTAAATAAAGATAATCAGACAAATCCAGATTCTGATATTTAATTATTAAAAATTCAAATTTAGATACAACATCTAAATAATCAGATACCTATTAAGATTTAAACATTTCACTCTTAACAAAAATAATTAAATGGGTCCTAAATTTTAAAAAAAAAATGATAGATCATTATTAATATAATAACCAAATTCTTTTTGAGTTTAAAAAATTATATTGTTGTTCTTTATTTAATAATTACAAATTAATAACTTACATGATATCACAAACTAAAGTTTAGTAAGGATATAAAAAACCTTTTAAATGGCACTATATACATATATTTCATTATTTTTATTTGGCAAGAACATCATGATTTTAAGTTCGGATGCCTGGGCACGCTATTTGATGGCGCCGTCGCCTTATAAATAACTGACGCGTAGGGAATCCAAGTCTTTCTTATAACTAAATATTCCTAAAAGTGGGAAAACTATTTTACCATTTTGAGTAATTTCAACCTTAATCATTCTAAGACCTTATTCTGACTGCCTTTAAGAAATTAATAAAATAGTTCTGCTACTTTTAAGAGATTTCACGTGGCCTTGCTCGTTATATCATCTTTCAGTACCCTTCTAATTTCTTCTGTTTCGGTCCACTAGTCCTGAGATTTCTCTTCTTTTGTTTTAACTCGCAAAATTTCTTCTTCCTCTTCATTTTTTATTGAGTGAAGGGTCAAAAACACATTTTAAGTATCATATTTATTTGAGTTTTTTATTTGAACTATCAAGCGTGAGAATTTTCTATCTAAACTATCACCAATTAGGTTACAAAACACACTTCATTCAAAATGAACAAGCGAACAACTGATAGATAAAGCGGACAACTAGTTTCGCACACTAATTATTTCTATGTAGTTACCTTTCGGCGAAAAAAAAGAAGACTTATTTGGACATTACATGTCCTGTTAAAAGAGGAAATATAGTAGAAGTACACCGTCAGAAATTATTCTCAGCTAGGTCGAGATTTATGCAAGTTACTCCTCCCTCTCAATTTTATGTGATATTTTTCGTTCGTTGAGAGTCCGTCTCAGACGTCGACTAATCTTTGACTAATTTAGATTAAATTAATTTAGTATTGTAAAAATAAATTTAAATACTTTAAAACCAAACAAAAAATACTTCATAAATTGTACTTTTTTCATGTCAATATAATAAAATATACTCTCTCCGCCTCAATTTAAGTGTCTTAGTTTGACTGAACACAAAGTTTAAGAAATAAAATGAGACTTTTGAATCTAGTGGTCCTACATTAAAAATATGTGTAATGTACTAAAATGATCTTGAATCTTGTGATTTTAAACTTGTCATGTTAGATGTTTGAATTGTCAACTTACTAAATATAAAAAAAAAAACACATTTTTTTGGGATAAACCATAAAGGAAAGTAAGACACTTAAATTGGGACGAAAAAAAATATTTTTTAAAATATTAATAAAACTTTAAATAATTTAAATCTGAAAAAGCAAAAAATGTATTCCTACGTAAAATGAAACAGTAAGTTCAGATGTCAAACACAACGTTCTTCTCGAATGGCTCAATCTTCCTCTCTCTCTCTCTCTATCTATACATTTGCGTGCGAGAGAGAGCGAGAGAGCGCACATATTTCCGTGTAACTTTGCAGGCAGAGAACTCCAATCTAGATGGAATGAGGCTATCTTTCTACTTTCTGAATCAGCAGTTGCCAGTTTAGTTGGACATGCGTGCCAGCTGTATAACCCTATCCAGCTTCCATTAATTTATGTGGAAAACGTCTGAAAATGCTCATATTATATTCGACTTTTCTTATGAGAATATCATCTAGCTCATGAGAGTACTTCCTCCGTTTCAATTTATATGATATAGTTTGACTATATATGGAGTTTAAAAAAGAAATGAAGACTTTTGTTTTAATGGTTTAAAATGTTTTAGATATTTGTGTTCATTGTAAATCATTTCATTAAGGGTAAAATAAGAAGTTTTAAGTTAAATTATTTCTAAATATAAAAATGTATCATTCTTTTTTAGACATACAAAAAAAAAAAGTGTATCACATAAATTGAGATAAGACGTATTAATTTATCGGTTCTTCAAAGTCCTCATCCTAAATTTGTCTCTGCCTCTAACAGTAGTTTTTTTAATCTTAGGAGTTAACTTTTATGTTGATTTAGACCAAAGTCAATTTCTTTTCCTGATATTAACATCAGACTCATCATATATACGTTTTTATTTTATTAATGCCTAGACCTCATTTTTATGTTTGTCCATGCATAGGAGTGTTTAGATTCAAAATGTCCCGCATTTGATTGAGGGATTGTGATGTTGTGCTTTCGATGCATGTTTCAGCATTTGCGATAAAAGCGCGTGAGATTACGAAAAAATAAACACACGAAGAAGTCCAAAAGGATTCAACATTTATTATTTATACATAAAAAAAAATTTAATCACGTATAAACAGTGTAAATCTTTACCGCAAGGGGTTCTTAGCCGTGTGTGGCTCCACCCCTGGTTGTGCCTATAGTCTTATATAATGTTCGTCATTATCTCATGAGCTAACTTGTTCATTTTATTTACATGATATCAGAGTTAGCTGATTCTTCTTAATTCTTGATTTGCATAATATTTTCTGCGTGTGAGCGTACGGCCGCGGGGGGCTATAATTCATCACGTAGATCTTGGCCTTTCTTTCTTATGAATATTTTTGTCTTAGTAAATAGTAATTGCGTCTTTTTTACATCTCTAAATTTTCGATCAAACATTGAGGAAATTATTTCACCTCAAATTTAATAGACTGCAGACTATATCACATTTCGATCAAACACCGAGGAGTATTATGATATTGAATATCAAAAGAGTAGGTAATTCGTTGTCTAGAGTACGTAAATTTTTTTGTATCTGAATCAGCACATAAATAATGTCTATCGAAAATAGCCTTACTAACTTTCAATGTAGGGATAAGATCTGTGTACACTCGACCATTTTCATATCTCACTTTGTAGGATTACACTGGATATGTTTATTGTTGTGATGAGCACATAAATGTTTGCATATCATATCATATTATTGGGCACGATGATGGGTTGCGATGACTTGTGAGAGAGCTATAATAACCACCTGAAAGTTGAAAATTAGAGTGGTTATATTTTACTACTGCTTTTAGGGAGACGACAATCATAAAAGGCAATGGCTGATTTGTCTGCTGAAGTCTGCTTGCCATTGGTTAAGGCCACGTGAAAACTTTCTATAACCAATGAGATTCGCCCTTATTGTAAACCGTAATAATAATACTTGTAAGCCTAAATAATCCTAATTGTACTTGATTTGGGATTAAACTCCTTGGATTGGGAGACTCTCGAAGAACACGTGGTCTCTCTTGGACTTTAATTGGTGGGATAAATTCTACTCCATTAATCTATGCCTTCAAGTACGAGCTAGGACAGGTGTCAATCATCAGCATGTCATAAAGTTTGGAAACCAAGAAAAAAAAGTTACTATTCAACCTCCTCTTTACCTTTTACCCAAAATGTCCACTTTTCTGACTCATCAGAGCTACATCTGCTGTATTAAAAATTCTGAATCTTTTTTATGTTTGATAGTACAGTCATGTAAAAGTGGAAGAAGCACATGATCGCCTAGCTGGGGAGAAAAATGATATGCCTTTTTTGGAATAGGAGATTTGTCCCTAACTTGGAAAAGGAATAGTGATTGAGGGTAATAATTTTCTTGTTTACTTCATCACATAATACTAAAATTCGTAATACTTATTCAATGGGTGTTTACACAAAATTATGTAAATTTATAGTAATAGTTAAGTGATTGAGAATACATGTTAAACGTCAGTGTGCAAATATATGTCATACATCTATTGGCTTAGTGTATACAGCGGATGCGAGTAAATTTTACCTTGAAATTTTATAAATCTTTCGGGAAAAATCATGAAACATCACATGAACGTAACGGATTGGGCTTCTCTCCATTTTTCTCAAGTTCTACCTTAGATCAGGGACACATGGCATGAGTTAGAGTTAATGGCTAAGATTTAATTGATTAAAACAAATCCCTAACCATGGTTTACATAATTAATAACTTATCCATATATATATTAAAATATTCTCTCTCTTCCTATTTTACATTTCCCAACTAAAAGATTAACTCAAAAAGGAATTGGAAGATATAGTGTAAGTTATCAATTCAAAAATTAATATTGAAAAAGGGATTTTCAACCCTGCTATGTGGATAAAGAAAAACGAAAGAGATATCACCTATTGAATAATGGTGATATCCGATATAATTAGTAATATATTCTGTGAATTAGTAATGGAATAATGGAATATATTCTGTGAATTTGTAATATCATTTAATTAGTATATCACCAATTGAATAATAAGTCTAATTTCGTAGGAAAAAAAGTGGGAAACGTAAAATAGGAAGAGAGAGAATATTTTAATATATTTATGAATAAATTATTAATTATGTAAATCATGGTTAGGGACTTGTTTTAGTCAATTAAATCCTAGCCATTAATTCTAACACATGCCATGTGTCCCTAATATGCTTAGAACTTGGGGAAAATGGAGAGAACGGAAATGGAGAGGAGCCCAATCCCAACGTAACGTTAGTTATCTTTATAATCAACCACCTATGTCATTCAGGATTCACAATTAATATAATGCAATAAGATATTCTCTTGAATGTTGATAAGAGAATGCTATATGAAACTGTGTTGCAAATGATCAATCTTATAGACCAATTTTAGCAAATAAATGTAACAACCAGTCATATCCCGTAGCAGTAAAACACGGGAGATTTGTTAGGTATAAACGCGAGCAAGCCTTAAACTCTATTTGGATCGTTATTACCCATCGTTTCCTAATGTATTGTATTGTATTATTTTATTGATACAATATTTGGATAGACTGTATAGTTGGCTGCTATTTAATAACAATTTTTTATTTGAATTGACTATATCGTACTGTATTATAACTGGTAAGTTTGCTAAAATACCCTAACTGCTGTAAATATTAAGTTTATCAATAATTACTAATAAAAATGATTCAAAATATACATGATTCAAATAAAGACAAATAAGATACTGATGCATAGTAAAAATTAATTTCTAACAAATAATAACAGAGTAGTACTAATTAAACGAACAAAAGTTGAGCAGCGAAAAAAGAAAAGTAACAACGAACATAAAGAAAAATCCAGAACGAAAAAGAGTTTAGCCAAAAAATAAAAAGCATACAAACTATAAAATCAAGAAAAGTTTTTCACCAAAAAGTAGTAGCAGACAAAGTTGAAGAAAGAAAAAGAGAGGAGACATACAAGAAGTTGACCAGGCAGAAGAAGACGACGTAGTTAAATAATATAGGGTAGATTGGTAGAATAAGATTATGAAATATTAAGTAAGGATATAATTGGAATTAGAAATTAGGTAAAGATGAGATAACACCAAATCGGTTGTTATATAAAATGGGGATTTTGGTTGTTACGTAACGATGGCGGATTTAACAATACGATACATTACATTATAAAAAACAATAAAACTAACATTATATTTGTAATAACGATGCAATACGATACAATGGGTAAGAACGATCCAAACAAAGTGTTAACTATATATAGCTTTGAAAAATAACCTTACACCGTTGGAGATTGCTATTCACTCTAAACAGGTGGTCACATTATTTTTACTAATCATGTTGCCTACGATAACGTTATAATTAAAATTCATCAAGGACTCCATGAATTATCGCAATTATAAATCAAGGATAATAACAATTTCGTAACTCCAATCAGAGGCGGATCTAGAATTTGAAGGTGGCGGGTGCCACTATTTTCTTCAATGTACATCTTGTTAGAAACGTATATTTGGGTCGAGTCCATCTCTTTTTAATTTATTCGGATCAAATTAATAGGCTTTTTTTTTTATTTGCCACTATGAAAATTACATCTCAAAAATCAAGAAACGAACATAATTAGCATCTTAAACAAGGAACACACTCATTAACACCCATTAACAACAGAAATAAAATCAACATTTTCACCGGGGACTTGCATATCTTATGTATATTAAAAAAAAAATGAATTTGCACAAGTAAAATAACATCTTCAATAAGAGAATTACACCAATCAAAATAAGAAAAATAATAGAAAAACTCTTCAATAGGTAAATACACCCCATAAATAAATGTAGAATTAGATAAACTACAAGTTCTCAAAAATAAATCATAAATTTCATGTTTTTTCTAAGCAGTGATTACAAAATTTTCATCACAATTTAAGTAATAAAAGTGATTTAAATTGAAATTATACGTACTCTAATTCATTTCTCATTTTATTATTAAGTACTCCAATTCATTTCTCATGTTATTTATTGCTTATTAAGAGTGTCCCAAGTCAAATCTAGACAAGTAAACATGGACGGAAGGAGTAATAAACAAAAGAAATTATAAAAAAAAATTAAAAAAAAATTGAATTTTGATCTCAATCCAAAATTCCCATTGAGACCCAAGTTTTTCGATTTAAATACTCACATATTTAAGATTAAGAGAAATGCTTAATTTCAGGGATTTTGAAGTTTCTATTTGTGTGTTCTCGCTAGAGATCACAGATAAAATAATAGAAAAGAGGAAAGGCAATATAAATAATAAAAAGATAAATAGAAAATTGGAAGGGCCGAAAAGGGAATTCTTTGGTACAAAGGAAGTAAAAAGCGCAAAGAAAAATAGGAGTCGAAAAATGTTCAAGATAGATTCAAACTTTTGTCAGCCAGCCGTGGCACCTTTGTCTAATTTACGATTCGGGGTGGCAGGATCAAGTATTTAACCTAATTTAAGCAAATTACAACATAAGTATATAAAAATTTATTAATCGAGAGGGTGCCATGCCACCCCCACCCTAAAGGGTGGATCCGCCTCTGACTCCAATAGTATGGCCAATGTTGATCTACTAGTTAAATTGAGGTTCACGTGAACCCATTATCTTTCCCAAACTAGGCTTATGTACAAAGTTTGTATTAGGCCCCGTTTGGACATGGTTTGAAACCATATTTGGACATGCAATTTGGATATTTTAAGGAGTATTCTCTCTTATAGACATAAAAACCCCACAAATTGTGAAAACTATTAAAACATTCTCAATTCTTATACAATCTTACCAAATGAGCAAATCATATTTCATAACAAAATTAATACGGTAATTCATAAAAACCGGCTCAAAATTAATACTAGAAGACCTTTTTAAAAATACAACATCAATTGATCAAATTTTAGTTCAATAAATAAAATTGGTAGACATATATAAATTAAAAGGTTGGTAGACATAAATAAAATTTGATGGAAGTTAATGAGATTGGTAAATGATTGATGGCGGTAATTGTTAAAAATATTTACCAACTTATGGGTCCTTTTTTTTATAAAATATAAACTTATGGGTTAAATTTTATATTTAAAAAAGTTGAAACCATGGTTTCAAACCCCAAATCATGCCTTTTTGGATATGAAACCATGACTGAAAACGCATTTCCAAACGCTGGTTTGAAACCATGGTTTGAAAATTGATGGCCAAACGCCTACTTAGAATAGGTCTAATATCACTTGCTCGCCCCATGGTCCAAAAGACCTAGTCGTGCACCGGTTGGACAATGGTTTTTTCCCACGAAGACAAGGGATCAGTCTCACTAGATTTTATATTATTCCTATGGTTCTTTATTTATTTTCCTTCTATTCATTTGTTTTTCAACACAATATACATAACACTCAACTGTTTACGGAGATAGGGGCTATGGAGGTTTTGGGTGGGGGGGGGGGGGGAGGGAGGTATTGGAGGATTGGAATGACACAATTGATTGGAATGTCATTTATGAAACTTATTTTTCCTACTTTTACTATGCCTCATTTGTTTTCATTAAGATTAAGACGTCTGAATCTGAATGCACATCTGAATGATTAAGCTGTTTTCTCTAGATCTGAACACTGAATGATTAAGACTGTTTGTTTTTCAACATCTGAATGTGCATAATGTTTTTATTTAAACATAATAAATATACAATTCAAATAAAAAGTAACTAAATATTAGAAAATAAATACAAATTTAATAAAATAAAATATGATTTGATTAAAAAAATGTAACAATTATGTTTTTGGTAATGGTGGAGATGTTTTATAGTGGTGATGGGTAGGGGTGGTGGGGAGTGGGATGGGGTGGGTGGTGGGGAGTAGGGTGGGGTGGGAGGAGGTGGTGGGGGGAGTGGGGTGGGGTTGGTAGTGGGGAGTGAGGTGGGTGGTGGAGTGGGGTGGGTAGGTGGTGGGTGGATGTGGGAGTGGGGCTGGAGCTAGTGGTAAAAATACCTCTTAATGATATTAAGACTTGGTTCAAGATCTTAATGATTAAGACCTATTCAGACCGAATAAGTGCTTAAATCTTAATGTAAACAAATGCACTTAATGGCCTAAGGTCTGAACCATTCAGATTCAGACCTCCATTAAGTGCAAACAAATAAGGAGTTATTTTCCTTATTTTTGAGGAACTTGTTTTTCTAAAGAACTCTTATAAAAAAATTTAACCAACCAAAATATAAAGTTGAATGACATTTTCTGAAAAATATTTTCCTTCATGTCAAACACACCCATATCTGCTTGCTTTGAGCATTTCCATGTGGTAGAACCTCCTCAGGAAATATAAAGTTTTCATGACGCTGATCTTGAGCCGCCATCCGAGCGCTAATACCTTTCTCATAATCTCAAGCCATTCTTTGACATAAAATTAAGGCTTTACATTATCGGCCAGGTGTGTACATGTATATATAGTAGTAGCGTATACTAGACTGCTAACTGACTATGCATGGAGAAAACCTGTCAACCTATTCAACCCGGCCCGGTTCTGGCACCGGTTGGCCCAATAGGCCGGTTGCAGGTTAAAAAACCGGCCATGGCAACCGGTTGCCGGTTAATCGGGGCCGGTTCTCTAGTTGAAAATACCCGAATCATAACTGGCCGGTTATATATATATATATTTTTTTTTTTTTTTCTTATAATTATTATTATTAAATTATAATTATAATATATATAAGTTTCATATATACCTATGCTTATAAGTGTAGTATATGTAATACAGATTGTATACCTTTTATTTTCAAGTATGTTTTTAACTTATATATATACACACACACACGTAAGTTAAAAACATACTTGAAAATAAAAGGTATACAATCTATATTACATATACTACACTTATGCTATACATATACTTAAGTTATAAAATAGAAAGTTATATACTTAGGAAAAAAAAACAATCTTGAGTTTTATAATACTCATAAGTTGTTAGTAAATATATAAACTTAAGTTATGTATTTACTAACAACTTATGAGTATTATAAAATTCAGGATTATTTTTTTTCTAAGTATATAACTTTCTATTTTATAATTTATGTATATGTATATTATAAGTATATTCTAAGTATTCGTAGGTATATATGTTTAATTTATATGTATTATAACTTAAATTTTATACTTACCAATAACTCATGAGTATTATAAAATTCAAGATTGTATATTTATGAACATATATAGTTATAACTTTCTATTTTATAATTTAAGTAGATGTATATTATAAGTATATTCTAAGTATATTGTAGGTATATTCCTAATTGTCCTTAAATTTTAAGAAAATTTATATAATCAAAAGTTTTTAATAAAAATTGATTGCCAAGCTGCTAAATCTATGTTTAATAAAGACTGTAAGCATGATGTTTGCAAGATGGCAGGCATTATTAGCCCCATTTGATTTCGAAATTCATTATAAAAAAGGGAATATACTTATAATATACATCTACTTAAATTATAAAATAGAAAGTTATAACTATATATATCTATAAATATACAATCTTAAATTTTATAATACTCATGAGTTATTGGTAAATATAAAATTTAAGTTATAATACATATAACTTAAACATATATACCTACAATATACTTAGAATATACTTATAATATACATATACTTAAGTTATAAAATATAAAGTTATATACTTAGAAAAAAAACAATCTTGAATTTTATAATACTCAAAAGTTGTTAGTAAATATATAAACTTAAGCCATATAATACATATAACTTAAACATATATATATATATATATATATATACACACTTAAGTTAAAAATATACTTCAAAATAAAAGGTCTACAATCTATATTTCTAACTTAATATAAGTAATATTAACTTAAATACTTGTAAGAATATGAACACAAGTAAATAGAAGAAAGCTCAATGAGCTATATATTTTATTCATTAATGAATAACATTTATTTACAAGTTATAGTTTTTTTTTTAACTTGCAAATAATACATGAGTTGCAACCAAGTAGTACAAGAATAAAATCACATGTTTCAACCATTTGGGTAATGTCTGCCATATCATATTCATCCATTGAGATATCTTCCATGTATTCAATTTGGTCTTCTTCACTTGCTATTAAAAACTTCAATCTCTTGCTCTTCGCCTTCCACCGCCGCTAGACTTTGGTTGCGCCGCTCTGATCTAATCCAATCGCGAATGCAAACTAATACTTGCAAGCTAAATCCATATAAGGAGTGTCTATGGTCTCTAATTTGTTGTCTTCCTTGGCTAAATGCACTTTCCGAGGCCACCGTTGATAGTTGAACATTAAAGATATCCCGAGTCATTCTTGCAAGTCTTAGGATAATTCGCCTTGTATTTCTTCCACCATGCTAAGACGTCCACTTCATCGTTCATTTCCACCACCGGTTGCGTCAAATAAAAGTGAAATTCATCAAAGTTTGCACTACTACTAGGAGTAGTAGAAATGTTTCTCCAAATTCCTAAACCAGACATGCCACATTTTTTAGTTTGAGAAGTAGAAGTAGTAGGGCATGGAATAACGGGTGTAGCATTTTCTTCCAACTTACAATAATGTGTAAAAGAAATTTGAAGCTCAACATCTACCGCTCTCTCGGTGTCAAAAAGAGATGGTTCCTCGGTAGTAATATCTAAATAACAATAAATTTGTCTAACCAACTCAACGGTATAACAAGTTTTAAAACAAGGATTTAGAATACAACCCAATATAAATAAAGTTGGGATGGGAAAATACTTCTTAAATTTTTCCCTCATACTATGAATAGCTGCTTGATAACCCGGTTTTTCACTATACTCATATAAAACTATAGTTATTTCGGCTAAGTATGCTAAAATTTCGGTAACTGCGGGATAGAATTGTCTAGAAAAAGCAAGAGTAGCATTATAAAAATTTTCTAAAAGTGTAGTTCATTCCACAACATCTTCCCAATCGGAATTACTTAACCACTCACTAATCTCCTCATTGTGATTGTTGTGAGTATTTTGTATGGGAACCTTATATTCATATGCTTGTTGCAACATAATGTAAGTGTAGTTCCACCTAGTATCAACTTTAACTTGAATTTTCTCAGGTATAAGACCAACACTTACACATTGTTGCTTAACATCTCTAATTTTAGCCCTATTGACATTATAAAAAAGAAAAGCAACTACATTTCTAATCTTGTGAATAGGATCATCAAATAACTTAAGACCATCTTTAACAATCAAGTTTAAAATGTGACAACTACATCTCACAAGAAAAATATTTACTAGTGGAGGATTTAATTCATTTTTTATAAGGCCAACCGCCTTTGTGTTGTTAGAAGCATTATCTAAAGCAATACAAAGTGTTTTTTTGTAAATGTTAAAAAAGTTCATATTAGTAGTTATTCCATTCGCTAAAAATTTACTGTCGTGACGACCCTTCCCTTCATCATATATAAAAGCTATAATTCCTTTTTATGTAATAGCAAAAAAATCTAACTTATTAACACTAAGACCAAGATCGGTGGTAAGAGAAACATTACAATTTAAAGAATTAAGTACATGGCGCAAATAAAATCTATACTTTTTATATAAATCAATAATATCCGCTCTACAAGTACTTCTAGGAATATCGTCAAACATCGGATTATAACTACGTTGAATATAAGTAACAAAACCCGGCCCCGAAGGAAAGGAAAATGATAAAGCATCATAAGCTACCATTTTAGCTATCTTTACACGTTCTTTCTTCTTGTTGTAACTAAAAGTTTTTCCGGTATGTGGGTCTATTGTTTTTTGAATACCCCCGGTACACGTTTGTGATCCCCAAACATCACTGTGTTTTGCAGCTAAATGACTCGATTGTGAACCCGCTCCCCCATCCTTATTGTTCCTACACCTAAACACAAATGGTTTTTTACATATATTACATGTGGCTATTTCTTTCTCCCTATCTTTAGTCATATAATTCCAAACTTTAGAGGTTGGTTACGAGTGGGTTTTGACTGTGTTTGTGATTGTTGTGATTGTGTGTCTCCTATCAGATGTTCCGGTGATTGTGTTTCATCATCATCAACTTGATGAAAGGTTGGGCCAAATCGGTATTCCATTACTTCGCTATCTAAAATTGAATTATTTTCATTAATGTCATAACCTATATTAGGTATTTCACCCACAAAATGTTTCATCCATATTTCCGCTCCCCCTACCGCTACTACTACAACCACTAAAGAAGCCCCGTCTCTTCATAATTAAATAGTAAGAAATTAATCGCAAGCAAATAAATCGCAAGAAAATAAATTGCAAGAAATTAAATTGCGGAAATTAAAGATAGAGTTGGAACGAAGGTACCAAATTGTCGGAATTTACAAGTGTTGAATTGAAGGCAGCTAGAATTGCAAATCCACCAACTCCACCAACATTTTGTTTGTATAATTGCAAAATATAAAATTAAAACTTGAAGGAAACTTTTATAAATTATAGTGTATAATTGAGAGAAATTGAAATTTTAAAGTGGCTAGTTGTTGCAAAACAGCTAATAGTTGAGAGAATTTGAGAAAAGAAAATTGGTATAGATGAAAATAAAATGGAGAGAGATTTATATAAGAGTGGGAGAGGGGTTAAAGTGTTAAAAATAAAAGTTTGGGGGTTTGGGGGGTGGTGGAGGGCCAAATACCTCAATTTTGGCCGTTGCCAACGGTCAAAAATGCAAATTGGACTATTGGGCAACGACCCTTCAACGGCTATTTTTTTATTTTTATTGTATTTCACCTGTTAACCGGTCGCCTATTTTGAAACCGTAACCGAACCATCAATGACTGTTAACTGTCAACCGAGAAACGGTGATCCGGGTCCGGGACCGATTGAGCCTGTTCCAGTCACCGGTTTCTACCGATTCAACCGGCTCGATTGACAGGTTTAGCATGGATCCATACACAAAATTGTGATGTCTGAACTCACCTTTTGGTGGATTTGCTAATTAGTCTTTTGCTTGCGGATATGTACCTCCAATGCCAACGACTTGAATTCTGACTTTTAGGGAAATTATCATCTTCTATCTTCGTAAAATTTTCTAAATTATACTATAATGCAACCCAATACCTTTAGATCCTTTCATTTGTCCATGTCTGATGTGTGTTTTTTTTTAATGGCAATTCCGTTTAATTTGTAGTATGGTTGAAAATGGTAATTGTGGTAGTAAAACTCGAGAACAATGTAGATCAGTAACAAGTAAAATAAGAAAATAAATTATAAAATCACAGTTTGTCGTGGCAAGCCACTGCCATGAAAGCGATTTTCGGACAAACCACGGTGAAAATCATTTAGCTCGGCATGCTCCCCAAGGTTCCACAACAACTCTCGAACACTTGCACTGGTGGGTGGAAGTATGGAGCTTGCACAAAATATTGCCCAGAATCTAGAAGGAGAAAGACGTATGAAAAAGGGGAGAAGAGGAGAAGATATGTGTTTTTCTGTATCTCACCAAAGGCAGACCTCAAAATATATAGGTATAGAAAATGACCGTTTAGATAAAAGGAAATAAATCAGCCAATGGTTATGACCATAATGGCTGAATAATGGCTCACATAATTGTATAGGTTACAAATCTGAATAATCAATTCCCCCCGATGAATCTGGACACATTAAGGTAAGGATGTATTTGGACAATTTCGGATAAGCCCAAAATATCAAAAAATAATATTTTGCAAAACCAGATTTTATTTGGGCCTCACGTATACCTCGCGCGCAGGGGGGTGGGAATTCATCACTTTTGCCTACTGAGCCCAATTCTCATGTGCGCTAGGCCCATCTCTTGTTCTAGCCCATTTACTAACCCAACAATCCACAATTCAATATAAGGAGGAAAGAAAGACTTTTCTCCACCTATGTAAGACATTTGCACTTTATAGAGGAGAAAAGATGAGTAAGGAAAAGAGGAACCATAAAGAAACTTTGGCTTTGCATTACCAACAAGGAATTAATTAGAATAGCATTACATAACTCTCACAATCCCCTACTAATGCAAAGATAAAGAATAGGAATAAATTCTGGGCAAAAGAAGGAACATGTACTTAAGTGTCAATATCTTTCGATTTGAATTAACACGTAGTGAAATGAGGCAGCAACAAATATCCAAAAAGTGAAGTACTGTTGAACTAAATGGACATGAGTTGAGACCTCCACAACACATACTATATCCTTAGTTTTATGCAAACTCCGCGATACTCACAAAAGTGCTTTTATGGTTATGCACACACCTTGGGTCTAATGAGTGCTTTAGAAAGATGGTCTAAGTCTTTCATAAAAGGCGACCACACCTTTACACTCACGTAGGTAATTCCATCAAGTCTATCTCATAGACCACCTTAAGGCTATGGATCATTAAGAGCAAAAAGGATCAACCTTATAAACAATACTACACGCCATAAGGATAGGAAATTTAGTGTTTATTGATGGCCTATATGGCTTCGTTTGACCACAAACGGGTATCCACCATATTACCTCAATCCATAGGGTTTAGCCGTATCCCCCTCGGCGTTTCAAGGATCATTTTCCTTTCTAAACCCTTGGTTACAGGATACACCAAATTTATTTAGGACCTTACATATTCCAAGGAGATAACACCATGTTTCAACAGCTATTTAACTACACCATGTCTGATGCGAATATGTCTCCTTTTTCCATTGTATACACTGCTCTTAGCAATTCAAATTGCCACCTGTGAGTCACAATGTAAGGAGACTGGTGAACTCGTCTTCCCCGCAATGGCACATCTGCCAAAAGATTTCTCAACCACTCAGCTTCTTGCCCTGCCAACTCAAGAGCAATAAACTCAGATTCAATAGTAGAACGTGCTATACAAGTCTGTTTGAAGGACTTCCATGAAATAGCACCTGCACCCAAAGTAAACACATAGCCACTAGTGGAGCTAACTTCATCATTGTTAGTTACCCAGTTTGCATCACAAAAATCTTCTAAAATAGTAGGAAATTTATTAAAATGCAAACACCAATTCATAGTACCTCTCAAATACCTTAACAAATGATGAAGAGCATTCCAATGTTCACTACTGGGATTATGAGTATATCTACTCAATCTACTAACAACATAAGCTATATCAGGCCGAGTATAGTTCTTGAGAAACATTACATTCCCAATTATTTTAGTATATTCAGTTTGACAAACACTGGATTCTTTATTCCTTTTCAAGTGTATGCTAGGATCATAAGGAGTTCTTACTGGAGCAACATCAAAACAATCAAACATCTTCAATATCTTCTCAATGTAATGAGACTGACACAAAGAAAGCCATTAACAGTTCTTTTGATTTTAACGCCTAAAATCACATTTGCTTCTCCAAGCTCTTTCATTTCAAACTTAGAACACAAAAAATTCTTAGTCTCATTAACAACATTCATAATAGGGCCAAAGTTTAACATGTCATCCACATATAAACATATAATCACACAATCTGATCCTATCATTTTAGAATAAACACATGTATCAGAAGTATTAACCTCAAAACCATCAGCCACTAATGTGCCATTGAACTTTTTATACCACTGCTTAGGTGCCTGCTTTAGGCCATACAAGGACTTTCTCAATTTGCATATTTTATCTTCTGGTCCTGGGACCACAAAACCTTCAGGTTGAGTCATATAGATCTCTTCCTCTAAATCACCACTTAGAAAATCCGTTTTAACATCCATTTGGTGTACGACTAAATTATGAATAGCGGCTAAGGCAATAAGAGTTCTAATGGTCGCTATTTAGTCACAGGAGAATAAGTATCAAAGTAATCAATACGTTGCTTTTGGGTAAAACCCCTAATTACAAGTCTAGCCTTATATTTATCAATTGTACCATCAGGTCTCAATTTCTTTTTAAATATCCACTTGCTACTTATGGGTCTAGAACCTTTAGGCAAATAATGCAAGTCCCAAGTGTGATTAGAAACTATAGAGTCTAATTCACTTTTAACGGCCTCTTTCCAAAACATAGCATCTATTGACCTCATTGCTTCATCATAAGTTTTAGGGTCTTCCTCCATTAAGTAAATAGACACTAATTCATCATTTAAAACATCAATATCACAATTCTCAGTCAAGAAAGCATAATAAAATCAGGACTAAAGCTACTCTCAATTCTACGTCTTTTACTTCTTCTAAGTTCAATTTCATGCATATTATCAACAACATTAGAAGAAGAAACAACATGAGAATTAACAGACATAGATGTAGAAGCATTATTTTGCACATCACTAGGCACATTATTTTTCAAAGGAAAAACATGCTCAAAAAATTCCACATCTCTAGATTCACAAATAGAATAATCATTCAAAGACATAAATCTATAAGCAGCACTATTTTGAGCATAACCAATAAAAACAGTGTCAAAAGTCTTAGATCCTACATTTACCCGTTTGAAATCAGGTAGACCAACCTTAGCCAAACACCCCCACACTTTCAGGAAATTTCAAGTTAGGGGAAAACCCTTTCCACAACTCGCATGGTGCTTTTCTAACTTCTTATGAGGGACTCTATAAGAATATAGCATGCAGACAAAACAGCTTCCCCCCACATGTTGTCAGACAGACCCGAACTTAAAAGTATGGAGTTCATCATTTCCTTAAGGGTTCGATTTTTGCGTTTAGCTACACCATTTTGCTGGGGAGTATAGGGAGCATTAACTTCATGTCTAATACCTTTTTTCTCACAAAAAGACTCTAGAGTATTGGTACTATATTCATCGCCCCTATCAGATCTAAGTCTCTTGATTTTTCTATCTAATTGGTTTTCTACTTCTGCTTTGAATTTCAAAAACATGATTTCTGCCTCATATTTAGACTTAAGAAGATATACCTTACTGTATCTACAAAAGTCATCAACAAAAGTAATGTAATACTTCTTTATGGAACAGCTCCTTATTAGCGCAAAGATGCCTTGAAGCGCCCGTGTCCAGCACCTAATCAGTCTTGTTAGCCACCAGATTCGCCTCAATGACCACATCAGCAATAACTTTATTCCCCTCAACAAGATTGGCTTGGGCAGCACATTGTCCTCCCTGCTTCGAGTTTTGCCCTTGTCTTTGATTACATCGAGCATCCCTGTGACTAAGTTTCCCATAGACGAAACAAGGTCCCTTGAACTTCTGGATTTGGCTTTCCAGGTTGTTGAAGTGATTCGTCTTCTTTCCATTTCCCTTTTTGGGGACTTTCTTCTATTTGTCTTTGGACATGTCTTTCACAACAGTACCAAAAGTTTCCACAAGGTTAGCTTTAGGAGAATTAAGGAAAAAGCTTCCATTTTATCTTTTAGACGATTTGCCTCCTCAGTCCTCATGTGTCAGTTCCTGAAGAGTTAAGTCCTTCTTCTTATGCTTCAGTTGGTTTCTATAATCACTCTAAGAAGGTGGGAATTTCTCAAGCCAAACATTGGCCTGAAAAACCTCACACATCTTCTTCACGATCCAAACATTGCGATCAAGTTCTCATACTCATGAACTTTGTTAAAGTAATTAGCTTATTGTCAACCATTTGGAACTTAATCAACTAGCCAACAACATACTTTTTCTTACCTGCATCATCAGCACTATATTTCTTTTTCAAACTGTCCGATATTTCCTTAGGAGATTTATTAGTAACAAATAAATCAAACATAGGGTTAGTCATATGGTTCAGCAGATGTCCTTTAACCGTTTTGTTATCTTTTTCAAATTTGTTTTTAGCAAAAAGATCATCGATAACAACGACGGCGGAAAGACCACCAGTGGTGTTAGAAACATCAGTAATAACGTTTGGAACATCAACAGGTGGTTCGTCAAACAAAACATAGTCAACTTCTGATTGTTCAAAGAAAATCAAACGTTTAGACCAGCGTTTACAATTGTTTCCACCCAAAGGTTCAAGCTTTGACAAATCTGAAGGAGTTTTGTTTGAAGAAATAGCCATCTGATCAGCATTTTAGAAAATCGCTTTCAAATTGTTAGTAAAAATCGAGAACAATATAGATCAGAACAATATAGATCAGTAACAAGTAAAATAAGAAAACAAATTATAAAACCACAGTTGTGTCGTGGCAAGCCACTACCTTGAAAGTGATTTCTGGACCGACCACGGTGCAAATCGTTTAGCCCGACACGTTTCCCAAAGTTCCACAACAACTCCCGAACACCTGCACTGGTGGGTGGAACTATGGAGCTTGCACAAAATATTTGCCAGAATCTAGAAGGAGAAAGACGTATGAAGAAGGGGAGAAGATATGTGTTTTTCTGTATCTCACTAAAGGCAGACCTCAAAATATATAGGTATAGAAAATGACCGTTCAGATAAAAGGAAATAAATCAGCCAATGGTTATGACCATAATGGCTGAATAATGGCTTACATAATTGTATAGGTTACAAATCTGAAATATCAATTCCCCGGGATGAATTTGGACACATTAAGGTAAGGATGTATTTGGACAATTTCGGATAAGCCCAAAATATCAAAAAATAATTTGCAAAACCAGATTTAATTTGGGCCTCACGTACAGGGAGGGGGGGGGGGGGAGGAATTCATCACTTTTGCTTACTGAGCCCAATTCTGCGTATGCCGATCTCCGTTCTGTACCCCATTACAACCCTAAAAACCCACAATTCAATATAAGGAGGAAATAAAACTTTCTCCCCTTTTATGTGGGACATTTGACTTTATAGAGGAGAAAAAATGAGTAAGAAAAAGAGACCACAAAGAAAGCTTTGAACTTGCATTCAAGGAAAAGGAATTGACTAGAATAGCAATACATAACTCTCACAAATTGTTCACACCTTTAATTTTTGGTCGTTACATCACATGATTTTTGCTCCCCTCCAGTAGCCAAGCCCTTCAATTCCTCCAGTTGGCTAGTGGATTTACTACACGTGTCCTCTTGAAATATTTATGGTCCAGATTTATTTTGGTTAACCAAACCATTTTGACCCAGATAAAAATTCTCTCTTTCCTCTCTCCTATCAAACAACAAGGTATTCCTCTTCATCCCAAATCTGTAAGAAAATCTAGCACCTACCAAATCAAAACAAGTGGGTTCCTATGCTAAGATGAAGATTTCGAGTGTTTTGGTGATATTAATTGTTGAAGTTGCTAATCAACAATGGTTGTTGAAATCAAGCTTATTTCTAAATTGTAGTATACCATATCTTTCTACTGAGTTTGATTTATTTTCTTAAGGTTCTTCGATTCAGAAAATAGATTGAAAATTTGTTTGAGTAGCACTTCGATTGAGATATAACTACGGAGCACTATTGGTGCAAATCGCATTAATCTACAATTTTTGTGCAACCAACTAATGGTACCTTTTTATGTGTTTAGTCCGAAATGGGAGAAAAACAACACTATTATTTAATTTCAAAGAAGAAGTAGAATCAATTTTCCCATGGGAGAAGTAGAGATGTGATGACAACATCACCATGTGAAGTTCCAACAGATAATTTTTTGTGAAAGTATAGTGCCATTTTTCTCTTTTTTTCTTCAATCAGTAAAATTTCATAACTGTATCTGCCTCCAACATTATTGCGCTTGTTTTGTCTTCTTTGAGAGATTTGGGAGGATGGAAGAGGGGTTCTTGTTTGGTAGTGAAAAAGGCAACAGAGAGAACTTATAACCATGGTTAAAGTAGTTGGGTTAATCAAATAAATCTTGACCATAATTTTTTTTAAGAGGACACGTGCAGTGAATTTAATAACCTACTGGACAAACTGGAGGGATTGGCTACTGGAGAGGAGCCAGATTCCATCACATGCATACGCACGCTATGTACTTTGGAGCATAACCTGATGATATGGTTAGCAAAAACCAACAAAGAAAAATATTTATCATAAAAAAGTTTAGCGGTTTACCTAAAGTGACATTCGTATTTTTGCAGTAAATATTTGTAATTCAAATGCTGCAAAAATTCTTAAATAGGGAATGATGTATGTACTCTTGAGGGTCGTTTGTTTCGTTTTATGATGCTGGATACAGATATTACAATGTAAGGATTATTTCTAATTAGACAAATAGTTTATTGCGGGGTATATATATATAATATGTGTTTACTTGTTAAGCTGGATATAATTTTGTTTACAGTGATATATCATTCTTTGTCATTTCAGTAGCTTGTTTCCATCTATTTCTGATATATGTATTCTTATTTCACATGATTAATTAATCTCGTACAAAATAATATAAAATTCCTGTATAATTCTTTATAATTAGAAGAGGTAAAATGTTAGGTAAGAGTTATGTCAAATTTCATTTATACAAAGATTAATTCTCCTTACTCAAGCAATCAAACGGCCCCTAAGCCATTTTTTCATTTATTTGTATTACGTCGATGGAGGGGGGGAGGGAGGGAGAAAGGGGAAAGGAATGTCACGCTAATGATGAGTTTAAACTTTCCACTTCAATGTGAAAAGTTCTCCAGCTCACCAAGTAAATCAGTCCTCAAAGTATTTGCTCAAAATAATGCTAGGATTTGTTCTGCCTTCGTAAATATATCAACTATATGATGAAATAGTTAAAGTATGTGCAAACTAATTCGAACACCATTTTATTAAAAAAAAAAAAAAAATTAAAAAAAGAGGGTAGGGCATAAAGGGAGGTAGGAAGGAATAACTAGTGTAGTTAGTACCAGTCACATTTCGTCAAAATTGAGGGCCACAATTCCACAAAGACACCCTACGGAGTCCTCCACTTTAAGTTCGCTCTCACTAGAATTATTAGCAACTCTTTGTTAGTTTCAATGTGTAAACAACAAAGACAGACAAATATTTTTGTTAAAGAAACATTGCATGTTGTTAAATTGTCGCATGTTGATTCACGCGCTGCTAATTGTCTTTTTTGCATTATTATTCTCAAATATTTATAGGTTGAGTTAGATTTTTTTTTTTTTTTAAACATAATATCACAGGTAGACCCAGGGGCGGGTTTCCATGGGCAGGAAGGTGTTCACCCGAACATCCTCGATAAAAACTTACACTGTATATATAGGGTAGATTTTTTGTGTTTATGTACATATAGATTAGCTCAAGTGGTCCAGGGTGTTTAAATTTACTCCAATGTCCAAGATTCAATTTTGAGGACCAATATTATTTTTTATGTTTGACTTCAGTTATTTTTTTCGAACCCCTTGAATGAAAATTCTGAATCGTCAGACCCATATATATTTTGATTTTTTTCCAATATTAAATTTTTATATATTATATCATTCACGCTTCAAGTGTTTCTGTCTTAATGTGTGAGTGGCTGTTAAAGTGTATCGCTACTGAGATAATAAATTATCGTCTTTTTATGTAATTATTATGGAATATGTTCTTAAGTTAACTTTTCAGTTAAGTTATGTCAAAATTCATTTTTAAGGCATGCGCAAACAAACTAAAGATCAAATCAATAGAGAAAAAAGCTAAATATTTTGTAGCAGCATATTTTCTTAATTAAGACAGAATTTAATTTCAGAAAATAAAAATGAACGGAGTAGTACTTTACCCGACTGACTTTAATAGTAGTAACAATTTCTAGATGTTTCTTGACTATGAGCTTCCCCTTCTCGTGTACGCTTATCAATTTTTCAAACCTGCAATTCTGTAGAACCCTGCCCATTCCCTAGACCCTTTAAGGCTTTAACTACTCCATAATATATAAAGCTAGCTATTTTTGAGGAACCACTAGAATCAGCACGACAATTTCTTTCTTTCTTTCTTTCTTATACACTCAAATTGTGTGTAGAATTAAAGATTGTATTGAAGTTTGAATGGAGAATCAGTTGGGTCTTCTGAGAATCCGTATAATCAGAGGCATAAATTTGGCCATTAGAGATTTAAGAAGCAGTGATCCTTATGTTGTTGTTAAGATGGGCAAGCAGGTAATTTCCCCTCTTCTTCTTCACTCTTTTCTCTTCTTTTTTCTCCTCTTCAATTGGAAAGTTGATTTCGCGTATGGTCACTCAACTAATAATTATTATTTCATAAAATAAATGTGACTTTTTGAGGTAATAGCGATTAGTTGAGTGACTCAACCCGTAAATTGGAACATAAAATTGTCTTTGTCCTCAAAAATTCCCTTCTTTGGCCATTTTGTGTATTGATAATTGCGTAGTGCAGACGCTGACCATATGCTAATGATGAGGTACTTTCATATTACCTCTCAACAAAGCTCAGAAGTTTTATGTGCTATTTTTAATTATCACATCAAAATTATGTAATTTTCAGGATTTCCTATCTGTAAAGAAAGACGAGAAAACCAAAGCGCTTTTTTTTTTTTTTTGGTTGTGTGTGTTTCGGGAACTGTATAATTGTTAAACATTTCAGTACTTACTACTCTGTTTGGAATTAATTGTCATGTTTCGCTTCTCTAGAGTAAAGCTTTCTCAACATTTTAAAATGTCTTTTTTTGTGAGAAGAGTTGCAAATTATATATATAGTATTCTTCGCATAGTTTTTAATATCTAAATATTGAGTTGATCTAATTCAATTTAGTTTTAAAATTAATCAAATTGACTCTGAAGAAGCCAAACATGATAATTAATTTGAGACGGAGAGTATGATATGAAATGGTGAAAAGGCATACAAAAGGATAAAAAAGAAGAATAATCTTAGAAGAAATTCAACAGAGTAATTTTTAGTATCTTGACTAAAGTAAATGGAGTGATGTTTCAGATGGTGTTCACTGATGTTATGTTAATTTTGCATTTTAATTATTATTGGAAGCAGAAATTGAAGACTCGAGTGGTGAAGAAAAATGTAAATCCCGAATGGAATGAAGACTTAACGCTGTGTATTTCTGAACCTATTCTCCCAATCAAGCTGGTAATATTTTCCTTCATTTTGTTGTCTTTTCTTGATAAGAAATTAATTAAGCTGCATATTGCATATATACTTTGCTTTACCAAGAGGAAATTAAAGAATAAGACACGTAAAATGACAGCCTTTTGGACGGGTTAATGACCCGTCAATTTATTAAGTCAGTCCATTTTAACCTGCCCAAATTCTGTCTGCCCATTTGACACTCCTAGTGCTAGATGACCTCTACAATTTCAGCAGCTCATGGAGTTGTTTTCATTCAATTAATAAAACCAGAATGATATTTATGTCTTTCCATTGCTGTCATTGCAGCAAGTTTATGACAAGGATACATTTTCTCGTGATGATAAGATGGGCGATGCAGAACTTGACATTGTACCACTTATAGATGTAGTAATTACAACGCGCTGTAAGAACATTCCTAATGGAACTACAATTACAAAAATAACGCCAAGCAGGCAGAATTGTTATTCTGAAGGAAGCTGTATTGTCTATGAAAATGGAAAGGTTGTCCAAAATGTGTTTCTTAGGTTGCGAAATGTCGAATGTGGTGAAATAGAACTCCGGTTGCAATGGATAGACATTCCTGGTTCCAAGGATCTATAGCTAATTCTATTCCAGCTATTGTGGCCATCATGTAAATTATGCTTGTTTTTTGAAATCTTAATTGCCGGCCTTGTAAGAAAAGTTAGATTTTGTATTTATCTGTATGAATATTGATATTCATTTAAATGAACTTGTCCTTTTGTTTTGCTGCTTACGTGCTGACAACAAAATCCGCCTCTAATAATCTGATTACATAATCCATGGCATTTCTTCCAACATGTATTTTGATTTTTTTTGGCTTCTCACCAAGTGGTTAGTACCCACTTTGAGGCTCCGACTAATCCGGATTTGTGTTGCCTGCCCATTAAAGGAAGAATCGCTCCCTGTTAGGAGTTTTTTATTCATTTTAAGCGCTTGAACACGAGATCTCTGGTTAAAGGTGGAGGTGTTCGATTATTCCACTACGACCTTAGGTGATCCAAAATATATTCAGATGCTATGCTAGCTTTACTCTGACCAGAAGTTCGTCCAGTATGTGGCTAAGGTGCTTTCAATAATTCATTCAGCAAATGATGAAAATGTATTGTTCTGTTTCCACTCTGGCAAGGAATAGACTTGGAGGATTTCGATATGTGCCGAAATGCAATACAAGGGACGAAAGCCTACTCCATTTGCAAGAAATTAATATTCCATCACAATCTTAAATGGCATTAAATACAAAAGCTGGTGACAGATATTTAAATCCTCTTATCTTATAGGATGTTTCATAGTGCTTTATGTTTGGAAAAGATTGGAATTTGTCAAGCATGTAATCCGTGGACTAGTATTTCTCGTACAATTCATATCTAATTCCTCCATCATTTGATGAATCTTTTGGAAGGAAAAAGAAAAGCACTTTCGAAATAATTATACATCCCAGTATTTCTCGTGCATTTTATATTTAAAAAACTATACACCTCAATTGAATATATCTCATTATGACAAATTCATTTAACATTCAAAGTGAAGCCACATTTAAAAAAAAAGTGTAGCGCACTACTAGAAAATACACAAATTTGTAACAGTATATTTATGAAGGACAAGTCCGTCACAATATTGTAACGGATTTGTGACTATTTTATAACGGCTAGAATTTTGTTACAAATCAGTCACAAAAACAAATCTGTGATGAATTCTTCTGTCACAGATCTTGTTCTTTCTTGTAGTGGTGTGTGTTTTGTGTGTATATATGTATGTAGTTTATATACGTAAACTATATGCAGCTTTTTATTAGAATTAGTGGTAAATTGTGATTAAAATAAGAGAATAATAAGATTGTTTGATGGAATCAAAAGTATGATCTCTAATATTTGAATATAGACTCATTCAAAAGAAAAGACATTGAATAGTTTATCTCTATCCTTTTCAGATCTTTTTACAATACTTAAGGTTTTGCTGCAACATGCATTCATGATTGAAGTTTAAGTTGTAAGTTTTTGGGTCTGGTATCTCTTTTGTGTCTACTAATATAGATACAGATACATTTGATGAGGTTGAAAGTCTACTTGGTGATAAAAATGATTTGAGCTTCTAAAAAATTCTCTTTCTCAATATTTTTTTTTAAAGTTAAATATCACTAAGCAAGCTTTAGTGTGTTTTTTATTAATAAAAAACAAAAAGTACGGGAAAGCAAATCGGATCCAACAAAAAAAAAAGACAAAACAAAGGGATTTAGGTTTTCTAAATAGAAACACTAAATCCTAAATCTAAAAACGGCAATCGCACTCCAAATGTAAATTCTTGTCAATCTTCCTCTTGAAGCTATGCAAGCCGCCGTTGGGATTTGTAAGAACCACCAAAGTTGCAGCTACTTTCATCTAAGCAATGCAAGGTTGATTCGAGCTGATGTGACTCCACATCTTCCTTCATTGCTCGAGCTGCAAGAAATGATCCTTGATCGGCATGAGTGGTAAGAAATCTCCTTCCTCTTCCAGATCTTCATCTGTGCTTATATGTTCGTCAATTCACACTTCCCCAGCATTGCATGATTCAAAGTAGCTTAGAATTTCTAAAAATCTTGCTGCACTAACTGAATGTCTTCCTTCTCCTTGTGGTTAATATCATATAGAAGCACCCCAAACTCTCACCAGGTACTATGATTCTTAACCAACTAGAGTATTTCTCAAGGATTGGAAGAGTCTTTTCACATTAGATAACAGAAATTTTCAAATCCTAAGTACTCTTGCATAATATCAAGCTTGTTGCTGCTACAAGGGTCACTATATGTTACAAGATCAGTGGAATCTTCCCTTGCCTCACACAATATTCAATTCCTTCAAGCAAAGCCTTAGCTTCAGCCACCACATTAGTAATATCATTTAGTAACTTAGCTTTGGCAAAGACTAAGCCACTTAATTCATCCCTAACACATACCTCGATAGAACTAGGTCCCGGATTGCCCCTGGATGCACCATCTGTGTTACACTTAAACCATCCCCTGAGTGGTTTTTGCCATGTAACAATCTGTGTTCCCACTGA
This sequence comes from Lycium ferocissimum, assembly GCF_029784015.1. Lineage (NCBI taxonomy): Eukaryota > Viridiplantae > Streptophyta > Magnoliopsida > Solanales > Solanaceae > Lycium > Lycium ferocissimum. The sequence continues at coordinate 39,048,664 of NC_081343.1, forward strand.
AGGTGTATATTCTTCTAAATACTTGATCAAATCTGGCCATAAATATGGAATTTGCAACCATGGATATTTCACCTTTGCCAAATAATACAAATTATTATTAATATCATGTACAACCCTCTTGAGACTAACATGACCCTCATGTCTTTGGGTATTCCTCCTTTTCCATAGCTCCCAAATAGTTATTGATGGAATAACTTTATAAATAGGTTTGAGCTTGTTAAAACAATCAGCATCCCACCATGCCTTGACCACTTGATGCACCTGAATTAAATTAATATGCAAATCTGCAGTTGATATAAACACTTTCCAAACTTCAGTTGCAAAGGAACAAGTCCGGAACACATGTTTAATTGTTTCTTGTTGATATTCCCTGCAACACCAACACCTTGAAGCTATAGAAATGCCCATATTCCACAACTGATCATCTGTAGGTATCTTTAACTTCCATAGCATTCATAGGAAGAATGAAATCTTGAAGGGCACTCCTTTTATCCACATACGAGAATAACATTCTTGTATTCCCCCTTGCACTACTGACAGAAAACTTGCTTGTACTAGTTGTCATCCACCATGGTTTGTCCCAATTCCCTTCTAATTCTTCAAATAACTTCTAATGGGTTCTGCAATATCCTCATGAAAATTGGTAAAACATAGCATTCTTTCTCAACATTCTGTTCCAATAAAAAAGATTTTTTTGGTAAAACATAGAAAACTCATCTTTTTCAATTGGAAATTATGTTGCTGAGAAGATAAGTATTGCACTTCGGAGAAGACGCTGTTCAGATCTGGATTTGAACTGAGTAAATCGATTGGTGAGTCATCAAAAATATAAAAGGAGGAGGGAAGGAACACTGATGGTGTCACCGGAGAGAGGGAAAGGAGATATAGAGGTGAGCGCCGAGGGAGAGAGAGGAAACGGAGAGAGAGGTAGAAAGAAGAGAGAGGGGTGAGGGAGAAATACAAGCCATAAACCTAATATATTTGGTATAGCTATCAATGGTAATTTACAAAATTAATTTAGCTACTAAATATAAATAAATTAAAAGATAGTTATTATCAATAATTATCTTTTAGATGTCGCTATGCCAAATAATTTTTTCTAATTTTATATTTGTGTTGTAAAATTAAGCTAAAAAAGTAACAATATTAAAGAATGAAAACAATAGACATAGAGAGACAAGAGAGGAGAGCTTTCTTATTCATCCAAATGTGTTTCAAGTGTGTTCAACTATTACATACAACCCAACTATATATAGGAATACATTGAGAACACCAAAGGGTGTGTCATAAACATGGACAGTAACTATTTGGGGGTTATAGAAATAAAGTGTGGGAGTAGAGGTCATTAAGTAATGGGCGTTACTTCTACAAGAATTATGAACATGAAGTAGTGGGAGTTATATGTAGAGGAGTAATAGACATCCATACGTTAATATTTTCATAACACTCCCCCTTGGATGTCTATTGTTAGATAATATGCCTCGTTAAAACCTTATTAGAAAAAACCCAATGGGAAAAATCCTAGTGAAGGAAAAAGAGTACACATATCTTGTAATATGCATTATCGGCTGCCTCGTTAAAAACCTTGCCAGGAAAACCTAGTGGGACAAAAACCTCGACTAAGGAAAAAAGAGTGCAAAGACGCATTTTACTCGCCCCGATAATAACATCATTTGATACTTCGGAGATGACACATTCAAATCTTGTATATCGACTTCTCAAATGTTGAGGTTGACCATGCTATAGTTAACAAAGCTAAATTGTCGAAATGTATTGAATTTCTTGAATATCTTTTCACCATTCCTTGGAAGATCGTGTGTGAAAATAACTTTCGCCGAGACGTATTTTATTTTCTTCCACCTTCAACGTATCAATTCTTTTAGATGATGCCTTCCAATGATCTTATATAACCAGCTTTCCAAATGTTGATATTGGTCATGTCTTTGTGACCAACTCATGATGTTACATCCTTGAGCTCATCCCGATGTCAATATGTCATTTGCTTGCTTCACGATCATTGTTATCTTTGCATGATTTGTGTAAATAGCAAATAATTGACTTTAGCGTAACAATATAAAATCGGTAACCAATATATAAATAAATAACTTGCGTGCCACCGAATGTTACATAAAGTATATAATCTTCCTGCATTTGCATAACCAACAAATCCTTGACAATATGGTTAGAAAAAATAAATCTATACCAATATTTGATTTTACTCAAGTATCTCCACGTAGAATAAAATTATATCTTGAGGTCACATTAATAAAAATATTATCTCATGAATTATAAGAGGAAGAAATATAAGTGCACCAATTACACAAATACATGGTACTTTCTGACCATTTTCATGAGATCGAAATTGATCTTTCTTAATGTTAAGCGATGTCATGGCCATTGGGGTACTCAATGGAATCGCTTCAAAACCTTTTAAATCCTTGAAGGATTTTCATATAAACTTCATTGCCTAGCTAGACATGACAACAAACCATTATACGCATTCAAATTTTTCATGTATTGTCAGACTGGTACGAAACCTCATTGCATTCACCACGGGAGAACTTATCTCCATACAATAATGCCAGGACTCGCGAAAAATCTTTATGCCACAAGGCACAAGTCGTACTTTATATCTTGACTTTATTTTTCATTTTACTTTTCGCACAATAATTTACTTGTACCCCCACTAACATTATATCTTAAGGTCTTTGGACTATAGATCCAAAATATCACTTTTTCAAGTGAAAGAAAATATACTTGAATTGCGTATTCATTTGGCCAATCATTTATCTGTCCACTCTTCGACAGATTTAAATTCAAGATCCTCATCACCATCTAATGTTGAGCGCTACATTATTTCAAAGATACCGCGACGATCATTTAATATCGGTTCCAATACGACATAACTTATCGAGATCTCTTTATTTTTCATCATTTTCAGGTACCTGAACCTAACCAAAGGTTGTATGACATATTATGTCGTGGTGCTATTTTAAAAACTCGCCTCATTAGTATGACCATCTTAATCATTTGCTCCTCTCCTTCTCTAAGGAGTTTTATCTTTGGAACCGATCGGTCTATCGCCATAGACTTTGTCCTTCAAGGAATTTAGTTCTAATTGGAGCATTTGCGGCTAGAATATAATATTCACTTTTGGGTCAGCAAATGCGTCTGGCAGTTAACTTGAATTATCCTTTCAACGAGGATCATACCAGTGATAATTCATTACATATACCTTATTTTCCAGCTGCATATCATCCCTCCCCCTAATGTTAGGAAATCTAACATTTACCTCCCAACATTATTTGGGGACCCATCTTTATGCATTGTGGTGGAGCAATTAAATCATATACCCACATTCAAATTTCTAGATGGAAATTATTTGGTTCCTGACACTGAACCCCAATTGTAATAGGGGAACTTAATATCACTTGTTGGCTTGATGCGTACAAGTGCTGCTACATATTAAATAACATATCTCATCCCAAATTTCTTTTTAGGAGTTTTGTTCTCATAACCAATTGTTTAGCTATAATTGGAGGCATATAATTTCAGCTAAGCCAACTTGCATATAAACCAGCATTATTAACATCATTTCATAATTTGGAATCATGCTCTTAATTTAAAAATTCGAGCAACAACCTTGCAAAAACCAAATTGCAAGTTGATACCAAATGCACATGGGACCATATCATAGATGCATCTATCAAAACCATATAATAATAAACCGGTCCACATGGCAGGTGATTGGGCCGATATATACATATCACCTTTTATACGTTCCAAAATCATGGGATACAATCCCAACCTTAACTGGTAAATTAAACAATTTGTCATCATGAGAACAAGCAGCACAAGAGAATTCTTGAAGAATCTCTTTATTTCTTCAAAAATAACCATATGAATTCTCAATTATTTTCGCATCACATTTGAACCGGGATGGTCAACCGGTCACGCTAACCTCCATAGCATGTGATTCCATCATGCTTATATTTATGTGGTATAAATTCTGAGGAAAAACGGGCAACATTTCACATACATTTTGTTTCCCCGCTATAGTTGTAGTAATGTGAAGATATTAAACCTTCCCATAATTTAAAGTCTCAATATAATTTATTTCTGGCCAATGCTTTTGAAACTTAAAAAGTTTCTTTTGAGACTTACTATAACACCAATATTATGGACAATTTCATTCCTCCGTGTAGTAACATATTAGCTTTTCCAGAGCTCCCAATTAATTATGTACACATATTTCATAATACCATCCTTATGGTGAACATCTCCTTTTAGGGAGTAATTGTCATTATAGTCATGCCAAAACCTTTATAAGCAAGATTTATTTCTTGCTTTTACCCTTTGGTAGTTCATGATAAAACACACCACGATATTTGTGACGTACTAAAAGTACGTGACCAAATTAAATGACCATTTATGCCAAAATAATTTCTTTTTACTTCTCTCAAACGTTCCGTGTAATTGAGTTGTGGTATTTGTTCAACTATACGAGCATGTCCTTATCCATAATTTTTATCGCATCTTCACGGAATCACTTTCATAATGCTTATTACAAGTCACATTCCCGTCAAGGAATTGACTATAACCATTTGTTCGTGCTTCATAATTTTTTCTTATAAAGCTCATTGTCATGCCTTGACATTTATCAGATATATGTATGACCCACCTCAACATCACTTTGAAATTGTATTTCTTTCTTTTGATGGAGGATTTATAAAATTTTATCAAATTAGGTTGCACGACAACCTCGTGTCCAATAACCTTTCATACCACATTGAGGCAAAAGTTACCTTCACCTTTTGAAGGACCAATTTAAGGACTCATAATATTCTTCCTTTTATAACTACTAAAATGATGACGATTATTATTTTGTCCATCCATACCAACATTTAACCATTTGTCTTCTTTCAGACTTATATACACTGCTGCAACACTCCTTTCAGGGAACAGAGCAAATTTAGTGTGACGAGCTTCACAATTTTTCATCAAATGAATATTATTTTGCCTTAGTCATCATTATATTACCAATATAGTGCATCGGGACTCAAACCCAACCACTTATTCATATAAAGGCATGTTAGGCCATAAATCAATGGAACTCGAACAGAACATCTTACCCTCTTGGTGCGACAGGACTTGAATCCGTCGTCTTACCCTCATTAATGGCATAATATGCCAAAGTGTAATAAGACTCAACCACAAGCCTTTAAAGTATTACCAATCATAATTTTCATATATCTCTTTATAAACTCAATTCGAGTTAGAATCTTATTTTAGCCGCAAGATACTCAATATAGTCAATTACAGAGGTAATAGATAAAGAAACAAGAGAAGAGCAAAGGTTCAAACTTTCCCAACAAATTTAATGCGAAAACTTAGTAATGCATGTGGACCAAACACAATAACAGTAGTGGAAAAATTAACTATATTAATGTTACAATCTTATAACTGCACTAAAAATATTGTTGAAAGCACAAGAATAAGTTAAATCATATACTGATAATACACATAATGATCTCATAAGGGAAATAACATACAAGCATTGTCACGTTACTAATCCCTTTTCTATTCTATAAGTATATGTCTGTAACTTGTTTTCTTCATTTATATTTCGAATTGAGAAGATTACTCTTTTTAAAGAAAACCAATATACAATGCTAATTAATTTCATAGATGTAAGAAATTTAATAGCAATTCTATACTAATGTCGCCACGTTGGAGACTAGAATAGGTTGTGCCTTGAAATTAACAAATTGGACTTAATACCATAATCACGTATCCGAAAAGCAAATAAATTAAAAAACTTACCATGTCAAAATTTGAATAGAGACGGAATGAAGCTAGTAGGTAAACATGATATAACAGTAATGCCACATGCCCATCTTTCTGCTAATATGATGCCAATTTATATGCACCTTTCACTCAAAATCCAGTGAACAATATAGGAGCATTTGGAATGTATTGGACGACTGAGAGTTACAGAAACAAACTTCATACCTTTCCCATAAATGGGATTCGTGGACTAAGATTAGCCAGTCATTATAATATAACTTTTGGTTTCCCTGGAGGTTGATAGAAAATCAGATCAACTCCTTTAGGAAAAAGATTAGGCCATCTATCTCTATTGGTTAGAGACTTACGTCCGATAACGTGTTGAAAATTAAGCTAAAAAAGTAACAATATTAAAGAATGAAAACAATAGACAGAGAGAGACGTTAAAGAGGAGTAGCTTTCTTATTCATCCAAATGTGTTTCAAGTGTGTTCAACTATTACATACAACCCAACTATAGATAGGAATACATTGAGAACACCAAAGGGTGTGTCATAAACATAGGCAGTAACTATTTGGGGTTATAGAAATAAAGTGTGGGAATAGAGGTCATTAAGTAATGGGGTTACTTCTACAAGAATTATGAACATGAAGTAGTGGAAGTTATATGTAGAGGAGTAATAGACATCCACACGTTAATATTTTCATAACAGTACTTACGTTTTTCACCCTTTTTTGTTGGCGAGGGGGCAACCAATATTGGGCTCAGGTTCAATAAGCTATATGATCAGTTAAGTAAAGACGGGCTTCCTGTCAATGGGCCCAACTCAGCTTGTACAACTCTGCCTTCCCTAACATTCTGCTTTTATTTTCAGAAAATTTAAAAAGATAAAAGGGAAAATTACATAGGGTACCTATTTAAGATTCTTTATTATAAAATATATAGATATCTTTTCTTATTTACCAAATATAACGATATATTACGAAACATGACTGATTTTCATATAGTTTTCGTTTTTTTATTTTTTTTCCAGAAAATATATTATTTTTTTAAAATAATTTTTATATATATATATATATATTTTGCCTCAATGGCTTAAAAAATTACCTCAAATTTTTATGTATGAAAGCTGTATGAAATGTGTATGTGTGAGCGAAATTATTAATATAATTTTCATACACAAAATTGTGAGCGAAAACTTTAAGTCTTGAATATTGTATGAAAGTTGTTATAATGTTGTTGTAGTTGTATTAATTTTCCAGAAACCTAATATGAACTTTATATACGAAAAATGTGAATGAAATTCTAAGTCTTGTATAGATATACACATTTCATACCATTCTCATACATAAAATTTTGAGCGTAATGTTTAAGCCTTGATCGAGATATACACATTTCATACGTTCTTCATACATAAAATTTGAGCGACTTGAGCAAGCTATACACATTTCATATACAAAAATTTGAGCGATTATTTTAAGTATTGAATGTTAATCAAAGTTGTATACAATGTTATTGTAGTTGTACTAATTTTACAGAAATCTAACATGAACTTTATACATGAAAACATGAGCGAAATTTTAAAACTTGAGCGAGATATAAATTTCATAATGTTTTCATACACACAATTTTGAGCGGATTTTTTAAGCCTTGAACGAGATATACATATTTCATATATTTCTCATACCGTTTTCATACACTAAATTTTGAGCGAACCTTTTAAGTCTTGAGCAAGATATACACATTTCATATAACTTTCATACATAAATTTTTGAGCAAAAAATATATTGAAATAAATTTTTATTTTTATTTTTAATTTTTAAAAAGCATGTTTTGTATGGGGCTTGTAATGTTATATTTTGTAAATATAAAACTATCATCACGTTTCGTAAATATTTCTTCTTAAAATGTATATATACGTAGTTGTTCCAAGATAAAACTAAAGAAAACTTTTAAAAACGGAAGAGAAGTTTCTTTCACTTTTGTGCTTGGTTTTTATTTTTCTACTATATTAGAAGCACCGGTTGGGGTGCTTTTTCGTCGTCCGTTGTGGACCCCCCCATAAAATAAAAAAAAAAATTTGGGCCCCATATTAATCAAGCTCTAAAAAAAAAAAAAAAAATTGTAATTTTACAATTGTGGGCCCCATATTAAACTTTAAAAAAAATTGTGGGCCCCATATTAAACAACATCGAGTATTAAAAAAAAGTGAAACCCACCACATCCAAACTCATGGGAAAAAAAAGTGGATCCCATATTAACAAAAATCAAGCAATATAAAAAAAAAGGTGAATCTTATATTAAAAAACACAAGAACATACTTAAAATACAAAAATGCTTAGAAAATCAAACAATTAAATCAATAATGATGGATTTATTGTCACATGCGTATCAACCCATTAGTGAGAGCAAATGAAATTATTGTACAACAACATACTTAAAATACTTATATATATATAAAATAGTGGAACCCACCATCTCCAAACTCACGGAAAAAAAAATGGACCCCATATTAACAAAATCAAGCAATATTAAAAAAAAAGGAAATCCCATATTAAAAATACAAACAATGTCAAAGAAAAAAGGTGCAGACTTTGTATTTGTAGCAAACACTAATATAATAAAGTTTTACATACGGAGCACAAACTACAATGTTATATTAATCGTGTTTTGAACATAGTATCCCATATTGACAAAATCAAGCAATATAAAAATAAAAAAAATAAAAAAAAAAGTGAGTCCCATATTAAAAAAACAAACAATGTCAAAAAAAAAAAAGTGCAGACTTTGTATTCGTAGCAAACACTAATATAATAAAGGTTTAGATACGAAACACAAATTACAATGTTATATTAATCGTGTTTTGAACATAGTCTATATATATATATATATATATATATATATATATATGCATAAAAATAGTGCAAACTAATAATATCCAAAAGGCTGGGCCCCATACTAAATAACACCAAGCAATATAAAAAAAAAAAAAAAAAGAAACTATATAAAGCATGGGTTTAGACTCATGCTTCATCATCCGTTGTCCCTTAAAAAAAAAGGGGGTGGGCCCCATACTAAATAACACCGAGCAATTAAAAAAAAGGAAGAAAAAAATTGGAACTCACCATCTCCAAACTCATGGGAAAAAATAAAGTGGACCCCATATTAATAAAATCAAGCAATATTAAAGAAATAAAAATTGAGCCCCATATTAAAAAAAAAATATAATATTAAAAAAAAGAAGTGCAGACTTTGTATTCATAGCAAACACTAATATAATAAAGTTTTAGATACGGAAGACAAATTATAATGTTATATTAATCGTGTTTTGAACATAGTATATGTATATATATTATATGCATAAAAATAGTGCAAACTAATAATGTCCAAAAAAAAAAAGTGCACCCCATAAGTCAATAATGATGGATTCATTGCCACGTGCTTATCAATCCATTAGTGGGAGCAAATGAAATTGCTTTTCTTCAAAAGGTTAGGTAGTCAAACCATACAATTTTCTTTCTTTTTTTATATTAACTCGAGATCTAATCTAGCTATTAAACCGTTGTATTTGCTATTCCGCCATGTCATTTATTTGTTATGTTTACTAAAATAAATATACTTAAAATATTTATATTTTAAAATAAGATAGAATTTAATTACTTTTTTATTTTTATTCTTACTTCAATAAATGTGAAAAGAGATTAATGTCGTAGAAAAATATATATCAAATGGAAATCAAATAATGAATAAGGTAAATTAGTCAAATTATAATTCTAATCGACGTTTTCTTAAAAAACCATGCAAAAGACAACATGACAAGTAAAATGAGCTAAACCTAGAATATTTACCAAAAATTAAAAAATAATATTTCTTCGTTTAAATAGAAAATCAATTTCTACTTTGTTTTGTTTTAAACATGTAAAATTAATTTAATAATTAAAATTAAAATTATCCAAATCAAACTTTGATAAAAAATAATGAGTATTTTACACTTTTAAATTAATCGAATTAAAATTAAAAGTATCAATTGATGCTTAAATATTACTATTGTTTTATCTCAAAAAGAGGAAAATAGTTCCTTTTTAAACAAGTCTTCTCTTTTAAAAAATATTAATAAATTCGCCGATTTTGTATTCGTACCAACCATTAATATAATAAAATTTTAGATACAGAGCACAAACTACAATGTTATATTAATCGTGCTTTGAACATAATATATATATATATAATCACTATTTAAAGACAACTATATACACATAGATGCACTATAATCTAAAGTGTTGGGCCCGTGCGCAGCACGGGCATAGACCGCTAGTCTGGAAGTATCTGAGACCAATGTATGAATATTTAAATAATAAAAAAAAGCAACTTAGATTATACATTTTTGTACATCATTTTATTATTTTATTTTACTACTCTAAATAAGAGTGAATTGAGGGGAGCTTCCTGTCAACGTGAATTGACGGAAAAGCCCTCCGATTTTTCCTTAATTACTTATCATGATACTCATCTCTAAATAAACAACACGTGCTGCCAAAAGAAACCCTCACCTGAAGCTTCTCTGTACTCCAAAACTTATCCAGTCCCCTACTAATTCTGCAGTCTCCTCACAATATTCTTTCTGAAATTAGCAAATACACAAGTTAAACTCTTCTGCGTTCCCTTCTTCATCACATGGGTCTCTGCACCAAAAACTTAGTTTATCACACTTTTCTTCTTGATCGTGAATCTAAATATGCCCCATGATTTTTGAAGCGTTTTCTAGATTAATTGATAGAACTATCTTTGCGAACTTGAGTGCACTACTATTCGCTGCTAAGTTGTATAATTTTATCCAAGTTATTGATTGATTCAGATCATATTCATGAAGCGTGCTTGGAAGCTGGAGGCTACAAAGGGCGGATCATGTGATCATGAGCAAGGCCTCCGGTGAGGTATTAGAGAGATGGAATTTTTGTGCACAATAGAGAAAAATGTAATAGCCTTCATTGAGTTCAAAATAAAAAATAGGAACTACAGGAGGGAGTTCCGCCGATTCTTCATGAGGCCTACGTTATTTTTATACATATATGATTGCATTACTTTGTAAATACACTTGAATATGCATATGTTCTAGAATGGTACCATATTCGACTAAATTGAATTACATAGACGGTACAATATTCATAGTCTCTCTTTCGCAAATTTATACACTTTGTTCATGTTGGGCCCGGGGCTATTCTGACTTGTATAAGCAGATCTAACACGTATTTTGTGGGTTTAATTGAACGATGTTTTCCCCACACATTATGTAAACATATACGAAATATATATATATATATATATATATCTATCTGTACCATATTAAAAGCATGAAGCTTCTAATTTAAAATTTAAGTTACGGAAATACCCTTACAATTAACCTAAATATCTTTTTTAATACAAACAACCTATACGGCTATTATGAAGAGTTGCACCGTTTCTAATGTTACTCCCGCAAGGGCTGCCGCAGTTTTATGGTCATTTAGTTTATCTGTGTAAAGTTTATTATTATCCTTATCTTGCAGTTGCAGATTTCAAAATTGGTAATGATCCAAAAGAGGTTTCGTATCTTCCATTGAAGGCATATCACGTACGCACTTAACTTCTTCTAGCAAATTCACTGATACATATATTAGTGGCATGTGGTCTCCTCTGTTTCTTGGTTGACTGCTTTTTATACATTAACCAACATATCTCCGAAATCTTGAATGAGAGGTTATTTATAAAATAAAATAAAAACCTATTTTTCCATGATTAGTGCTCAATCAATTACCTTTTACATCTAATCCGATTTGAATCATGTCTAGCGTAATCGCCTGTTTAGTTGTTTTGTAATGACTTTACGCTAAAAGGTAGGACTGCTTATCGGTTGGTTAACTTCGGTTTTAAATGCTATTAGTTTGTAAACATGCTAAACCGATAATGAAGAAATCGATTATTGATTTATGGTTAATCGGTTAGCGGTCGTTACGGTTCGGTTATTAGTTTAGCCGATAAACTCATTATTTCGAAGTGAGGCAGTGACTTTTTCTCTACAAATTTCTTATGAGATTTTCTCTTGGAAATGTTTACTGAACACATTCATCAAGAAAAGAGGGTGTTGTGAGTTGTTGAATTGAGAAGGAGAAATGGTCTTCACAAAAAGAATCAAAGACCTTTTTCGATTATCCATTATCCATTAAATTTAATAGATTTTATTGGGTTATCAGTTAAGCCATTATGAAACTCAAAGAACCTAACCAAACTGATAGGAACAATAGTTTTAAATACAATTTTTTTTTATAAACCACTAAACTGATAACTGATATAAATGAGTCAATAATATTTTTTTCCCTTTAATTTATCGGTTAAATTGAAATTTATATACGCCTACTAAAAGCACATATGTCGTAGAAGGTTGGGGGAAGAATAATTGTTATTTATTGCTTGAATATGAACTTGATTTGAACATGGTAATTTGCTTCAATGAACAAATTTTATAAGATAGGGCTAACAATTATTCTAGAGGTTTACATACAAGCTAGTAGGGGTGTACATGGACCGGGTTGGTTCGGATTTTTTAAACACCAAATCAAACCAATTGCGTCGGGTTTTAAAATTTATACACCAAACCAAACCAATAAAATTCGGGTTTTTCAACCTCGGATTTTCTCGGGTTATTCGGTTTTCTCGGATTTTTCGGGTTTTTTTTTTTTTTTTTCCGGAATAGTCTTGATACAAAACATATACACTTTTACTTTAAATATTTCTCTAGTCCTAGTAAGATACAACTATATAATTAAGGTGTTTCTTAAGAAAATAACATAAAATGTGAGAAGAGTGATGACATTGTATTAAATATTCAGCAAAAGATAATAAAATCGGTTAAAATAGATACTGCTAATAAATAAGCCATAAAGAAAATGACCATAATCTAAAAATACTGAGTCATCTAAAATAAGTACAGCTAACAAGTATTAATTACATGACAAAGAAAAAAAACTTAAGCTATGTATGTCGGGTTGGTTTGGTTCGGTTTGACTTTTTTTAGCTAAAACCAAACCAAACCAATTATGGTCGGGTTTTCCAACACCAAACCAAGTCAAACCAAACCACTAGTCGGGTTTGTTTCTGTCAAGGTTTATCGGTTTGGTGCGGTTTGTCGGTTTACTTTGTACACCCCTACAAGCTAGAGTGATCCCATTTAGTAATTGTTTGTTTCTAGTTTTGTATTGGACAAGTTTTAATTTTTGAGATATTTGGTAATGGTAACAGATACATGCTAACCCACAAGCTAATAGATAGACAATCCGATACCATTGTGATCATCTAGATTGTGACATATTGGTTACAGGCCTACAGGTACGGGGTTCATATTTCGTCCAACCTTTCTGATCCGTTCCATCGTTTTTGCGGGTTGGGTATCTTCCTTTCTTTCTTTATAGTTTTTGGAGTCGCACCATGTGGAGATATATATATATATATATATATATATATATATATATATATATATATATATATATATATATATATATATGAGTATTACTATTATCTCTATGTTTTATATATGAGTATTACTATTATCTCTATGTTTTCTAATTTTTTATTTTTATTTTTTTTTGCGTTTTAGTACATATCATCCGATATTTTTAAGAGAATGTATGTTCATTACTGGACAACTCTATAGAAATAAGAGTGTATTGACCTATTTGTCATTATATGAATCCCGGTCATTTTTGGCATACCTTAAAATGAAAGAGCTACCATTATTGATCCATGCACCTTTCAAAAGATGAGTAGGTACTGCCAACACTTTGATAATTGAACTTTTCTTGTGTGTGTGACACTGCTTATAAGTATTTCTTATTTATTTGATATTTATCCCTGACTCATTTTTAAAAAATTACAATATTCTCAAGTTTGAAGTGTCTAATTTTCCTAATTTCGGTGACTTTCGTACAGAGAAAATGTTTTCATCATGAATTTATTGTGAGATATATTTATCTCAATAAAGCAAGTTAATTTTAGAACCACACAGTTGATAAAGTTGATACCCCACAAAGTTGTCCTACCCTTAGAGGTGTCAATATGGGTTGGCGGCTTCTAAAATTTAACCTAACCCAAAATTTCTAGCACAAAGAATTAAAAACGGCGAAGACGGTGGATCTTTTTAATTGAAGAGCGCAAAAAAGCGAAATTTCAACCCGTGCTCTTAAGCAAATGAGTTAGTACGGGCGAGTCCTTTAAGTTTTTCGTCTTCCGAAATAACATTTTCCAAGTGATTTTGGGTACAATTTGAACATGAAAATTTTGCAATATGAAATAGAATCTTCTACCACCCATTCTTGCGCAAATTCATATCGTAGAAGAAAAAAATTTAAGAGAATAAATATAAATTATTATTTTTGATCACTAATTCAGATCACGTTCAAAATAAATTAAATATAATATAAATTCTAAGACTAAAAAGTATTACTCTAGTTTCTAATTTACTACCCAGTAGTAAGTTCATTCTTTTTTTCTCATTATTTTTTATCTTTTTGTTTAATTTACTTATATTTTTAAAAAAATTAATTAATTTATTATTCTTTTCCTGTTCGGGGCCCAACCCCTCGAGGGGTACAGCAAGAGAGTCCGGGCTTTCGAGCCTCACTTCTATATCGGGCCAAAGAAATTCTGGCTCAACCCTACTTAAATAAAAATGGGTGGCCGGCGGCTCGCGGGGCCAAGCCCATATTGACAGCTCTACCTACCCTCCCTAGATCCAAATAGAAGGATTTTACTAGGTATGTTGTTGTACCTTTGATAAAGGTGATGGGACCACAAAATTAAAATAAGTAAAAAAAATCACATAGGTCTAATCAAATTTGGATCGTTATCTCAGTAGGTTCAGGCAATATCCAAATATCTTAACCCCAACAAACAAGTCATTATACGACGATTTGCATCGATTATTCACATAAATTTGCACTTTACTCTTTCATGTACAATTTATATACTCAAAGCTTTATTTTAATAATATTGATATTATTTTATGTAATCATGACTCGACATACACGTGCAACGCATGTGATGGGAAACTAATATGAATCCACATACTCCGAATTCTGGTTTCATGTCATGACCATACTTCTCTTTCTTGTGCATATATTTGGTGCTTCCTCCCAGGGGCGAAGTCACTTGGGAAAAATAAACTAAAAGTGACAAATAAGTTCACTAATTAGAAATGGCAACAAGTTTGACCAGCCAAGGTCAAACTTGTCTTAAAAATGTGATTAAGTTAAAATGGGACTGAATTATAATTTTTAAAACTTATTAATCTTTTACAAAATACACAATAGCCCACTTACATTATACAAAATCTTCCAACCCACCCCCACGAACCCAACTTCATTATTTCAATAAAAAAAAAAAATAAAAAAAAAAAATAAAAAAACCAGTTCCTCAGGCGGCAAAGGAAACCGTCGACCACCCCCACCATCGCCACTGCCTTTATCTGGTTTTTCCTCTTCAAAATCAAGCAATTTGTTCTTCTAGTATTCTCTCTTTCTCTCTCTCTCTCTCTCTCTCTCTCTCTCTCTCTCTCTCTCTCTCTCTCTATTGCCGCTTCGCTTCTCTATTCATTCCCAGGTAAAGTTTTTCTTTCACTTGGTTCAAAAGTTAAGGTTTTGAAATCAAAGTGTGAAAATGATGATTTTGGTTAGAGAAGATGAAGAAGCACATGAGTTTGTCTTGAATGTTGTTTATTTTGTTGTAGTTTGGGGTATTTGTTGCACTTGTTGGGGCTTGTGAGTTTGTAAATAGTGGTTGTGGTTGTGAAATTATGATTTTTGGTGCTGTTTTTGTTCTTGTTCTCCTTAGTGTTTCGAAAAAAAGGCTTGCAATTTTGTTGATGTTTTCCAACAACCGAGGTTACTGTTGCGTTAAATTCAAGACTTGTTTGACAGTTGCAAACATCTGCTGAGGTTGCATGGTTAAACAACCCCTATTAGGTGTATTTTGTTTAAGTTGTGAGTGAGATTTGTGATGGTTGTGTGTTCGTAGTGAAATATAGATGTTTTGTAGTTAAAATTACATGTTTTTGTTGTTGTTGTTTTTGCTGTCATGGTATGGTTTAGGAAATGTTTTGATTTTATACAACAGCTGTTGGATAAAATCAAAACAATTGCTGAGGTTTTTGCAGCAACTGAAGCAATTGTTGCAGCATATTAACAAGCTGTTAAAAAATCAAAACAATTGCTAAGTTGTTGCTACTATTTTTTTTATTTCCAACAGCTTAAGAATCTGCTGCAACGAGTAATAAGTTGTTGCAACAACTTCATATTTTGTTGCAACATATTCCCTTTCCCTTTTTTACTTTGAATGTTGCACTAATCAATTAAAACTGTTTTTCTTTTATCTTCCGTGTGTAGATAAAATGGCTCCAGTTAAAAGAAAAGGAGAGAAACCAACTGAGGGAGAAAGTAAAAGAGCCAAGGTGCAAACACCATTAGATGAACTTGTGAGTGTTATTTGTCAATCAACAATCTAAAGGAAAAAGTTAGTGAAACTGGGGCTTCAGAAAGAGAGGAAACCTACGAGACCTCTCAAGTAGAAGTTTCTATTGGGCATGAAGAAGAAACAGATAAAAATGAACAAAGTGAAGAACAACAAGAAGATAAAGAAGATGAAGGAGATGATGAAATAGACAAAGATGAAGAAACTAGAGAAGAAACTGAAAAAGATAATGAAAAATCTGCTGAAGGAGATGAAGAAAATGATGAAGGAGATGAAGAAGAAGGAGATGGAGAAGAAGGAGATGAAGGGGATGAAGGAGGTGAAGAAGATGAAGAAACTGAAAAGGGTAATGAAGAAGAAGAAGAAGAATCTACAGATCACATATCAACGACCTTGGCTGAGTTAAGAAAAAAAAAAAGGAAACATAATGTGGATGCCAATATTCTTGTTATAGCCCGTGTTTTGTACATTCGGATAATCCGGGATAATTGCAAGAAGTTAAAGGCAAGACCATTTCCAAAATTGTTTTAGTAGACAAGTTGTTGATGAATATTAATTATGACTATTATTAATGAGAAAATATTGAGAAAGGCCAAGGGTAAAAATGGAAATTCGCAAAAAAGTGGCTCATGGTAATTTTGTGGAAGGCTAGGGGTAAAATGGTAATTTCACAAAAGGTTCAAGAGAGTTCTTGAATACTCCCTCTTGGCCGTGTGGCATGTATGGTGTTTGTCTACATATTTATTATTTAATGGGGGGCTAATTGCAAATTATAAAAATGTATAGACCAAAGCTTGCATAAGAAGACACTTAGTCTTCTTTGTTGAATTTTGAGAAATTTCAAGAAAAAAGAAGAAAACTCTAGAAAAGAAAGAAGGGGACATGTGACCATATTTGAGGGACCTAAGCATAAATATATAGAAGTGGTGGAAGATATATATATATATATATATATATATATATATATATATATATGAGAAGTCATCTTTTAATTCAACAAAATTTGGAGAAAGAAAGAAAACAAAGAAGAAGAAAAATTTGAAGGGCCATTCGGCCAAGGCTATGGAAAATTAGCTCCTTGAATTCTTGATCAAAAAAATATTTTCTTCTAGTATTCCAACTAAGTTGAAGGCCCTCATTGACATGGGAGAGTCGTTGGAGCAATTAAATCGTTCATTTGAGCAATATATGCCCTAGCCGAATGAAGAAGATGAGTGGAAAAAGGTATGTGTTCAACCTTCCTTTACATATTTTATGGATGATTTATGCATGTTGGAGTGTAAAGAAATGAATGAAGTTCATGAAAGAATGATGTTGATGTTGGGCCGTGCATGTGTGATGTTGTGTAGGGGAGAATGAATTAATTTTATTTAGTAGTTTGGTTGCTATTGTAATGTATAGAAATGAATGAAAATTCATGAAAATCTATGTGAGAAGTTGTTGTAACCGAATGGTAGGTGATTTGGTAAGTTATGGTAAATTAATGTAATTTGATATTCTAGTTGTTGTCATTGTGGATTATGTGGTGTTGAATGAAGGGTGTTGTTGAAGTTAACGTATATGAATGATGATGACATGTAAGGTTGTTGTGGAATTGGAAGATTTCGGGTAAAGTAAAATGTTGATTGAGTTGTTGAAAGATTATGTGAATTAAATTGAATTGAATTGAATTGAATTGAATATGAATGGAATGTTGTTAGTAAGATTGTTGGCATTGTTGTTGGTTTGGCAGAGTTGAATTCTCGGATTGTTGTTAATGTATGAATTGGGCCGAGCCATATTCTCGGGACGGTGTATTTACGGGGGAGATCTTGCCGTCAAATTTCGGCAGAATATAAGTGAATGTATTTGAAGGGTTAAGAGAGGCATATGATAATGAACCTAACAATTGCGTCAATTTTCTTGAATGTAGACCAACAAGTTTAGAGGGATAAGTGTAGCTAGTAAGGCGCGGCACAGGTATGTTAAGGCCCGTCCCTTATCTTTCTATGGCATGATCTGTACGTGAGACTTGATAAATGCTTCCATAACGTTCCTATTTTAAAAAGTCATAAGTTATGATTCCAAGACATGAATTCTTTTCTAAAAGTCCGTAAATGTTTTCCAAAAATATTCGTTTTCTCCAAAATTAAGTTCTATGATTCTTGTAAGCTTTTACGATTAAGACGACGAATATGATTTTTCAATGACAATGACGATGTCCAATATGAGAAAATGTCTATGTTGAATATGTCGAGAATATGTTCCTATCATGAAATATGATGACATGAAAATATGAAACTATTTCTTGATTTCTCAATTCTACTTGCGGACAATGACTATCTTAAAGATTCCGAGTATATGAAACGACGCCTTATGATCCGGTTCTATGTGTTCTGATGATGTTACTCTTCATTGATAGTCTCGCCTTATAGTACTAGTTCCTTCAAGGTGAGGCACGACGCCCATGGCTATTCCATAATGTAATCGGAGGTCACCGACCTTATGTCACTCCGATGGATACATGACTTTCTTTGGGCTCTCGCATGCTTATATGATATATGATATGTATATGACACATGGATATGATATATGTATATGTACATGGGGTGGGGGAAGGGATACATGGGGAATGGGAAGGGAAACATGTTCATTGCCACCGATCGCTGGCGTTATCATCCCGGACGCGGGATGCCCGGACGCGGGATATATGGGCGAGCCGACGTATTTCGGCGCTATGTGGGCGAGCCGACGTTGTTCGGTGCTATGACATATGACATGACACGATATGATATGACATGACACGATATGATATGATATGATACGATATGACATGATATGATACGATATGACATGATATGATACGATATGACATGATATGATATGATATGATATGATATGACATGATATGATACGATATGATATGACATGATATGATATGCTATGATATGGCATGCGTGGCATCCGGCCTAAAAGGAATTCATATGTACAGGTTACTCTTCTGCCACAGGATATGTCCTATGTTTCCACATGATTATTGCTCATATGTATATCCCTCACTAAGTTATTGTTTATGCCTTACATACTCAGTACATTGCTCGTACTGACGCCCCTTTTGCGGGCGGACTGCGTTTCATGCGCGCGGTACACCGGATGAGTAGAAGCCATTACGAGAAGACGTTCCGGCGGAGTTAGTAGACTCCATTTGTTCGAGTTCGTCTAGTCGAGTATGTGTGCTATGCGGTTTACTCGAAGTTAGAGACTTTGCGAGACGAGTCGTGGGTCTAGAGTGTCGGTTTGAAAATGGCTCCATTTGGCCGATGTGTTTTTATTGCACACTATGTTGCATAGTTCTTGCGCGCTGCGATTGTGTTTAATTTGAGAAACGACAAAAAGATTTTGGGAGTTTACCATGTATTTTATTTTTGATTGATCTAAGAATCCAAGGAAAGTATATATGTAATAAGAGTCAGCGGGTTCGCTCGGCTCCAAATGTGGGGTCGGGTGCCCATCACACCCTAGTGAGATCGGGGTGTGACAATTCTTGAGTCTTCTAGTAATGTCACAGATCCCAATAGACCTTCCATTAACGAGGTCGTCAAGAGTTTCAGCATTGAAAAGTACGGCGTGAGGATGCCGCTGAATAGAAATAATAGTTTGTCCGGTGATATTGTGGTCAAATCAAGCATGGGCAAGGGCTTTGACAAATTTAAGGCCATTCTTCGGCAGCAGGGGTTGGAGAATTTCTTTGTTGGAGAATTTCTTTAGGGCTAGCTGTTTTGGGCTCTATTTAGATTTGCCTGAAGAAATCGGTGCGCGGTTTCAAATGACAATGGTGTCTGAGCTTTTGAAGCGTAGAATTATTTGTGATAGAAAGGATGAGGTTTGGATTAATTACTGTGGCATGCCGGTTTGCTTTGGCACGAAGGAGTTTGCCATAGTTCTTTGGATTGAGATGTCATCCTTGTGAACCTCTTCCTATTATTGTATTAACCAAGCCAGCCCCGACTCCCAAGGCAGCCAAAAAAGCAAAGGGTTCCAAAGCTAAGAATGGTGTCTCTTTGGTAGACTTAGTGGGAAAGAGCTACATTCAGAAGAAATTGTTGGAAGATTTGGAGTCCAAAACTTTCTCGAAAAAGCACAAGGAGGCACTGTGCTTAGTTTGGTTTGTGCATAGTGTTCTTTGGGCAAGAGACATAAACAACAAAATACCGTTTGGATTGATTAAACTTGCTGAGGACTATGATGCCTTCAACAACTATTCCTGGGGTCTTCAAAGCTTGAGGTTGACTGTTGAATATTTGTTGAAGGAATTGAAGCCAATGGGGAAGACACTCAACCTATATGGCTTCCCTTGAGCTTTCATGGTAAACTTTCTTCAATGTTTTATCTTTTTTTTTTTTTTTTTTTTTTTTGTATTTCAATCACTATTTTGATTTTTGATGACATCTTTTTCAATCACTATTTTAATTTTTGATGACATCTTTTTTTCTAGGCTTTCGCATTTGAAGCCATTCCTCACCTCCGGCATCAAGTCAAGGAATACTCCGAAGAAGTTACCTTTCCAAGAATTGTTAGATGACTGACTGCCAGGAACAACACAAAATTGAGTGTTGACCTTTTTAACCCCCTAAGGAAGCTGTAAGCATTAGAACACATTCATATAGAATAAACTTAACTTCTATAAGCTTAAATAATTTACAACAGATAACTAGTTGTTGCAACAACTTTTGTAATCTGCTGCAACAAAACATGCATCTGTTGCAACAAGTTATGAATCTGTTGGACAATGTCCAACAGATGAGTAACCTATTGCAACAAGTTACCCAACAGATGAATCTGTTATAACATGCAACTAGTTTTTTACAACAGATGAGTAACCTGCTGCAACAAGTTATCCATCTATTGGAAAATGTCCAACAGATGAGAAACTTGCTGCAACAAGTTACCAATCTGTTGGTCAATGTCCAACAAGTACCACAACTATTGCAATAGATCACTTTATTTGCTAATCTGATAACTTCTGAATCTGTTACAGTAAGTTTTTACAATAAGTACAATAATCTGTTGCAATAAGTTATTAATCTGTTGGACAATATCCAACAGATGAGTAACCGACTGCAACAAGTTATCCATCTATTGGAAAATGTCCAACATATGAGAGATCTGCTGCAACAAGTTACCCATCTGTTGGACATCGTCCAACAGATGTGTAACCTATTGCAACAACCTCTGAGCTGATAACTTCTTTTAAATAGGTTTTGCTTTTCATGATTTAGCACCATTTTGATATATCTACTTTCTTGTTGTAGGTTGTGAACCCATGGCTTGTCCCGACAATAAGAGAGTTAGAGATGCCATGCCTTGTCACCTTTGTGCCCATAGAATCTGTGCCTGCTGTGATTAATGGGTTGTGGGAATTGGCTGGAGTGATAGCCATCACTAGGGTTGATGCTGTTGTTGCTGGTGGTGATGGTCTTGTTGCTGGTGGTGATGTTGCTGTTGATGCTGGTGGTGATGTTGTTGTTGGTGGTGTTGATGTTGTTGGTGGCGTTGTTCAACCTGTTGATGCTGTTGGTGGCGTTGTTCAACCTGTTGATGCTGTTGGTGGTAGTGGTGGAGTTGGTGTTGGTGATGATGTCCCGGCAAGTATTGCTGGGGAAAAATTAAGAGATGATGATGTTGATATTGGTAGATTTACTCCAGTTGCTGGATTTAGTGGTGTTGGAGGATTTGGTGGTAATTTTAGTGGTGGTAAATTGAGTGGTAGAAGATTTCTTTGATGTTGGTGCCGGTGCCTCTAAGGTGTCCTCATGTGCTTGTGAATGCACCACTTGCAAGGAGAAAATGGATAATTTAGTTAGAAAGGTTGAGGAGTTGGTGCAGGCCCAAGAAACATTTCTATCCAGAGGTTGATATCCAAGAGGGGTATCAATCCATCAAAGAACCTTTCGTCACCCTATAGTCCTATTCATGTTCGGAGGAGGGGCAAAGCAATTGCCAAGGCACTTGCATCAGTTAGATCAAGGAAACTTGCTGCTACTCCCAGTAAGTCAATTGAGACTCCTCTTCCTGATGTTAGGCCAAAAGTGCTAAAGAAGGTGGACATGTTCAAGCCTGTACATGCGCAAAGAAAGAAAAAGGTTGAGACTGTGCTCAAAGCCAAAAAGAGTGGAAAAACAATGTACTCAATGCGTGAATTTAGAGCCCCAGACTTCAAGGCTTTGACAAGCATGGATATTTGGTAGGAGGATTGGGTAAGTTTCAACACTTGTATATATCTATCTAATTCAGTATGTTGTTGCAACAAGTCTTTTATTTTGTTGAATCTGTTGCAGCAAGTTAACTAGCTGTTGCAACAGGTTAATAATCTGTTGCAACAAGTTACTTATTTTTTATAACAGGTAACTAACTGTTTTACTACTTTTACTTTAGTATGTAGATGAAGTCCTGCTTCTAATGCGTATGAGGCAAATCAATTTCCCTGAGTACTATGATTCCACTGACATAATCCTGGACCTCAACTTTTACAATAACATTCTCAAGAGGTACACAGATTTGACAAATGAGAGTACAGTTTCGAATGTCGTGCCTTTGGAGGTTAGACTTGCTGAATTCAAGTGGGATGATGAAGTGGCCGATTATTGTAGAGGTATTAGACCCTCCCCGGGTGGCTGCTCGTGGGCTGGTGAAAAGAGGGTTTTAACAGTGATGAATATTGATGTCATACATTTTGTCATTCTCGAGTTCAAGATTGAAGAGGGAGTAGTAAATGTTTATGACTGCAATGTTCCTGTCTACCCAGACGATGCTTTCTTTTGTTTCATGCAACCTGTATTGGAATTGTGGCCCAAGTTACTGAAACAGAGTGGCATGTTCGCACACTTGCCTGCAAAATTACTTAATGAACCGTGAGAATTCAATAAGAGCAAGAATCTCCCCCGCAATGTCACTGGTAGGGCATGTGGTTCGTGGTCACTTGCTTTTATAGAGGCTTTACTTACCGGCACAACTGTGACAAAATCCGAAAGTTTCATTAGCGACAACTCTGTGGAGAGGATGCAATGGAGATGGGCCTTAGGTGTGATTGAAAAGGTGTTGGAGCCCTAAGATGGGTTGATAAATAATTTATTAAATTTGTGTTTTTTGGAGCCCAAATGTGGCATGTTGAACAATTTAAGTATATATTAGGTGTTTTTTTATGACATTATGTAATTTAAGTATATATTAGGTGTTCAGTACCTTTCTAAGAAATTTTGTTTAAGTATTTAAGTTGTGTTCAGTACATTATGTTCAGTAGTTTCAAACAAGTCACAAAATCTAACAACTGTTGAAGAAGTTGTAACAAGTTGCTAATCTGTTGCAACAAGTTGCTAATATGTTACAACAGATGAGTCAGTTGTTGCAACAAGTTCATAATCTGTTGCAACAGGTTGCTAATCTGTTGCAACAACTTGTTGCAACAAGTTCATAATCTGTTGCAACAAGTTGCTAATCTGTTGCAACAATCTAACAGCTGTTGAAGAAGTTGCAACAAGTTGATAATCTGTTACAACAAGTTTCTAATCTGTTACAACAGATGGGTCAGTTGTTCCAAAAAATCTAACAGCTGTTGAAGATGTTGCAACAAGTTGATAATCTGCTGCAACAAGTTGCTAATCTGTTGCAGCAGATCCGTCAGTTGTTGCAACAAATCTAACAGTTATTGAAGAAGTTGTAGCAAGTTGATAATCTGTTGCAACAGATGGGTCAATTGTTGCAACAAATCTAACAACTGTTGAAGAAGTTGCAACAAGTTGATTATCTGTTGCAACAAGTTGATAATTTGTTCCAACAGATGGGTCAGTTGTTGCAACAAGTGTCTTATCTATTGCAACAGATAACTCATCTATTTAAACAAGTTACTTAGTTGATCATATGTCCTGACTCAGAATATCATCAAATTGGTTAGGTATATATACTGAACAATAAATATCATTGGTTTCCTTTGTTTATCAATAAATATGGGCGAATCAGGTAGTTCTCATCAAATTACTCCAACGATCGCTTGATTTGGGAAAACTACACTTAGTTGATCATATGTACTGACTTAGTATACCATCAAATTGGTTAGGTACATATACTGAAGAATAAATATCATTGGTTTTCTTTATTTAGATCTAAATATGGGTGAATCAAGTAGTTCTCATCAAATTACTCCAACGATCGCTTGATTTGGAAGAATACACTTAGTTGATCATATGTCCTGACCCAGAATACCATCAAACTGGTTCGATACATATACTGAACAATAAATATCATTGGTTTCCTTTGTTTATCAATAAATATGGGTGAATCCAGTAGTTCTCATCAAATTACTCCAACGATAGCTCGATTTAGGAAGAATACGCTTAGT
The DNA here is from genome assembly GCF_029784015.1 of Lycium ferocissimum. NCBI lineage: Eukaryota > Viridiplantae > Streptophyta > Magnoliopsida > Solanales > Solanaceae > Lycium > Lycium ferocissimum. The sequence continues at coordinate 39,073,322 of NC_081343.1, forward strand.
TGATCATCTGTTCTAACTCAGAATACCATCAAATTGATTAGGTACATATACTGAACAATAAATATCATTGGTTTCCTTTGTTTATCACTAAATATGGGTGAATCCAGTAGTTCTCATCAAATTACTCCAACGATCGCTCGATTTGGGAAGAATACACTTAGTTGATCATATGTCCTGACTCAGAATACCATCAAATTGGTTAGGTGCATATATTGAACAGTAAATATCATTGGCTTCCTTTGTTTAGATCTAAATATGGGTGAATTAAGTAGTTCTCATCAAATTACTCCAACGATCGCTCGATTTGGGAAGAATACACTTAGTTGATCATATGTCCTGACTCAGAATACCATCAAATTGGTTAGGTACATGTACTGAACAATAAATATCATTGGTTTCCTTTGTTTAACAATAAATATGGGTGAATCCAGTAGTTCTCATCAAATTACTCCAACGATCGCTCGATTTGGGAAGAATACACTTAGAATTACCCATCTAATCAATGAAATTACAGTCTAATCCATTAAGGATGTTAGTAGATAAATATATTGATCACTAAATATCATTGAATCCCTTTATTTAACACTAAATATCATTGATTCCCTTTGTGGATCACTAAATATATGTGACTCATATCATAGCTTTTGCAGCAATTGCGTAATCTGTTGCAACAGTTAATATAGCTGTTGAACAAGTCATATCTCTTGTTGGATTAAACATAACAAGTTAAGGAGTTTCTGCAACAACTCATTCCATTTGTTGTAAAAACTCAAAACACCAAATAACTTGCTGTAACAAGTCATGTCACTTGTTGGAAAACCAAGTTAAGTAGCTTAGTTCTTTTGCAACAATTTCGATTCTTTGGTTGGGAAAATCCCAACAAGTTACAAAGCTATTGCAACAGAATTATTACTTGGTGAAAACTGTTCAGAAATTGCAAAATCACAGAACATACATTGGTGATTTGAGCAAGATCAACATATCATATAAACCAAGTTCACTAACACAAACAACAGAATTTTCCATTATAAGAAAGAACAACATAAAAATGTCATAAAATCCAATTTCACCAACACCAACAATAGTAATTATTATTACAAGACATTGCAAGATTAACATCTATGGACCAATACGGTTTGGGCATGTAGTTTTTTTATGGCCAGCTGTTTTGCATATGCAACATTTGTTTTTCCACGTTGCGAATGATTCCCCGATTCCATGCCCTCTCTTTGTCCATCTTCTTCCCAGTTTGCTCGGATCAACGTGTGGTGGAGGTATTTCTCTCTCTAAAATCTCCATAGGAGCTTCTCAAGATTCTTCAGAAGGCACGGGATACATTTCCTCACAGTATGCAATTGTGTAATTATCCACCCCATAATATGGAGATGAGTAGTCATAAATCCACCTTCCAAAGTCTTCACCATATTGGACTCGAAGCGCTGCCATAGCATGTGGAGAAGGTATTTTGTCTAGGTCAAAAACTCTACAAGTATAAGATCTTCTTTGTAGATCTACTGTTGCAACTGAACAGTGACCAATGACGCTGAACTTGTAGTTGACAATTTGATGGGCAATAACTTATTTCCCAAGTTGACAAATTTTGATATTTTTTTTCCATTGAGGGAACAAAGATGGTTGGTGAGTCGATGAACTCCATACGCCTCTCATGAAATTTCTCAGCAAACCTCCTGTTTATGGAATCAAATAGAGCAGTAATGGGAAATTCTCTTTCAAAATTGAACATTGAGTTCACCAACTCAACAGCGTTTGTCTTCATAAAATTATACCTGAGAAAACAAACATTTTAGTGTTGGAACAGGTGGCTCAGCTATTGGAAAAATCACAACAAGTAGAATATCAGTTGCAACAAGTAACCTATTAGTTGCAGCAGATGTGTTACTTGTTGGAAACAGAAATGTGCAAATACCTATTTTCGGGGCAGAATGCCCTGCTCCATCTGTGGAATCCTACACGTTCAAGATGTTTGGCGGCCCCAGGAACCAAATCTCTGATTTGATTGAAATGGTCATTGAAGACATCAATATTGTACACTTTTGCTACTTTATAAAATTGAGATACGACCTTCCCATTGTGAAAGGTGGTTCTTATATTTTCCCCAAGGTGCCTCATGCAAAAACCATAATGAGATGTAGGGAAGACAATTGAAACCGCCCTTTTGATACTTGGATGTCTATAAGAAATTATGCACAATTCAAGGGTATCCTCTAAATGGCCTCTCATTTGTTCAAAAAAATATTTGTACGAAGCATCACACTCCTTGTCCACTACACAAAATGCCACCGAAAAAATTATGATTCTCCGCATCTTGTGCGACTGCTGACAACAACACTCCTTCGTACTTGCTCCTCAAGAATGTACCATCGACAGCTATGACTTTTTTCATTTGCTTAAAACCAAGCATCCAAGCCTTATAGGCTACAAAAAAGGTACTTGAACTTCCCATTTTCATCAACCTTCAATGCCGTCTTACTTCCTGGATTTGCAGAACGAAGCATATAATGGTATGCATCAAGCACCGCATACCCGTGCTCATGTGTCCCCCTTGTCAAAGCTTTTGCAATCTCCATGCCCTTCTAGACCTTCCAATAACTTACCTTACAACCCAATTCTGTACGGATTGATTGACTCATATCTTTTGTAGATGGGCCTTTACTGTAAAGAAACCTATCTTTGAAGACCAATGACTTTCGCTGTAACGTGTGGATTATGGCTCGTAATGTGCTCAGAAACACATGTGTGATGTTTTATGTAGGTTCTGATACAAAATCTAACAGAACTTAAAAGCTTCACAGCCCTCAGCCACCACTTTCACTCTAATGTGTATATCTGAAGCAATACACAGTACGCGAATTAATAACATTCTTGATTCTAAAATCTTTCTTCATGCAAGCAAGTTTCAACAAAGTTGCTAGTGCTTCCTTGTTCTTGAATGACATTCCTTTATAAAAACCTATTTCATCATCTTGAACATGGATAGGTTTTTGATTGTGTACTTGCCCGTATTGCTCGCAACTTCAGTATAAGAATTTGGTCGGCCCACTTCCATTATCTACGATATCCACATCCACCCCATCCAATTCATCATTTAACACGTCTTGTTGGTCTTAAGATAAATTGTGGTTCTCTAAGCTTCCAACAACGTATACCCTTAAAATGGGCCTAGCTACATCATTCAAATAAGCACGCAAACGAACACGATCAATTATCTTAAATGGCAAGACCTCTCGATTTTTAAAAGATTTGTGCATGTAAGTGATAGAAAGATCTTTTGGTTCACAAGTTAATTCGCAATAGGTGATGATTAGGTTCACAAAATCATCAAACACAACATCTCTTTGGACAGTCATCGCTATCATCTCTAACATGTCATTACCCTTCCATCGCCAAATAGATCGATTATTCTTCTCGATCCATTCACCATAGCAATCAACCCCTATTGTTATTGAGTCCCCATTATTGTTATTCGAGGTACCTGAAGATATTTTGTTTAACAAAAAATTGGTCATGAGAGCACATACCAAACTATAACAAAATGAAACAGCTGTAGTTGTTGTTCCAACAGATTATTGACAATTTAGAACAAGTGGACTACTTGTTGAAACAGGTAATCTACTTGTTGCAACAATTCACTAATATGTTAGTGTTAGCTTTAGTTTTTTGGGGTACTGTTTCATACTATTGAAGATGTCCAACAGATTAGTGTGTTGTTGCAACAGGTGTATTACCTGTTGCAACAAGTAGTCCACTTGTTCCAATAAGTCAACAATCTGTTGGAAGCAGCTTCAGTTTTTTGGGTTCTGTTTCAGACTGTTGAAGATGTCCAACAGATTAGTGAGTTGTTGAAACTAGTGTATTACCTGTTGCAACAAGTATTACACTTGTTGCAGCAAGTCAATAATCTGTTGGAAGCAGCTTCATTCTTTTCAGTTCTGTTTCAGACTGTTGAAGATGTCCAACAAATTGGTGAGTTGTTGCAATAGGTAATACACCTGTTGCAACAAGTATTCCACTTGTTGCAGCAATTCAATAATCTGTTGGAAGCAGCTTCAGTTTTTTGGGTTTTGTTTCAGACAAAAAGCAAGTTGACTCCAACAGATCATTGAGTTGTTACAACAAGTGGAATACTTGTTGCAACAACTCACTCAGTTGTTGCAGGTTACTTATACAACAACGTATTTAGCAATGGTTGCAACAATTACAACAACTACATAATTTGTTGTAGAAGTTGCAACAATCACATTATCTGTTGCAACAACTACAACAGCTACTGTAAGTTGTTGGAATATTAGTAGATTTATACCTAGATGAAAAATTGAAATAAAACAGCATTGTTTTACTTACCAAATGAGCGGAAAACACTTATGAAGTAATTTCCAATGCTACACCAACAAAATCTAGTCAAAAAATTGCAAAATCAGGTGGTCTCGTTTTCTTCTTTCTTGAGCAACAATGGCGGACGAAGAAGAAGAAGAAGAAGAAGAAAGCAGAATAATGGAATGAGATGAAAACACTTATGAAGTAATTCCCAGTGCTACACGAACGAAATCCAGTCAAAAAATTGAAAAATCGGGTGGTCTTGTTTTTTTCTTTGTTGAGCAACGATGGCGGACGAAGAAGAAAGAGAAACAGTGGATGACGAAGAAGAAGAAACCAGCAGAATAAGAAGAAACAAGAAGAAAAAGAAGCAAGAAGAAGAAGAAAAGAAGCAAAAAGAAGTGGCAAAAATGGTGAAAACGGCGCAAGCAAAAAGAAAATTTGGCGCTTTTTTTTTTCTTTCAATTTGGGTGTTGTAGGGTTTATATGGGTTGGGTCAAAGTGTTAAAAACAAAACTTAGGGGCAAAGTGTAAAAAACAAAACTTGGGGTCAAAGTGTTAAAAATATAACTCTGGGGCAAGTCAAAACTCCCTAATCACTAATCCAAAGTTTATCACCCCTACTCAATAAAAAAAATATAGTTATCCCAACTCAATTTTGAGACTTTTTTGTCACCCTTAATTAAATAGCCCAAGTCACTTGTTGAAAAGGGAATTCAATTGAATTTTCTTTGTTGAAAATTTATATTGCCTAAATATTATAAGAATAAATTATTTTGTATATATACAAACTGTTAAATCTCCACGACATAAGCAAAATTTTTAATGTCGAAATAAAGTGGAATAAAAAATTACTTTATTGCAGGTTCAAATTCTAATTGTCTGTTCTTTATTTTTTTTGAGTCATCTTATTAAAATGTCTGACTCTGTCACTTTTTAGGTTATATCTATCTCTACTTGCTTTGAGCGTTTCCACGGAGTTTAACCTCCTCAAAGAATATAAGGTTTTCATGAGGCTGATTTTGAGCTGCCATCCAAGCGCTAATACCTTTCTCATAATCTCAAGCCATTATTTGACATAAAATTAAGGCTTTACATTTTCGGTCAGGTGTGTACATATGTATTAGTAGTAGTGTGTGCTAGACTGCTAATAGACTGTGCATGGAGGACTCCATCCATACACAATATTGTGATGTCTGAACTCACCTTTTGGTGGATTTCCTAATTAGTCTTTTGCTTGTGGATATGTACCCCCAATGCCAAACGACTTGAATTCTGACTTTTAGGGAAATTATCATCATGTGTCCTTGTAAGAGTTTTTGAATTATATTATAATGCAACCTAACATAATATACACTACTAGAAAAGCTTGAATTATATGGGGATTTTTTTCGCAGATAATTCCTGCGAATTTTCATGCAAAAATTAAAAAAATCCTAAAATCTATTATATTTACCTGCGGATATGATTAGCCCAGGTAAATCCGCAGGTATATTTAGCATCATTTAGCGCCAAAATTTTACATGGGGATTTATTTGAGGGAAATAATCCTCAAGTATCATTCCGCAGGTAATTCCGTAGGTAAAAGATCAAAATATGAAAATTTTTATTTCCTTCGTGAATTGGCAAGAAATTCCCCATGTAGTTATACTTGCGCATTTACCTGGGAATCATTTCTTGGGGATTTACCTAGGAATTTTATTAGCCAGGGAATTACTTGGAGATTTTGTTGTTGCGATTTTAGTTGGGAATTGTTTTTGGGGATTTATCTGGGGATTTTGTTACCATGGCATTTACTTGGGGATTTTATTGCTGCAGATTTACCTGAGGATTATTTCTTGGGAATTTACCTGAGGATTTTATTATCTAGAGAAATACTTGAAAATTTTGTTGCAACGATTTTACCTGGGGCTTTGTTACCTAGGGAATTACTTGGGGATTTTGTTGCTACAAATTTACCTATGAATTATTTCTTGCGGATTTACTTGAGGATTTTATTATCTAGGGAGTTACTTGGGGATTTGGTTGTTGCGAATTTAGTTGGGAATTATTTCTTGGGTATTTATCTGGAAATTTTATTACCTAGGGAAAGAATTTATTGTGCCAATGTAAATTGGAAAATAACCGAGAGTTCTTTTTTTTTTTTTTTTTTTTAAAAAAAAAAAGGTAGCATGCTATTAAGAATGATGTTGCATTTACTAATCCAATAACAAAATTTTCATAAATTTAATTAATCTTGGGCAAAAGTTAAGGATTTCTTTTTGGGTATGAATATTACAAGTCATTAAGAACGATGTCGCCATTACTAATCCAGTAAAAAAAAAAAAATCGTAAATTCAATTAATCTTGAGCTAGTATCATTAGAAAATGTAAAAAATGGTGTATTATTGAATAAGTAAGTAGTAAGAAAATATTAGTTACATTTGTATTTGTCATTAGGGTGAATCTTATTTATCTCCTTCAATAGATAAATTTGTGTCAAGCAAACAAATTAATTTCTTAATTGTATATCCTGATTATATAGCATTTTATTTTTAAATGTATTAAAAATAATGTAATTTAATTTTAGTATGTTATACAAATATATTTCTTTGTAAATATTATAAGTAAGACTTTAGTATTGTGTGATTTTCTAGTTATTTTGGAACATCTTCTTGATTATCTTCTAATATTATTGAAGTAGTTGAATCTTGTGTTTGTGGTTAAAATTGGTGAAATGAAATTACTAGTTGCTTAACCGTGTATTTTTAGTTTTTGTCAAATA